>NW_020955198.1:1258076-1607671 GCF_003031625.1 Empidonax traillii
TGTGCACCAGCCCAGGCTTTGCACCTTGCTGGCTAGGGTGAGAGGAAGGCTGCATGGAATACAGGGGAACAGGAAGGGAACAGGGGAAGTTGGGTTCTGCTCAGAGGTGAACAGCAATGAGTGGGTCAATCCGTTCACTGTGCTGCTTTGAGGAAGCTGGAGCACTGAACCAGGACCTGGCCTAAGCGGCAAAGTTCAGGGCAGCACTTCAGTGAGAACGATGACAGGATCTTTCTTCCAGCTGACAGGAGAGCATCCAGCAAGGGTATTAGCAAGGCAAAGGATGACACATGCTGACAGCGCAGCTGGAGAGAGCTATGAGGTTTCCATCTCCCTGTGAAAGACTGTTACTGACCCCTTTGATATTTGCTTTAACACCAGTGAAAAGGGACAAAAGCATTTTTCTTTTTTCTTTGCATGACAGCCAGGCTGGGAGCACACATACGGCCCCCACAGTGGAGGGCCAGCTCCTGCAGAAGTCTATCCAACTAGATCAGATGTTCAATGGAGAGCCTTGAGCCACAGTCTCTTTCTTTTTGTCCTCTAACCCTTTATGCTAGACCTCACTGATTCTCTCTCCCATATAGCCTCTACTGTTACCCTGACAGATATAGCCCTGGGTGAGAAGGAATTAGTCCAGTTCAACCTCATTAAAGGATGTTTCTTAGTAAAATACAGACCCGTGTCCTGGAAAGGTGGAAATGTTAGCTAGATTTCTAGCGCTTAGGAAGATTTTCTGTCTGCATGCTGACAGTTCTTCATCAATCAGAAAGCTGCAGGAGACCAGGGAACAGGCCAAATTCTTCCTTCACTTCCCAGATCACCTGTAAGGAGCAAAGCTGGGAACTCCAGCTGTTTCTCCCTCAAAAGATGCCAGAGCTACAGGCTGCTGTAGCTAATCCCAGCCTCTTCATCCCCAAGGCACCTAGAAGCATTATTGCTGCATTTACCAGAACAGTCATCACCTCTTTTCAACTCAGAATAAGCTTTTTGTGATATTTGAGGCAGTCTGGGAGGGTAACACATTTCCTACGGGTTAGTGTGCAGGCAGGCAGCTCCCTCTGAACATGCGTAGCTCAGAAGCCTCCCACGACTGCCAGCAGGCAGCATGCCTGACTCAGGTGGCTGTGCCAGGCTTTAGGAGAGCAGTTACCTTTCTGTCTATTCAAGTAGTATTTGAGCTCCCACTGTGTCACCAGGATGTTGAAGTAACGAGGCTGCTCAAAGAAGCGCAGGTACCGCATAGAGATGTGGCTGGGGAACACCCTCTCGAACTGCCCACGCCGGGAATACTCATCCTCTGTCTCCACCAGGATGCGAACATCATCTGGGGTCAGGATGTCCAAGACAGAAGAATAAAAATCCTGCAGACAAGAGCAAGCCAGGGTCAAGGAGAAGCATGTCTCAAGCAGAGGTCTCCATGTGTCTGAGGTCTTTGGGACACAGGCCACATGGAAACTGAAGGACTCTAGCCTCAGTGATAACATCAACACAGCACAGAACTGAAGAGATCCCCATTTCCGCAGCCCAATCTCTCCTCCACACTGCCAGGAGGCATACAAGGCCACCAGCCCTGCTAAGTTGCATGGGGTCAGCAGGCAAAGGCTATAAGAACTGCACAGAGACATAAGGAGGAATAGGCAGTGCTCAGGTTCTGTTTTGGGGACTGGTGGGCAATGTGCCTCTCAGCACACACTTATTTTTATGTAAAGATGAGTCAGTGAGACCTTGGCTTAGGCAAACCCAATTTATTTCTGATCAGTGATCTTGTAACCCACTGGAGCCCAAGTGTGCCCCACCACTTGGCTGACCTCAGAGAGGGACACAATATGAAGAGGGACCAGGGATAGACCTGTGTGATTGGTGGGGACAGGGGCTTGGAAGGATGGTGCAAGTATCAAAGGAGATTGTTTCATACCTGGTCAGGTATCTTCTGCATCAAGTAATAGGCCTGCTTCATCTTTTCTGCTCTGAAATGCTCAGATACTGGCTTGGACTTCTCCTTCAAAGTATTGTCCAGACTGAGGACACAAGAGAGGTAGTAAAGCATTTAAGCAAACAAGACAAAGCCCTGCTATGGCAGACCTGCTCCCAGCAATTTCTGAGAGAGCAGTGACACTCTCAGAAAGATGCCATGGAGGAGAGAGAACACTTTCTTCAAGGATTTTAGTTCCTCACTAGATCAGTGACGCACCCATAGCCTTGTGAATTAGCACAGGAAGGCTGTGGGCAGGGAAACTGGGAGGACTCTGCCAGCTCCTCGCTAAGGCATTTCAGGGTTCCTTCATACAAAAGGTGAGCCACAACTTCACACTCACATAGGATGCAAGAGGATCAAAGACACACTGTGACATGATTCACAGCACATGAAGTCTGGAGGGATCTCATGTTTATATTCCACTTGGAACACAGCTTCCTAGCTGCAACCACAGGGATGAGGGTACAAGTACTCAGTACTGGTACTGTACAGGGAAGAAGAGGACTCTTAGGTCAAAAACTTTCTCTGGCATCCAAGAACTCTCAAGACCTGAATCCAGCTCCAGCTCCACATGCCATGGGAAATCCCAGCCTTTTGTACTACCTGACCAGCAACCATCTAAAATATTCTAAGCACCAACTAAACCACTCAGGAATGCCAGAGTCCGGGAGATACTTCTTGAAAATCTTTCAACTGAGCTATCAACATAGCTTTATTTGTTCTGCTGCTGCAAAAGTAATTAGTTGTGTGCAGATTCAAACAGGGGGAGCAGAGGCTCAAGGCTGTGCTGCATGGTGCTCAGGGAACATACAGATCTACTGGAATTAGGCCCATACGAAAAAAGACCTTTCATATCCTTCCCATAGCAGGAGATACTATTAAACAAGCTTGCCCCTGGATGCAAGAACTCTGGTAATGCATCATCTGAACCATGTTAAGGATCCGCTTAATCCCCTGCAGGTCCCTCCGAGGACACCTGCCCTTCAGCACTTCCACTGGAAGCCGCAAAGCAGTGTGTGATCAAAGCACCGCAGATGAGCTGGCGAGAGCTCCCTGTCTGGAACAGGCCCATGCTCCTGCTTCCCTCTTCACTGAAGGCACAGGGCACACAGAGGGCAAGAGCCCCATCTTTTGGCATGCCCACACATCACTGCATGCTGGTGCTCGTCCCAGCAAGCTGCTCCTTCAGTGACATATGGTCAGCAGCCGCTCTGCTGCAGGAACAGACTGGTTTCCTCCCAGCCATTGGGTTTGAAACCAGGATAAGCCCTAGCTGTGATGAGGAACAGGGGCCTGAGTGGACACATGCCCAGGAATTAACCTTATGCAAGAATCAGTCATGTTAGCTGCAAGGTTAAGACTGTGCACATCCCTACCCATTGGTCTGCAGCCTCTGACAGCAGCAGTCCTGCCTAAGGAACTAATCAATCCAGCCCTTGCAAATTAAGAGGTGCTCCTCTTGCTCAAAGCAGTGGCATATCAGTTCTGGTAAGTCAGAGGGTATGTGGATCCAGCCCCAGTAAAGCCAACGAGCATCCCCAGCAAAGCTTTCTAAGCTGCAGATGAATGCTGTTTTTGCAGACATGTAGGACTTTCATTCCTGCAATCTGGAGACAGAGGTTTCAAGCAAACTGAGAGGCTGTGAGGCTCAGCGCCATATTAGTTCTGGCAGGGGGAAGGATGAGAGAGCTTGACTAACTGCAGAGCAAGCACAAATTACATTGGCCTCACTTCCAACTATGGACCTGCACAGAGGGCATAAATCCTTCTGCCTTGAAGAGACCACAGAAACCAGATACCCAGGCAATGATGCAAGTTCTTGGACCCATATCTGAAGGACCAGCAAGCATAGGCTCTCATCAGCCCAGCATTTGCTGGGCTCTAAGTAGCCTCCCAGATGAAATTCCTTAAGAAGCCTGCCTCTCTGATAGAGAAGGGGGCTGACCTGCAGGTAGAGCTACTTCTTGTCTCTGGCCTTGAGGCCACGCTGTCCATGCTGGGCAGAACAAAGCCGGCAAGGTTGAGAACGTCCCGAATCATCTGGCCCTTGATGCTCACATCCAGAGGTGAGTTGGAGTGGAGGCTGCAGAGACAAAGCGTAACAGCAGTTTGAGTGATAGAAAGGAGGTGCTGAGCCCCACGGCTCTGAGATCAATCCCTGGGTTATTACCAATCAGAATACAAACACCAGCCTGTCCCTTGCCTCATCACAGCCAGCCACGAGACACTGAGAGAAAAATCCTGACAACAGCTCTTTGAAAGGGGAGTTCCCCATCAGAAATGGTTCATTTTTCCATCTCTTAAGCAAATCCATCCCCAGAGTCCTGTGCAGGACCACGGCTCTGCGTCCAGCTCATGCCCACCCACTCTTGTGGGCAGGAAAGGCCATGCTCAGTAACACTGCAGTTCCCAGTCCTGTCTGCACAGCTGACACTGCCTGGCTGGGTGCTGTCGGCAAGGAAGAAAGGGTGCACGAGGAAGTGGAACTGCTCATCACTTTTGCCCACGCAGAGAAGAAATCTCTGCTATCATCCATTCTGCACATGACACATCCCTCCTTGGCCTTCCTTTTTTAACATATTCTTCCCTGTTTCTAGCTGGAGCATGCCCAACAAAGCTTTCTGAGCTGCAGATGGATGTTGCTTCTCCAGATAGGAAGAACCTTCATTTCAGCAATCTGGAGAAGGAGGCTTCAAAGACCACAGTCTTTTAGCACAGGATACAGGGGACATCACAAGCCAAACTCATTTTGTGTTTAAGGGAAGGCCACTATTCACTCTGCTGCAGCTCAGAATCTGCTTTACCTTGGGGAAATATTGACCTCTAAGATCCAGGGCTTGAGGTTTTCATCCAGCATGATATCAAACCCAAACAGCTCATGGCAGCAATATGGCCGGCGCACGTACATCTTCACAAGGCTGTTCACGTAGGGCTCAGATCTGCAAGCCAAGGAAAAAATGCTTGCTTCCAACAGTCAGACAGCAGAGCTCTGGCTGTTCACAGCACATGCTGATGGTTCTGGAAGCATAATGAAGCCACATGCTGCAGGATCAGGCAGGTGAGAGACTGACCCGGGCCTGTGAGCTGCTACTGCTGCACTGCGTACGAATCCAGCACTGCATTCTGAGCATCCCTACTCTGTCAGGCAGCATGGACTGCTGAACACACGATTTATCCTGCACGAGGGACCATTCTTGTTCAGGCTCCCTGGCAAAGCAGGGGAGTGGGTAGTAAGCTGGGCAGCACCAGGTATACTGCACTCTCCTGGCCTGCAGGCAGGCCCAGGAAACATAAGGTGTATTTACCCACTGCAGCATGAGCATAAGTAACAGGATGAGAGGAAGAATCCAGAGAGAAATACTGAAGCCAACAGTGGTCATACCATTTCAATTAAGAGCAAAGGACCAGGCTGAGAGGGGACTGGAGAGACAGAGGGGTCAGGGTGCACCACACAGCCAGGCACAGAGCAAGGGGTGCCAGGACTCACGCAATGATGGTTTTGATAACGATGTCCTTAATCTTCTCCCAGATGGCCTCACTATTCACTCCCTTCTGGGTCAGGTAATTCCAGAGAGCTTTGAGTGCCCTGGGAGAGAGAAAACAAAGGAGGTAGCTCTGTAGCCCCTTGCTGCTGGGAGAGAAAGCAACAGAGGGGAGCCCTGAAAACGCTCCTCCCTGGCACAGTCATCCTCAAGCCCCTCAGCTGCTGCCCTCCCCAAGCCTGGCCCCTGGTCTTGTAGTCCCAAGCTACTAGGAACATGAATTTGTCCCAGCATGGTACCAAATTAGCACATGAGCAAGATAAGTTGGGCCCAAATCTTCTCTTCCCTCCCCCTCCATGTCCTCAGCAAACCTCCCCTTTCTGCAGGCCTTCCCCTGCAGCACTGCAAAGCAGCTCAGCAGGAATCCAGCAAGATCCTGAAAATGTTTTAGCTAAAACCATTCCACAGAGGCTTTTTTGACATTTTTGAAAAGAATTTTTGAAAAACTGGGGAACATGATGGTATGGAGGAGCACCTCTGCTTTTATAGGAGTTTCCCACACCACTTCGAGTGCTGCAAGCTACCCTGACACTGAGCCAAGGATGCTCAGATATTTCTCAAGTGAGACCATGTGGCTAATGGCCAGGAATCCAAAGGTCACGCTTCCTGCATACAAGATGGAGTGGATTACAGCCACACTCATCTTTAACATGAGAGCAGCCAGCTTTGACTTGCATGGCAGTACAGCAAACCCACATAATCCCACTCCCATGGGATCGTAACTGCTGGGAGGCAGCAAACCCTGTTAAAATTCCCAGTGGAGAAACAGACCACTGCGCAGCAAGTCCAGATCTGAGAAAGCAATCTGACCAGAGCAAACCACCTTCTGCAACTCCCTTTAAAGTGCAGTAGCCCTGCCTGGGCTGCGAATTGAGAACTCTACCCTGCACTATTTTTAAAAGTGTTCAAACACCACCATGGAATTAGAGACAAATGCCCAGGGCTTGCACCCGTTCACCCATGGGACAGCAGGGAATGGGAACTCCTGCAAGACTGCAGCCCTCCTCCCAAAGGCCTAGAAATTACACCACTGTTCCTATTCACACCAAGTAGCACATAAATTAATATTCTGCACCAGGGCTGTCTCCTTCTCTGGCTCCACAGGGAAGTCAAGAGTGAGATGGGCAGAAGCTTCTATCTAGCCAATTTAAGCATCACAATTACTCATTCAATTTTTAACAGCAAAACCAATCAGATTCTGCTTTAACCACATCCCAATGCCCCCACAATAGGGCAAAGAAATGAATGAACACAGATGACTGCAGCATTGGAAGCAGGGAACAGCACAGACAGAGGCAGGATGAACAGCAACCACAGCCCAAGCAGCAGAGAATAAGTCACAAGGCAGGGAGACCATTCAGATTCCACTGAATCTAACTAACTCATGCTAAAATCACTCTGTTCTTTCATTTTCCCCAGTGGGAACAGATGATACAGAAGGCAAGTTCAAGTTTTGGGTAGGAATACTGAAAAAAGTCTGACAAGGGGAAATATAAAGAGTTGCCCAGTGCCCTAAAAGCAGCACCCACCATTTGTGTCCCTGACAAGCAGTCTCATCCGAGTTGGACTTATACTCTGTGTTCTTCTTGTTCACACTGTAGTTGGTTAAGTGCACGAACTTGTTGCTGAGGCTCTCCATTGAGGAGGAGTACCTGGAAGAGGCAATAGGAGCACAAGCAGTCTGAGACTGAACTAGTTGCCCCCTGGTCCATCTCAGACCACTCTCAGCCACCCACCAGCCCTGCTGCCTGGAGTTCTCTGACCCCACAGGCCCAGAGCTCATGGACAAAACATGACACAGCACAAGCAGTGGAATGTAATCCCACCCTCACAGCATGTCCTTAAAAAAAGGCCAGAGCATCGCTGAGCAGAAGCACTGCTGGAACTGCAGTAGCTTGAGGCAATATGGTGAAAACTGGAAAAAAATTCTCAGTTTCTGGTGTGTCAGTTTTTATGCAGAATGAAGCACAGACAGCATGTTTCAAGAACTGCTTTACACTGAGCTGACCTTGCATTGGGAAAGGTGGATGTAGGCAGCACCCCTCTCACATTCCCTTTTTAACACCTGCAGTGACCCTGTGCTTTTCCATTCTGCTTCTTAAGCAAGCAAGATATAGCTTTGAGCATCACTATCTAGGGGATGACTCTCTCCTGCCCCAGTTGAGGCAGGTACCACAGCCACACATGCCTTGGCACCGAGGCAGCCCCAGCACCACTCTCCTGCACAACCTACTTGCAGCTGGCAAAGCGAACCAATCCATCCTTGAACAGGTAGACTCTGAGAGGATCGTAGCAAGTGACGTAAACGTAGATCCTCAGGTCAAACTTCTTCCCGCCAATGAGGTAGGGTTTGTGTAGATACCTGCAGAGGCAAGTAAGTTATGATTTTCATGTGCAGGAACATCACTAACCCCCAACTCAGAGGGCTTGGTGAAACAAGTTATCAGTGTAGAAGCCCTTTTGCACAGCATTTCCAAGTTAATCACATCACGGTCAAAATGAGAGAAAGAGCAGCTCTCCCATGCATGGGGAGTTCCTACAGCACAGGAGCCATGTTCCCTTCTGTTCAGTTCCATTTTGAAAAGATTTTTCCCAGCTCTAAAGCACAGTAGTTTTTCCACACCCACAAGACTGATCACAGTATTCAGGAACGTCTAAGACATGCACAGATGGTTTGGTACAGTGAGTAGAAACAGTTGGATATTTTAATCCAAATCATTTGATTATTCATCCCAGAAATTCATGAGCTCCCATAGGAAAGTTTATCACTTTGCATAGGAAGTGGACAGGGAGAAAAAACAAGCAAACACAGCCTGTCTGCCAAAAACTGCACAGTTTTTCTGCCCTCAAGAATCTTCCCAGAAAGCAGCATCAAACCAAGACAAGATATTCCATTTTTCTGCAGAACAAGAAGGAGATTGACAACTCTGTTAATTCATACTGAGGTTCTTACTGAACCATTCTAACTGGGATAAGAATAAATCTTTGACAACTGCCACCTCTTCCCTGGGACTTCTCACTGTGCTTGTGAGAACTGGATAAAGTTTGTCTCCAAACACACCAAACCACAGAGTAGAAAGCAGTGGGAGCCAGATCACAGCAGAGCCAAAGCTGTTCACCTGCCAGATAGAAGCTCCAGAAAGCTCATGAAGCCAGTTTGTATCCGAAACATGAAATATCTACGCAGAGACAGCAGCACTCTGATAGCTGCAGCTGACAGAGCCAGACTTCCAGCAGCAGGACACCAAGGCTGTCTCCAGAGAAAAAAATCAGATGCTTCTGCTCTGCCACACAGTGGCATCAGCCCAGAACTGGCCAGAGTACAAGGTCCCAGGCTGTGTGTGTCAACCCTGTTTTTTCCTTCACTCACCTCTGTACTAACAGTGGTCTCCTTTTGGGGAGCTGGCTCCATTTGTGGATGACCTGGATACCAATGCCTCTTGCTGATGCTGGCTGCAAAACACAAACAAGAAGGAATCAGATCTTCTCACTGCAGCTACAATGGGATGAAAGGTTGAGCTCTGCTTTACACTCACTGGTTTCACAATCCATTTCTGTCGGCTAGCTCCTTCCTCCCACGCTTTCTTGAGTAATTTGATGTCCTGTGGCAGGATGAAGGACTGAGGGAAGAAGTTAAACTCCTTTTTCCCACAGCGAGCCTGCATCTTCAACAGGTTGCGCCAAAGACGGTCTTTTCTCCCAATTTGAAATGAGCCGGGGAAATGGTTTAGCTGGAAAGGAACAGAGATGCTATGAAATCTCCCTCCTTCCCCAAATCCTTGCCCACCCCTTTTTACTCCCTGGCCATGGCATATGTCCTTTCTGAATCCAGTGCAGGGTAACACTCTTTGTTCCCCTCCCAGGATTGCACCCAAATTGATTCCACCTGAAGCTTTGCAGGGACAAACCACATGGTTTGGATCATCACAGCTCTCCAGAGCAAACATGTACTTGTGATAGATACCAAATCTTTGGTACCTCACAGGCTCCCCAAGACATGAGCCACACCTGATTGTTTTGTGGTCAGAATTAGGTACATCCCCTACACTGCACTGGCAGGAAGAGAACTGCCCCCACACCTCAATTCTGCCAGAAGAGGGACTGCTTTAAGCAGCAGCAACTGAATTTGGCCACAGCCTCAGTCTGTGCAAGAGCCACAGCAGAGAAGCTCACCAAGCTGTGCCCGCCTCTTGGGCTCCTCTCTCAGTTCTGGAACGGACACTGCAGGGACAGCCTGCACAGCAAATACCTGGCTCTGAGGCGAGGGGCACCCAAATTGTTTCCAACACACTCTTCATGCATGTGAAGGAGGTCAGCCCAAAACATCCCCTACCTTTTGGTGCTCCCTGATGGCTCTGAAGCTCGGAGATTTCATGTGGTGGCCCCAGCAACCCAGCCAGTCATTGCTTTCTGTAGGAAAAACAGAAAAGTCCGTGACAAAGTATGCTGCCACCAACACCCTCTCAACCCAGCAGCACAGGCAGAAGCGTGCCAGGGATGCTGCACAGCTATAGCACAGAGCACTCGTACAGGCTACTGCAAGATTCCCAACCCTGAGAACTCTGGCTGTATTCAGAGAGGATGGCTTCTTCAGTACACAGGGACAAGGTGCAGTAGTGCTGGGGCTGGCACCAGATGAGGGCCAGCCTCCCTAGAGTGGCAAGCCAGAGCAAAGCTGCTCCACGTGGCAGCTTCTGACAGCTCAGGTGTAAGTCCTTGTGGTCCATGCCAGGGACAAGCCAAGAGGAGATCAGGCCCTGCCAGGACCTACAGAGCTTGGGTACTGCAGGCCAGACAGGCAGAAATGGGAACCCAGCATCTTGCAGTGCCCAGCTTGTATAGCTTCTGCTCTACTTTTCCCAGCCATTCTGCCTTCTCAGGCCCATGGGCTGGAGGTGAGGGAGGATGCAGTGTAGACTCCCACAGCTTACTTTTGCTAACTCTGAAGTGGGATCTGCAAACAGTTTGCCTCACAATGTTCGGCGTGACTCCGCACATTTTCCATCGCAGCAGCTTCCTCTGCTCCCAAGGCAGCTTTTCCACTAGGAAGGCAAAAAGTTAAGGAACAAAGGAAAACAAACGCAATAGTTGGATTTTCTACAGCTGCAAGGTTCTTATGATTTGTTGCACAGGTACTAGGCCTGAAGAGAAGGGTGCGTAGCCCCCGTTGCAGAACTAGCACGGAGCAGAAGACTCCATAGGTGGGGGAGACCCAGGACACTGGAATTTAGTGGCAGCCTGAGTCATGGTCCAGGCTATGGAAGCAGCATAATTTACTCCAGTCCTCTGGACCTCAGAGCAGTGCTGGGTCTCATCATGGGAGGGGTGAAGGGCAGCTACTCCAGCCAGCTCCCGGCTGTGTGCTGGCACCGCCTGCTTCCTAATAACGGGCTGGCCACTCTCACCCTGCACGGCAACAGACCCTGGCTCACCTGTCTCATCCCGAGTACTGAAGTAGATAGTTGGAGGCACATTGGGGAATAAACTGCAGACAAGAGCTGGTTTGAGCACTTTTTCCTGAGCCTCAGCAGGCTGGGCCAGGCACTTGATGCAATTCCTAGGAAAGATGAAGCAGATGGCAGTTGGCTAAAGGTGAAAAGTATCTCGGGGAGGAAGGGGGAAGCCGGAAGGAGCCTTGATCCTGGTATCAGGAATTTGCACCATCATCGCAATGTGGAACAAGCAATGGGCACTAAGGTCAGTAACCCAGCCTGTAGCGATGAGGGGATGAGTTTGTAATGAATGCACACGCCAAGTAAGCACTGTGAGGTTTGTGTTTTGCTGGGGCAAGGTTTTTACATGACAAACCCTATAACCCATGTTCATGGGAACGTGGGGTGGAGATCGTAATGCATACGATTTAGCTGTTGTAACCTCTTGATTTTGGTGTGTTGCAGGGAAGAGGGCTGAAGTTTTACCCACTGTATGTACACCTTACCACAGTAAGCCCCAACACTGGGAAGGAAGGGTAGAAATTGTAACATATCTCTTAAGGTTGTGATGAAGTGAAAAGTAAAGTTTGCAGTAAATATATATTCAAATATATGCCACTGCAGCCAGTACAAGAAGCCACACCAGAGCAATCACTAAGGAACAAAGAACAGCAAACTAAAAGAAACCACAACACACTGTCCATGCCATCTCACAGGCCACCCCTCGCCTCACTAAAGGGACTGAGCATAGTCTGTGGCAAAGGGATTGTAAACCAGGATGGGGGGAGAAGGGCTGTTTTCCTTAAGTCCTTATATATATTTTTTTTGTCTTTTCAGTATGAGAATCAATAATTAAAAGTTTGTTAATTGGCAAAGGATTGTATCAATTAACATTCTCTGGCACAAAACTGGTTTTGCCCACAGCAAACTGAAGGCAGGATACAAATGCAAAGGCTTCAAGGCCAGTCCGGCACACAGCCTGCACAGGGAAGTGGCCAACATACCTCCCTCCTTGCTGCAAGAGGCATTTGGTCCAAGCCCTGCTGCCCCTATCTGCCCCAGAGGCCACCCAGGCCACCGCTGGGCCAGTTTACATCACCTCTGCAGGACTTTCACAACCACATATGCCCACTCAGAGCCCTGCAGCACCCTGAGGCTCAACATTTGCTCACAGGAAGCCTTGCTTGTCTCCCGTTAGCGATGACATGATAGCAAGCAGCAAGCTGTTGAGCAGACAGCAAAGCCTGAGGCAGCCGTGGTGCAAGACAGGGTCCTGTTGTTGCATGGGCAAGAAAAGGTCACACAAAGGTCTGCCAGGAGTCACAGAGGCAGGGCTCAGATGACCACAGGCTGAGCAATCCTCCCCAGAGAAAGATACTCCCAAAAGTAAAGAAAAACCCAGGCTCCAGGACTTGTTTCTAGGATGCATTGCTGAGACACAAGACCACAAGAAGCTTTTGCAATCTCTGGCCCAGGACGCTTCCAACTCTGCTTCATCTGCCAGGCAATGACACTGCAAGAACACAGTTTAATCCAGTAAACCTAACCCAAGAACTGGCAGTGCTAGAGAAATTAAGACCTGTGTTCTGCTGCAGTGGATGCACACTTAGCACTTTGCAGGCTGCTGCCCCTAGCCAGAGAGGTAGCTCTGGCCTACAGTGCAACAAGGAAACTCACTTTGGCTGGGTAGTATGTTGCTACCTTGTCTCCATTATCCCACAAGCTACACGTTTCCTCTGTCACCAGGGAGGGCAAAGATGGAGAAGTCTGGATAAATATGCCAAGTTCAATGCAGTATTTACAGCTACTAACCTGGATACAAGAGTCATGGAGCCACTGGATGACATGTCAGCCACAGAGGAAGCGTCCGAGTCACCTGAAGGAAGGAACAAATTCAAGTTTTGTCTCCATGAGAACACACACAGAGTTAGGAAGGGAAGAGAGAAAATAAATGCTCCAGGGGACAAAGCCTTCCAGCTGCTTCAAATCCTTGGATTCTGGGTTTTGCCCACTAATTGGTGTTGTAAAAAGCAGGGAAAGGGGCAGAGCTGACAGCCCTACACAGAAAGAAGATGAGTAAGTTCTGCAGCAAGAGAGTGGTGAGCCCTAGGCTGCTCCCCAGAGGAACCCATGCAGGAACCCTTGCCCTCCTTGCTGCTACATCACTTTTGGGCTCAGCACATCCTGAAATGACAGCATGAATGTTAAGACAGGAGGACAGCTGTGCTCACCCTCAGCTCCCAGACAGTTCCCACCCTCCCTACTTTGAGGCATGGAGCAGGCCTTCCCAGCAGAACCAGCACTCACTGTCCTCCTCCTCCTGACTGCAGCTCTCATCCAGGCCATCAGGAAGTTCTTCCTCTGCTTCATCCTGGGGATGGCTTGGCTCCAGCAGCGACTGCTCAGCAGTGGCACTGGGACAAAGGACATCACATGAGAAGGAATGGCACATGTTTCTGGGGCCAAAAAACCTAGAAGCTCATGAGGCAGCATGAGATAATGTAGGCAGGACAGTGAGAGCACTGCGCTCTCCAGTGCAAGCACTCATCCCAAACTAGCAAGATGGAAAGGCCCCAGAGCACTCTGAGAAGAAATATGCTCCAGAGCAGCCAGAAAGCAAGAGGCACAAGGACACCTTCTCCCAGTTGGAGAGCAGGAGCTCCATGTCCTTGCACCAGCTCTGTGTTCCTTTATGAATGCATGTCTCTGACTAGGAAAGTCTGGCTTGACAGTAGGCTTCACTCAACATACTTGCAGAGCCTGCCACTGCAGGCAGGGCCCCATGATTGTGAAAAACAAGCTAGAAATGCCATACATCAGTTCCATGCTGTGGTTGAAGGAGAAGGTGGAAGGGCTTGTGTCAAGCTGGGGGTGGCAGGAAGGCTACCCCCACACCAGGATGCCACAGTTGGGTTTTCCTCAGGGACACAGTCCATGGTAATCCTTACAGCCACCCCTGTACTGCCCACAGTGCATCCTCTCCCAAAACACACAGACACAATGGCCAGCCCAGCCCAGCCCAGCCTCCCTCGTCCTCCTGCCTCTACTTACTCAAGCTTTCCTGGGACCACAGCCTGGACCCATTTCTTCTCTTTTTCCAGTTGAATGGTGGACATCTGTTTTGTCACTTCAGAGACAGCAGCGAGGTGCAGAGGCTCAGCTCTCACCACCTGATTCCCCGTGCGCGGGCTGCGTGTGCCCACGAGCTGGCAGTTGGAGCTGCCATCGGGAGCGCCAGCGCATGAGGCCAAGGGGCAGACGCTGACACGCTTAGGGTAGGCAATGGCACCATTGGTGCCCCTAAGGCTCAAGTTACTGTTAAGGCGATGGCTCCCCAGCTCCAAGTTCAGAGGAGCAATGGTTTCTTTCAGAGTGAGCTGCGCTCCGACGTGCTGCCTCCTCTTGCTGTCCCAGTTGGAGAGGCTGCCCACCTTTGTAAGGCCAGAACTTTTGACTTGGCACCCAAAACTGTTGCGTGTGGCAGCCTGACTGGCTAGCTGCTGCACAGCCTTCAGGAGATTCTTCTCCGGTTCCTTCTCTTTTGAACTGTGAACTCCCTTCTGAGTGTCCTGCCACGAGCACTGGCCCTTCCTGAGGACAGCACTGCTTGGCACAGGGGGCAGGGAGGGAACCACGGTTTTCTTCAACACAAGGTCGCTGTTCGTCACTGCTCCATTGATCAGGCTGCTAGAGAAGCTATCTCCATTGCCCCCAGAGTGGGGCCATGAGGCAGCAAGAGAATTGTGGGGTTTTTCCATCTTTCTCATCTCCAGTGATTGCAGAAAAGGCACTTTAGCACTGCTTGGCCGTAGGAAGGAGTTGTTATTGA
The DNA here is from genome assembly GCF_003031625.1 of Empidonax traillii. Classification (NCBI taxonomy): domain Eukaryota; kingdom Metazoa; phylum Chordata; class Aves; order Passeriformes; family Tyrannidae; genus Empidonax; species Empidonax traillii. The sequence goes on from NW_020955198.1 coordinate 1,272,858, forward strand.
GCACTGGTCTATAGGAGCTGGCAGCCTGCTGACCTGAGCCGAGGGCAGAGCCTTTGACCCCAGTCCCAGACTGCTCCTCTGCCAGCACAGGAAGCAGGCGGGCTTCCATCAGCAAGGAAGACATCGCCCTTCCCGTGGCAGAGGCAGTGCCAGGAGGGCTTTGGAGGGTGTCTTCAGTGGGGTGTGCGTGGCATAGTGACGGTGAGCACAAGAAGCAGGATTGCTGCAGAGGGATCCCTGAGGGCAGCAGGATTCGATCCTGGAAAGCACTCACATACCTCTTCTCTAAATTCCAGGCGGGTTTTGCCTGCTGCTGAGCGAAGCGCCAGGCCCAGCACGGCTGAGGTCTCCCAGCCAGAAGGGTGCCTGACTCGGGCCCAACACTCCTCTGCTGTTTGGGGCCCAGATTAGCATGGTCTGGTCCTGAAGTGGCCATGTAGAGCCATAGCACGTGAGGCACAAGCGAGTCAATCATCTACAGCAGCATCTTTGCTGGCCTGAAACAAGAGAACAGCATGAAAGGCACTGTTACCCTGTCAGGGCACAGCACTCAGCCCAGTGCACCATGAGGAGAGCAGGGTGAGCTGCTTTTCCTGCAGGATGAAAACCACATCTCCATCTGCTGAGCTCCCCAGGAGTCTCCCCAGACAAGTCAAAGAAGAGCTAGCATCTCACATGAAATCAGAGGATGCAAAGGAAAATGCAGAGAGGGACATCTGCAGGAAAGCTTGTACCCTGCAAACATGCAGGGGTGCCTGACTGCCAGCCAGGGCCATGGGGCAGCAGCGCAGTCTACAAGGAGAGGCTGCCTGCCTTGGACCCACACAGCTGCTGGAGCCCACTCTTATAGGTCTGTGTCTCCAGTCTGCACCATGTGCTCCACTGTCAGCTCTCCCCACTCCACCACAAGCACCAAAATGTCTGATTTTTTTTTTCTCCCCATTCCTTAAAGCTTCAGTTTCCAAGGTTACACAGCTAGGTGAGAACCTCAGCCCTGCTTTTAAAAGGAACATTTTTCACCTTTGTAACACCAGAGAAAGGCTCGGTGAAGTCTGAGGGCATCCTAAAGAGCGTGGTGATGAGAAGGCAGCAAGGAGCAAATGCAGGGCTGTTCTAACATCAACACCTCGGTTTCCAGCAGAGACTGGCAGTGCTGTGCACTCATGTTCCTCCCCATTGCAGTCCTACAGAAAAATCTCCTGCAAGGAACAACTGGCAGACTACAGAGTTGCAGACTTAAGTGTCCTGAATCCTCCTAGAATGAACTATTGCACCACACCCGCAACATCCTCTTGCCTGGGGAGAAAGGAAAGAGAAAACAAACCATGAGCCAGTTATTTGTCTTGCTTTAACACATGCCTGGAGGGCCCCTGGATACAGCTGTGATAGGAATTTGTATTCCGAGCAGGCTGGCTGGCTCTTCCACCTTCCAGCTCTCACATGCTTGCATGTTTGTTTGTTTTTTTTTTTTTTTTTAAAAAGTATAAAAAGAAAGGTAAGCAGAGCATCAATCATCATCCTCTTGGTTTTCTTGCAATACACATACACACTCCTGTCTCGCCTGAAAGTCAAGCCTCAGATGCAGCGGTTAAACTGTAGCTTGGAGACCCTGAGGTTGCTCTGTACCACCGTGATAGCAGCTCTCACCACCACAGGGCTGGGTCAGACAGACCTACACTTGCCTGTCAATCAGCCTCAGTCTACAGCACACACCAGGTCAGCAGCATCTCAGATAGAGGCTGTACAAGATGGAACATTCCCTGCAGGACCCCACAGGAGCTACACATTCTCAAGGAGAGATGCTACCCTGCCAAGCTCTGCAAGGAAGGTGCCAGGGCCACTCCGTACCCACAGGGCTGCACTGCTTGTTAGCACTTGCAAAGTCAAGCTGTGAACTCCTGATGAAGACAGGACATCTGCATCCATATAGGAGCTGCAGCCCAGAGGGACTCGAAGCCCCAAGGGGTAGGGAATCCCACAACTGAGATGTACCACACTATTCGACTGCTACCCAATCTGCCCCCGGCAGCAAACCTGGCTGTGTTGTGACATTCACAGCGATTAGCACAGAGAGAAGAAGTTGTGGCTCAGATGCCGCCACCTGCCCAGCTCAAGTTTCCCCCAGCAACCAAGGGAGCAAAGCTCAGCTTCCACAGGCTACCCCCTCAGATGCACCCAGGTCGAAAGCGCACTCAAACCACAAATGGACTCTAGCACACCAGTGAACTAGGTGTGAAAGAGCAAATTAAAATTCAAGCAGGAGAATGAAAGTGTTCCCGGTGTCCCTGCCTAGTGGGGATTGTCACTGTGGCATCACAACATGCCCTGCCAGCTTGGCCACCACCTGTGCTCTCACCCGGCTGTGAATGACCTTGCAAAACCAGCTCATGGTGAAAGCCATCTGTGCCTCATCTCCACCCGGCTTTACAGCTATCAGTGGATCATCCCGCTGTAAAAATAAAAAGTGATGGGGCTAATGAAGCTGTAAAAAGGGATGTGAATCTTACGGCCAGCTTACACACAGGTGTGAAAATGCCAGAAACCCTGTGTGACCCCGATCTGGAGTAAGTGCCAACAGTGGCACAGATGTGACCAGCACAGATACGAGAGTACTGCTGTCAGCTGCAGCTGCCGGGGTGGAAATGTGGCCGTGGCATGGCCTCAAATGCCCCTGCCTGGAGCCAAGCCTCACAGCAGCACAGGGAGAACATTCTGAACTTGTCTCTCTATGGGGCAGTTTTGCCATGGAGTTGCTGGGTCAACACAGGGCAGGAGTGCGCTGGAAGCTGTGGCTGCATAAGGAAGTGTGGTGGTTTTAATCTAGGCCTTCCCTGGTTACCAGTTTGTAACCAAAGAAGGGGCAGTGTTCCCAGTATTCCATACGATTTTTACGTAAATCGAGGTATAAATAAGAAGAGAGGCCTTCGCTCCTCTTCTCTTCCGCCGAAGTTCGGGAACAGTGGATCCCTACATTGGTCTCGCTTATCTAAGGCTGAGGCCTGCAGCATCCACTGGCCTGCCACGTGGAAGCTTGGAGAGTGCTGGCTTTGTCTGCCAATCCTGCTTTCTAAGGGACATGGTGAAATTTGTTTTACTAGTTATTTTACTAGTTCTCGGGTTTGATTGCACATATCTATTCAATGTCCCTTTTTGTTTCCTTTTGTCCCTTTTTCCCCTTTCCCTATCCCTTCGGAGAGTGTTTGGATTCCCGTTTACTGTATACATAGCATCTTAACTGTAATATACATAAAATATATTTTTTATATAACTAACTTGGTTTTTGAGTTCTTCAATTTACATAGTTTTTTTCCTTTACCCTGGGAGAAGTAGAAAAGGGAGAAGAGAGGGGTTGCTACTGGGAGGTTGGACATTTGGCAGGGAGTCAAGTCTGAACCATCACAGGAAGGGAAGCAGCAGAGCCTTTAGTAAAGCTTCCAGGTGAGGATAGCGCCAGCCAACAGCAAGTAACCACCATTTCCCCATGGAGACACAGCAGCTCTGAGACAGGGGCAGGAATGATGAAAGGAAGATGCACCCACATGGAGCAGGTCAGGATGCATCCAGACTGGCAGAACCAGCCCATGCTGTCTTTCCCCCTCCGCACCATGTCCTTCCCCGCATCCACCCTTCTGTCCCACCTGCATGCCAACACAGCCACCCCTGATGTCCCCCTGCAAACCACCTCCCATGCTCATCGCAAGGACAGCTCAACAAAGCAGCTACTGAGCATTCAGGAGAACTGGTAGAGATGGAGGCACCTTCACATGCCAGGCTATGGCCACAACAGGGCAGCAGATGCCATGTCTCTGTGGCTCTGGGCAGGAAAAACGCCATCTCCCTCAGGGTAAATCCCTGCTGGCTACCAGTCAGGGAAGTTTCCCCTTTATATTTAACTCAAGTCAGAGTTTTGGAATGGAAGGTCACAGCTTGATGCAATCTCTAGTTTTGCCAATCCAACCCTATGGCAAAGGAGCTGGAGTCCATTCTGCAGCTCACAACAGCAGTAAAACTACACTTTGGAATTTTATTGTAGAAACATGAGCTGGGAAAAGCCCAGGATGAACTGGCCAGGTTGGAATTCAAACCCAACCAAGTAATTAATGGATTTTGGCTTGGACTTACTGACCCACAATACAGAGGCCAAAGTTGTCACTGTTGGAGTGATCGTACAGCTGCACTTGCTTACAACTATTTTGCTAGCACCTTTTATTGCTGCACAGCCTGCTCAGAGGCTTCAGGGCGTCAGCTGGAGCACTGCACAGCCTGTTCGACTGTCACATCACAGGCACACTGGGCCACCACACGCCCTGGCCTCTGTGTACTCCACCTTATGTCAGTGAAAATCATTTCTTCCAGCATGAGCCCTACTGTGGCATGTGCTCCCCTAATGGCAGTGTGGCAGCTCTCTGGAGTCCCACTGCTCACAGGAAAGGACAAGATCATAAGAGCCTGTGTGTCACAGTAGTTTGGCTGGGGAGGTTATTTTAAACGCAGCTTGGTGACATGCTTAAAATAACAAGAGCTTGCAAATGTATGCACTGCTAGCTGACCTGATAACGTGCTGTCAGCCTCACACAGCCCAAAGTCACAAGGAGGGGAGGTTAGACAACTGTGCTTGCTATTGTTTTCTATGCCATTGCAGGGTGCAATTTTTGTTCTTTATGATTAAAAGGGATAACATCTTTTTCTAAATGAGATCTGAGTTCACACCAAGTTCCTCACTCAAAGCTCTGGGGCTTCTGATTAAAGCTTGAACAAGCAAGTTAACAACAACACAAAACAGGTTTTAAAATGAATATATTTCAAAATAAGAGTTTGTACCCCTCCAAAAAATTATAAAACTTTGAACAAGATCAACATCATTGATCTGAAACCAACTGATTGAGTGCCTAAAGCTGCTCCAACACCTGGTAGCTGGATACAAATTTGTGTTTCAACAGCACAGAAACAGCCCCCCCACAGTCTCAGCTCCAAGAAACAAACTGCCTCAAGTGCAGCCACACACTGACACAAAGCAATGCCCGAGTTCACCCACAAGTTCAAGCTGAAGAGCAGAGAGTTCTGCTGGCCACAAGAAGTCATCCATGAGGACAAAACATCTCAGAGACAGCTCGGCCAACATAAAAATGCCACTGGCACAGGGACCGAGAGTCATGCTGCTTTGCCTCACAGTTAAGCACTGTTGTTCTCTCTCAGCTCCGATATCATCCTGCAGAACCATGTTTTGGGTGCAAAATGAGAGGATGACAGACAATTTGTCTCCTAATCAAGATGACAAGATTTTGCTTGGCCACTCAGGTCTAAAGATACCAGTGAGAAGCCACCCACTATGGGGATGCATCAGCAAATTCCACCTGCATTCTAGGATTACATCTGTGTCCAGCTTTGTGCTGGGGATAGTAATTTCCATTCAACAGCTGCAGTGCTGAACTCCACTCCACACTGAACAAAGGAGATATGAGAAGTGTATGGCTGCACAAAACGAGCCTTTACCTAAGCAGAATGCTGGCCCTGCAAGAGAAGCAGAACAGCTCCAGTGTTCGCTCCCATTCCCGAGGTAGAGACAGACCTCCTTAGGGGCAGCAAAGCGCTGGACCAAGCCGTGGGAGAGCTGGAATTCAGCCACGACCTCACCCTCTGCTGCAGCAAATGCCTCCCTCTATGTACACACAGGCTGGGCTGGGGACTGAGGGCTCGTCTTTGAGTTCACAAGGGACTTTCCCACAACCCTCAGGGCACTGGAGCACAACTCCAGATGATGTGCAGAATTCCATATTTAGGAAGACAATCCAAGGTTGCAGCTTTGCCATGGAGACAGTGCACCAGGGATATCTAAAATAAAGGGTTGCCTCAGTCCTCACACTGGGAGGGCCGTCCTGGCTGTGACCAGACAGTTTGGGGGCCATACCAAAGGGCGAAAGGTGCAGGGTGTGGAATCCCCCAAGGATATCTACTTTCCTCCCTGGCAAATTCCCCAGGCCCTAAAGTGGATACACTACACAGTGACAGTGGATCATGCAGCTCTGTTTCTCCAGCAGTGAAGCTGGGAAGTGCCTGCCCTTGCTCCCATTTGTACTTTCTCATCGTATGGACTATGGGAGCCGTTGTGCCGCACTGTAAAACAAGAGTAGGGAAGCAAGTCTGGGTTAAAAGCAACAAGCTAAACCATGGGGTGTTTAACAGCATTTCACCAAGGAGCCCCTTGGTGAAAAGGGGCTAAAGCCCCTTCCCAAAGATCCAAACTGAAGGGACAGCAATTGATCTTCATGATGGGAGAAAAAGTACAGGAGAATTACACAGCAAGACCTGTGAAGACTTTGGCCACCAGTGCAGGAACTGACATGTGGTCAGCACAGCTCCATCTGGTCTTAGGCAGTCTGGCCTTTAGCAGAGAAATAGAAGTGGAAGATTTGGAGTGAGTGGAACAAGTATAAAATATCAACACGCAGCAATGAGACGAGAACTACCCAGTTAGTTCAAAACACATAAATTCTTTGTCCATCTTCTGCTCTTGATACTTTTTACTGAAACATATCTACAAGCAGAAAAAAAGGTTCCCAGTTTTGTCTTTCAATATGTGCTGAGGACACTTCCAAGTCCATGACAGGGGTGAGAAAAATTCCTCTGGAGGCATGGTAAAAACCTCACTCCATACAGCAATCTCTCAGAGCTCAGGAATGGAGAAGAAGAAGAGATTCAAGTTGAGAAGAAGCTGCCAAATACTCCCAGGCTGGATGCCCGGGACGAACCCAGAAAATGCCAAGGAGTGGCGCCCAGTCAGGGTAGCACAGCAGCCAAAGTGTACGTCCTGTGCCCGTGACATGACATCACGCAGGCACCATTATCTGGGGACAGTGACATTTGTCCCCTCAGCTCCTCCTTGAAATGTGATCCTTGCTGTTCTGAGAAGAAGAACCCCAGGCATGAGTGAGGAGCAGGAGGGGCCAATCTGTCATCAACAAACTTCACCTAACACAAAAGTTAATGACTGCAGCAAGGCAAGAAGGGAGTGCTACTATCTGCTGGGTACAAACTCTAAGAATCAAGGAAAACTTATTAGATAAAACTGTAGTCAGACCAACAATTCATTGTTAATTCTCCCAAACTGCTCAGAAGCCACTAGGTGTCACCTGCCTGTTCAGTGAGGAACACACCACAATGAGCAAGAGAAGCAGCATCTCAGGGAGTCACGGAGGCAGGGTTTTGATGTGGAGCTGTGGTGCTGAACTCTGCCTCCCATGAGCTCCCCACAGCCCAGCTGGGCAGGGTGACAGGAGGCTGGAACAGTGCTACAGGGCTTCACACACCTGTGCCCCTCATTCTCAGCCCAGACCCTGGAGGCATTCATGAAACACTCAAGGCTTGTTTCAACTCAGTTTTGCCTTTCACCTTTCAGACTCATCGGCTTCTTTTTACAACACGAGAGCTGTCAAGCCAAGATCCCAACGGAAGGATGAACAGCAAGGCTGCCCCAGTGCTCCATGCGGCCTGGTCAATCCCAGCTCCAGCCTCACAGCTGCTCAAAGTGCCGTTGGAGAGGTTTCCTAGGGTTGTGGCTGGCTGGGGAGCCAGGTCTACTCACTCCCTGCCACTCGCCTGGAGAATACGCCCTATGTCTCATTTCTTCAAGTGAAAGTCTTAGAGGCCAAAGGTGCTACCAGGATGCTCTGTACTGCTCCAGGACGGCCTGCCAGGCCGCCAGCCCCAGCATTTCTCGCTACAGAGCGCTCCCGAGTGGGGCCTGGAACAGGGCCACGGCGAGCCCCGTGAGGAGGCCGGGGGGGGAGCACGGTGCCTCCTCGGGGCCGGGCACGGTGGTGGGGCAGGAGGGGCCGGGGGAGGCAGCGGGGGGGCCAAAGGTCGTATGGCCCGGTGGGAGGACCCAGGGGGTGGCACTCAGGGAGACGCGCATGCCCCGGGGAGGAGGGCCCCGGTGCCGAGGGCCCCGCCATACTCACCGCCCGCCGGACCCGCCGCCGCCGTTACCATGGGGAGCCGGCGGGCCCACGTGACTACACCTCCCGGCAGCCCCCGCGCCGCGGGCTGCACCGCCCCCTGGCGGTGCGGCGGAGCGAGCCCCGGGGCACCGAGAGCCGTCGGGAAAGGGGCGCTTCCCTAAGATTTTTTTTTCCCCAGGACCAACTTCCCACGGGGGGGCTGGGTAAAGCCGACTGGGCGGGGTCCCTCTCGGGCGGACAACGCGGGTTCCACGGAATGTCGGGCTGAGGACGAGGGAAACGCAGATGCCATGGCGGGATGCCCGGGCGTCAGCCCTCGGCGCCGGGCAGCAGCCGGCGGGGACACGAGGGGCCGGGCACGGCTGCGAGCCGGCGGAGGAGCTCCTCGCAGTGCCGGGCATGAGGCGGCCGGGGGCTGCCGCCAGCCAGTGCGGTCAGCCTGTCGGGGGCACCGAGGGACAGCAGCACCTGCGGAGCCAGGAGAGGGACAGGAGTCACCCACCAGCACAGCCCCTTGTCCCCACAGCACCAGGAGTCCCCCGTGCAGTACCTGCTGGATCCCGGGGTGCTCGCTGAGGACCCGCAGCGCCACGAGGGCTCCCTCCCGCACGCTCTCCCGGGGGTCTTGGCAGGCCACCTGGAGCAGGAGGTGGGGGACCCTGCTCTGGATCAGCAGGTCGCCGAGCTCTGCCCCGCGCTGGCCCAGGTTGCTCAGGGCCAGGGCCGCGTTGCAGCGCGTCTGGGCCTGCGGGTCGCTGAGCAGTCGGGCCAGGGCAGGCACGGCCCTGCGCAGGGTCCCGGCCGGGCAGGACTCGTGGCCGGCGACGTTGCCCACAGCAAAGCTGGCTGCCTTGCGCACGCTGCCCTCCGCGTCCGACAGGCACCCCAGCAGGCTCTCCAGCCAGCCAGGATGGCTCTGCAGCGCCGCGGGAAAGTCGTGCCGGAAAAGATTGCCCAGCAGATTGCAGGTTTTGGCCCGTATCAGGTATTGCTGGTGGCCGAGGAGATAGGTCAGTGGCTGGTCAGCCACATCCAAGCCCCTCAGGATCCTCTGGAGAAACGACAGATGCTCCGAACAGGCCCGGGCCACGTGGGTCAAGAGAGACAGGAGGTCAGTTGTGAGTGTGAGATTGTCTGAGAACAAGGCAGATTTCAAAAAGGCAATGACGTGCTCCGAGGTGGCAGCTTCCCTCACCACTTGGTCTATGACCTGCATGTCAGATACAACGAGGTGGCACAAGAGGCTCATGGGGAGCTCCGTGAATGAGAAGGGCAGATGGCGAGAGCAGACCTAGGGAGAAAGGACAGACCGCAGTGCTGAGTGTGCTGCACTCGTGTGAGCCAAGCCAAGCAATAGCTGAAGGTAGCCAGCAGGTCAGTGCAGGCCAACCCGTTGTGAGGGTTGCATGGCACCCAAGTGGGCAGAAACTGACACCATGGTATGAAGTGGTGCCACACATTGGGGGCTGCAGTGTGGAGAGGTGTCTCCACAGTATGGGGGAGAAGAAAAACACAGAGCCAAGAAAATACCTGCAGCAGCCGGGCAGGGATCTGGGTATCTCTCACAGCCTGCAAGATGAGTGCTAAGGTGTCTCTATCCACATCCAGGGCAAAAGGGAAACAGAGGAGCTGGCAGGCCTGGATGACCACAGCTGGGACAACCTCGGGGTCCCCCTCCTCTCCTGCTTGCCTGAATTTGTTAAAGAGAGAGAGAGGGTTTAATACAGAGGTGATCAGAAAAACGACAGGGCAAGAGGAAGAGAACATTCCCCACACCAGGCACTAAGGAGAGGCTCTGCAAGTGCCAGGTCAGGAACTTCACAGCCCTCAGCTTGCTTATGTCCAAGCCCCATTCAGTAGCTGAGCCCTGCCCACTTCAGCCCTCACCACAACTCACATCTGTGCCAGGCATTCCAGGAAGCCAGGGGACAGCAGTCTCTTCAGGGTCACCATGAGGACACCATGAGACTGGGTGAGCTGAGGCAGGCACTGGTGTGACTCACGAGTGAAGATGCAGAGCGCCAGGCTGAGGAAGAGCAGGATGCCTGCAGGAGGAACAGCACGCAGAGGGGCAAAGTTAGGGAAGGCTGAAAAGTCCCCTCTCTTCTGTCTGTCTATACTGCCTCAAGGCTGCTCCACAGTTACTTCTGTGCTTCCCTGCCCAAAACCAAAAACTCTCCACCTCAGTGGTCATACCTGCCAAGGTTAACGTTCCCTGCCGCACAGATACCCTTTCTGTTCCTCCACAGCCAGCTCAGCTGAGCTGCTGCCAACTGGACACAGCATGGGCAAGAGGACAACTTGCAATCCTCAGGAAAAGCCACCTGGGCCCTCTGGTCTCAGGGAACAGATGCGGACAGGGACAAACAAGGGCAAGTCTGAGGGCAGGATGTGGAGCAGGGTCCAGGGCAGATGTCCTGCTGTCCTGCAGCTCCTACCTTGAGGGGAGAGGAGGTTCCAGTCTGGCTCTGCCATGGGGTGGCCTGCCCCTGGGAGCTCTCCCTCCAGCGCTGCCCTGTCACTGCCCACATGAAGCACCACAGCAACACAATGCCAGACCAGGCTCCACAGCTCTGAGGAAGCAAAGCCCTGCTCCATGGCCACATCCTCCTAGAGTTAGAGAGGCAGATATCATGGTCCCTTATGGCATCCCATGTGGTTCTGGTCCATGGTTCTGCCAGCCCCGTGGTTCTGGGAAGGTCAGGGTCGGATGGACATGGCCCACAGGCCCTGCTGTACCTGCCAACAGTGTCAGTCCCTGGGCATCTCTGCCCTCTCTCACTCCAGTGTGCCCATGGATCACCCCTACCACTCTCCCATCAACCCTTCAGGGACATTTGGTGACTTTCATGGGGTTATACAGCTCAGCCAAAGCTCCACAGTTCCCTGTCTTGCCTCATCCTCATTACCAATCCACATTCAGGTCTTTTTGACACCACACCCTTTGGCAGGGACCAGGCAAAGGGAGATGGGCAGACTGGTACCTGAGCAAGGAGTTTCAGCAGGAGGAAAAAGAGCCCGTCATAGAGACCAGCACCCATTGGCAGGGGGAACTGCAGCTGTAAGAGAGTAGGGGACAAGCTGGAGCTGGGTGTTGGGTCTGAGGGCAGCAGCACCACACCTGCACATTTCTGAGCCCATCTTTGCACATCTCCACAGTGGGGTGTGCATGGCTCCCCAGCTTTTTTGTCCCCATCCCATACCTTAGCAGATGCTGTCAGCACGTTTGTCACCACTGGTAGGATCTCTTCTCCCTTGAGCTCCAAGGCCACTCCATGCTGACTGAGCTGTGTCAGGAGGAATGCTGCAGCACCCTGTTGGACAGGGAGAGCTTAGCACCTTTGTGACTTCCCCATCTACTTGGTCAGTATTGACCCTTCATCCCTCAACCTCATTCCACCCTGAATGAGAAATGGTGAGACCCAAATGTGATGCAGGGCTCTGCAGGGCTCTCAGTGGTGGCTCTGGCATGGGGGGCAGCTTACCACAAGGCAGACAACAGGAGACTGCGTGATGAGATCCACAGCCAAGGTAACCACCTCCTCAAGCCTGAAATACAGGGACCAGGAGAAAAGCACTGTGTTCCCACAGCTTCACATAGCGCAGAGCAGCAGCATTCAAACACCCCCAGGGCTTGGAAGCAGCTATCTTCCAGGAAGAGCCCTGGTTCACAGCACCTCCTTGTCCACACTGGATCCTCACTGCATCCCCAGCACCCACCCACACTGCCCAGAACTCTGCTGATGTGTCTGGATTGGAGGGATCAGTGGGAGCAGGATCCCAGCTCTGTGCTGACAGGGTGAGAGAAAGAGGGTTGTTCAGAGCCGGGCATGGTCCTCTCCTACCCATGAGTGAAAGCAGGTGCTTACCTGGGAGGGGAGGCCTGAAAGTGCAGGGTGAGCAGGGCTAGCAGGCACACAGAGGCCTCACAGGCTGCCTCCTGGGCCACCTCCACCACAGGGATCTGCCAAGAGAGCAGGAGTCACAGTGGAACAGCAAGGGTACAAGGGGATGAGGGAATGTTTTTGGGCCCTGAAGGAGAACTCCACTCCCCAGATTAAGCTCCCCTAAACTCTTCTCCCCCCACTAGAGTGGTGCAAACTGTGCTCAGAGGAATGTGTCCTGCTTGCCCACACTCCTACTCCACCAAGCCCCCAGGATGTGGTCAGTCCTACCTCACCCTTCAAGAGCTGCATGAGGGAACCCCACAGCCGTTGGCTCCTTCCCAGGTGCTGGCACAGGCTTGGGTGAGCATGGCAGCCAGCGTAGAGGATCTGTGAGGCAGAGGAGAGAAATGCATATCAACCCCTGGGGACAGGAACACAGTGACCAGGCCCACTCCAGTCATATCCCATGGCTACCATGGGCTCATTTATTCAACAACTGACATCAGGCAGATGGGAGTCATTGAGGCCTGAGCCCACAGTTCTCCCTTCCCCACACTCCTAATTCCAGAGCAAAGGTGTCTCTGGGCACAGCCAGATTAAAGGATGGGGCCGTTACCTTCAATGCATCCAAGGAGCAGCTTGAGTGCTCCAGTCTTCCCAGCAGTTTCCCAAGCTGCTGGCTCTCTCCTTCCATAAGCTTTTCAGCTACTGCCTGAGCGACCTGCAGAAATCAGCCTGTTTTACACCCTGGGTACCTGAAGCACTGCACAGACTTAATGAGTTTAATGCTAGCAACAAATTAATGAAAGAAGGCATCTGCTTCCTTTGTGTTGCTTGTGTTCACAAAGGGGTGCCCACCTGCCATGACCCAGCATGACACTGATGCACAGTCCCAGAGCTGAGATAAGCAAGGTGAGATTCCTCCTCTGCTTCCCTCTTAGTTAACTCAGAGTTGAGGTAAAGGATCAAATATTAATCTGTAGTTGTTTTCCCTCTTATTGTCCATTTAATTTCAGATTTCCTACAGTTTACATCACTATCATAAAAGAATTCTTCATGTTCTCTCTGTATTGCCTAGTTCTTTGCTTAGGATCTGAACTGTAAGATGGGCTAAGTTTAAGTCTCTCAATTGATTTAAGAATGCTTAAATTCCTAAAGCTCAGCTGGGAGGACCAGCCTGCAAAAACCAACCCTGCAGCCATCAAAGGCAGAGGATCCCAGCCCTCCACTCCACTGCTGAGAAAGAAATCCTCCTGGAAAGGGCTACTGCCCTGTGGGGACCACACCTCCTCACCCTGTACAGAGAGCTGGTCTGACCTGCTGCTTGGCTTCCCGACAGCTGTTCCTTTCCAAGGGGATACTGCAGGCAGCAGCCAGTGCAGCCATGAAGAGGTCTGCCACACATGGGCTCTGGTCTGACTTGGCCTCCATCGCTGCACCTGCACAGGGCCAGAACTTGGGAGTCATGTGCTGAGAGTGCTGAGGGGCAGCAGGATGGGGTTGGAGGGCAAGAGAGGAAAAGCTTCTGACATGAGGAGGGTGACATCTGAGACTGAGGGAGAGGAGAGCCCTGGTTAGTAGGGGTTTGGGCAGATAAGCTTCAGCCACCTTCTCTGGCCAACAGCACTGCAATGGCTGCCAGTGCTTTGATGTAGCCCGAGACCAAGAGGGGAAAACCCCAGGAAGAGATGGTGAGCTGCTACCACTGATACCTTGCAGAGCAGGCTGCTCTGAGATGGTTCCCTGAAGGAGTCTGTTCAGCAGTGGCTGATGCTCCTCTCGCAGGCTGGCGTAGAAGGGTGCAGAGATGGAGGGGTCTGTCGCATCCAGGCTCTCACAGAACTGGATGAAACACTGGGGAAGACACAGGGGTTGCCATCACTGCAGAATGAATGTGGGAGGAGAGAGGACAACACAGGAGGAAGCTGTGGCGGGACAGCAGAGATGGGAGGACTTGTGCTGGAGCTTCAGGAACCTCCAACTGTCCTCTCCAGCCAGGTTACAGTATGGGAGCCACATTTTGGCAGCATGCTGGCAAAGTGAGGGGTACACATGGAAGCATGTGTCCCTCCTCACCTGTCACAGCCTGGCAGAGCACGCCCAACTCATTACCCAAGAGCAAGAGCTCTTTTTGCTCTTGCTTCCTCTGGCTCTAAAACATGCAACCTGAAAAAAAAGGCCAAAAGCAAGATGATACCAAATACAAGCCTGTATGTATCTCCTGCCTGAGTCACATGCAAATCATACTCCAACACTGTGCCCACCTAGCACAATCCCAGCAGCAGAGCTTTCAGCAGCAGAGCAAGGGACAGGTCTGGTGAAGTGACACGGCCCAGCCACAAGGCCATTTGTGCCAAGCTGTGTACCAGGGACTGCACTTGCTGTCGGCTCATCCAGTAAAGCTACCCCAGAATGGCAGAGCCAGGAAAGGTGCCTCCTCAGAGACCTCCTTTCTGTATGCAATCCTGCACAGAAACCCCAGTGGGTGAGACAGCCTGCCCTGACAAGAATGCATCAGACCCATAGCTAGGGGCAGGGTCCTCAGCCTGCATCCCCCCAACATACACAGACAGCCTCACAGCTTCTGTCCCTACAGAAAAGGGTGGGGAGGAGGGAGATGGGGGCACCCTTACCAGGAGGCTTTGCTGGCAGAGTCTCATCTCACTGTCGACTGGCTCAGTCAGCAGCTCTGGCAGCAGGGCCAGGAAGCAGCCAGCACTCTCTTGGAAGGTCTGTAGGCTGGGGGAAGTAGCAGGGGCAGATGAGAGAGGAGAATCATGGCCCCTGGCTACGAAGACAGGATCTGGCCAGGCCCATGTGGCCCTGGCTAATGGGGCAGGCAGCACACATTCACAATGTGAGCTTCTGTCAGTGGGCAGCACAACTGGACTCATCAGCTGTGCCTTCCCTTTAGTTAGTCCCACTGAAGGAGAGCACTCCTCTGTGAGCACAGCGATATGGCACAAGGTGCTTAGTCCATGATACTTCCCCCTTGAGATGGATCTGGCTGCAGAATATGAACACTACCCTCCTGCTTACTGCTGGCTCCCCAAAGAGGCCACAAGACACCTCAGGGCACAGAAGGTTGTCCTTACCTGTTCTTTTGACCACTCTTCTCCAGGCTGCATTCACTGCTGAAATAAACTGTGGTCACCATGAGGAGGTCTGTCAGCACAGCGATACACCAGGGCTGCTGCAGGATACAGAAAGAAACAGCAAATGGGGATTGTCTGCTGGCCATCCCCACACCACTGTGACAAGATCCTTCCCTACTAGAACCTTCCCCTCCCCAAGGATGCATGGAAGAGGCACTGGTCCTGTGAGCCAGCTCCAGCAGGACACCAGGGCCTCCTCAGCACCAGCACTCCGCAGGGCTGGAAGGAGCCTGAATTTCTCTGAGGTCCTACACCCACCTGCTTGGTGCAACCACTCTCCAGGATCTGCTTGGCTAAACATAGCAGGGACAGAGGCACATTCACTTCTCGGCAGAAGTGGTCCAGCAGCTCAGAGTCACACTGGGTAGCCAGGAGGTTGCCCACAACACGAAGCACAGGACGGAGATGGGAGGCCCCCTCCAGCATCCCTTCCAGCACCTGGACACGGAGAAGCCAGAAGAGCTCAATAATTAGCAGTAGTTTTGGCCTCTCCATCAGCCATGGGGTAGTCCCTCAATCCATTCATGCAGGGACAGCAGTCACAGATGGCAAACTGAGTGCATAAGAGCTCTGACTCCCGGAGAACCAGGGGATCTTTTTGCTTGCTGGACTAAGGACTCTTCAAATGTTCTGAACACAATTCTGGGGAAGAAGGTGGCATCCATATCACCAGTCATAGGTGTTTGGGCCAGCCATCACTTACCTGCTGAGCAGAGTCTGCCAGGCAGTCCTGGACACGGTGCTGAAAGGCCGAGTCCCTCAGGAGGCTCAGTGGTGTGCTCAGCTGCATGGCCGAGGGCTCAGTGGCCTCAATCAGATGCTGCCACTCCTCATCGCTCTCCAGCTCCTAGCCATGGAGGAGAGACGATTGGTGCCACAGACCTTGCCAGTCCCAGGGTCTCTGTACCAGCCCCTGGAGACCAGGCCCTGCTGTCCCCACCTCAAGACACTGTCTTACCTCACTCTCCAGGTCCACGGCCTCAATGCTGCGCCTGCCCCAGGGCTCTGCCCTGCCAGTATCTGGCTGTGGAAGGGCACCCGCTCCAGGAAACTCCCGCTCATAGTCTCGAGAGATGCTGTGCTGGCTGGCCAAGGAAACAGCAGTCAGTGAAAGACCTTTCCTTCCCCTTTTCCTCTTGCCCCAGCCTCAGCCCTCTCTCACCATGGGTCAGGAAGAGAATCCTTCAATTCCCACTCTGCCATGCTGCTCTTTCCTTGCAGGAAACCAGAGTTATTCTCACTGGAGGCAGCCAGTGGCTCCCCCTTCTCAGGGGCTGCCTTGCCTGGAGCTGCTCTGGGTCTATGCTTAAGGTGTCCATTGCCAGAGTCCTTCATAGATGCATCACCTTCTTTCAGTTGCCCCTAATGATGGCAGAGAAGTTTGGTCAGGGCAGTTACTCAGACAGATGAGTCTCCTAGACCCCACCACCCTGTGCACCCCACATCCCGCTTTGTGTGTCACTGACACCCCAGCCTGACCCATGTACCCATGTGTTTCCCCCCAGGGCCCATTTCAGTGCTTCTCCTTTGCCCTGACTGTGAGACACAACCAGAACAACCACCCACTTTCCTCCACCTTTTTCTGTGCCTCTTCAACCATCTTCCGCTGGGCCTTTCTCAGGATCCTGGACTGGCTGCTCATGGGGACCATGGAATGGGCTTGCTGTTCCTTCAGGGCCTGCAATTCTGGGGACAGCTTGGTTGTGAAGGGGTTTGAGATCCCATGCTCTTCTGTGTCATCAATCACTGGGGAGGTGAGAGGAGAACTTCATAAGCAGCTAGGAGTCAGTGCTTGGAGAAAGCTGAGAGGAGGGAGGCAAAGACCAGGACAGTAAAAATAGCAGGGAAGGGTGGTCCTCTGAGTCTCCAGGCAGTAGGAGGAGGAAATGGACCTGTCTAGTGCTGCAAAAAGCAGGTACTCACCAGTAACCTGTCCAGCAATGAAGGGGTGAGAGAGCAGCTCTGGCCATGAGAGACGCTGGTGGGGGTCCTTCATTAGTAATCCCTGAAGGAAGCTCTACAGGACAGCACAGCAGCAGGATCACTGAGACATGTTCAGCATGCACCAGTGTGCACAGTGTATCGGTCTCCCCCAGTGAGGGCACCCAGGAGGCCTGCCTTCCCTGCCTGGCTCTGGGAAAGGAGTGGCTCTAGTGCTTAGAGCAGATAGGAAGACATTTCCCTTCCCAGCCCAGTAAATCAGTCCTTTGCTGTTGGCCCTGGTTTCCCAGCTTATGGACAGCAATGATAAGGGTCCCCCTCCCAGGAGGCCCAGCTCTCATCCCTCATCCTTGTTCCAAAGTCCCTGTTAGGGGACATAAAAGCTAAGAGTGACTCACCAGCACAGCAGGCAAGGACAAAGCTGTATTAACAGAGCTCACCCTGCACACCGGGCCTTCGCCCTTACCTTGAACACTGGGCTCATGGCCGTGGGCCACTTGACAGAGTCCTTGACGATGAGGCTGACAAGCTGGAAAATGCTGTTGGTGTAGAAGGGAGGAGTGCCCACAAACAGCTCGTACAGGATGCAGCCCACAGACCAGAGATCTGCTGTGTGGTCATACGGCCGCTCCTCCACCAGCTCAGGGGACATGTACAGTGGGGTGCCCTTGATGGAGGTCAGCACCATGGTATGGATGCTCATGGCACGGGCAAACCTGCTCAGAGCAAAGCACAGATGGCAAGTTCAGGCTGAAACATCCATTGCAGCTCCCAGGGAGTTCCCCGTGAGTTTACACTTCTTCCCCCAGAGGACAAAATCCCCCCTCTGCTTAACCTCTAAACATCCACAGAATTCAGCCCCCTTCTACACCTCTTGGCTGCCTCAAGGCCAAGTGTCCCTCTCAAGCTGGCCCCTAGCACTCACCCAAAGTCACAGAGCTTGACAACACCATCTTTGCCCAGCAGGATGTTCTGGGGTTTCATGTCTCGGTGCAGGATGCGGTGGGAGTGCAGGTAATAGAGAGCAGAGACCAGTTGGGCAGCAATGGTCTGGACCTGCCAGAGACACAGGAGCCTGACACTTCATCCCACAGTGCCACCCGCTGGCACAACCATGTCTCTAAAAGCCTGGCTCCCCCAGTAACTCTACTTCTGCTCTTGCCCTCTTGGGGCAGGGACCAACCCCAGCTGTGGGCAGCAGTTCCTTGGAGCAGGCCAATGGCCAAGGCAGCAGTCTGGTGCTGCAGCCCTTGGAGATGGAACAGGGAAACCAAGGTCCCTGCAGGACCCCGCTGTCCCACAGTGCAACTTGGCTCCCTCTTCATCCTTTTCAGAAGCTCTGCCAGGTAAAGTTCTGGAGGCACCCTCACCCTCCTGACATGTCCCAGCTTACAGCAGAGACCCTTTGCCTGCAGGCAGACAAATCCTGTTCTCTTCAATGTGCAAACACTGCATGGCCACCACTATGACAGTTACCTGGTCCTCAGGCAAACTCCCATCATCCTCCAGGATCTGAAAGAGCTCCCCCTCTGCATAGTCAGTCACAACCACCACCTGGAGGGAAGAGCAGCACGGTGAGATCAGGCCCTGGGGACCAGGAAAGAGCAGAGTAGGAAGCCTGAGGAAGGTGCTGGGTTGCCACTGTGCACGGTCCATCAGCTTGAGTTGGGACCTGAATGGAAGCAAGCCTCCATGGCTGCACTGCAGCAAGGGCCTAGCATTTAGCAGAGGTCTCATATCTTGGACAGCAAGCAGAAACAAGAGAAGGGGGAAGGACAGGACAAACCTAGAATGGTACTCCCAAGCCCAGTGAGTAGAATCACACCTTTAGCTTGTTTTGAATCTGCTGCCCAGTTACTTTATTTCATGCCCCCATATTCCACAGCACAGTTTTCAGTTCTTTCTTATCATATTATCTCCTCAAGAGTATAAATCAGTGGAAAGCCAGCCTCTGAAAAGACTGATGACTGAAGAATCATCCTCATCCTGTAATCTCAAACCACTCATCTTGCATCCCCCTAGTCATCTCCTTCCCCTCTGCATATAACCTAGTGCAGCCCACATAGCACATCCCACAAGGCTCTGAAAAACACTGACCAGACCCTGAGATGGTATCACCAGCAACTCCTGAGAAAGTGTCCCTACAACAGCAGGGGCCAGTCTTTGTTTCCCTGGCCTAGCCAAGCAAGAGCAATTGCCCAAAGTAGTCCCTTTCACCTCCTTATCAGTCTCGAAGCTGTCAAGCATCTGGATGATGTTGGGGTGATGGAGGCCTCTCATGATCTCAATTTCTCGCTGCAGGTTCTTCAGCTCCTTCTCAGACCTCCCCACCTTGGGGATGAACTTCAAGGCCACCACCTTTTAAAGTAGGAAAAGCTGGGATTAGACCAGGCTCCTGGTCAAGCCCACCCTGGCAAAGGCTGCTTTTAACCCTGATCGGACTCAGTACTTTCCAGCTAAGCACACTGAGCGAGACATTTGTTGACTGGACACCTTGGAGCTGGGGCTCTCCCCAGACTCTTGCACATCAGTACTGGTTTTCACACTACTTTTCACACTGCCATTTAAAGCAAAGAAACCAGTGAACATAGATAAAATCAGGACTTGTAGAAACATGGGACAGAATCTAGAAATGCTGGTGGACAGCAAGCCTAACACAAGCCAACAGTGTGCTCTGGCACTGAGGGGCACTAGCAGCACCCTGGGCTAAAGAAGCTGCAGGGAAGTGACTACTGCCCTTTACTTGGAACCTTCTAGACTATGCTGTCAACATTGTGGCCAGGTTTTTGGCCCAGGAAGACATCAGGAGCTGGCCAGGTATGTCAGCAGAAAACCGAATCAGTGCTGAGTCCCAAAGGCCTAGCAGAGACTTAGAACCCAAGAGGCACCAGGAATCAGCCCCCGGCACCACAGAGCAGATGTCCGGTCCTTTCCCCTCACCTGGGCGCTGTGTTTCCGGCGCCCCTTGTACACGCGCCCGAAGGAGCCTTCGCCGATCATTTCCAGGACGTGATAGCGCTCCATCGCTCGGGCCGGGGCCGCTGAGCTGCCGAGACAAAGCGGACGGTGAGGAGCAGCGCTTCGCCCTCTCTCCCCCCGCCACCGGCTGCCATGGTGCACCGGCCGCAGCCGCGATGGAGCCGTGCAGTGCCAGCGCTGGGAAGGCAGGGCTGCACCCCTTTCGATCCCCGATCCCGAGGGACGGGGCTTTCCCACTCACCGCGGGGCTGCACCCGGGGCCGGGTCACCTGGGCGGGTATCGCCGTCCCCCTCCCCGCCAGGCTCTATCCCTGCCCACTGGCTCCAGGGCAGGACAAGCCCCGAGCCCCGGCCGATGCCCCCGCAGCACCCCCGGGGTTGGACGGATCCCACGGATTTCCCGCAGCAGGAACGGGTCGGGACGGGCCCAGCCCCACTCCGCTCCGCTCCCGCCCCGCTCCCGCAGCCGCCGCGCTGTCGCTTGGCAACGCGCTCCGCGCTTCCGCTTCCGGGCGAGCGGGGCGATGGCGGCGGCCGGGGAGGAGGCGGCGGCGGACTGGTAACACCCCCCGCACCCTCCCCGGGCCCCGCGGTCCGCACCCCCCGGCCAGGGGTCTGACCCCTGCCCCGTCGGTCCCTGCAGGGCGCTGCTGCCGGAGCTGGAGGTTCTGGAGTCCATCTACCTGGAGGAGCTGCGCGTGGCGCGGGGCCGTGGCAGGTACGTCCCGCGTCCCACATCCCCGGCCCGGCCCGGCCCCGCGCCGTCCCGCTCACCCCGGCCTGCCCCTCCTCCAGGTGGGAGCCCTGGGAGGTCAGCATCACCCTGCACCCCGCCACGGCCGAGGACCAGGACTCCCAGTACGTACGCTTCACCCTGGTGCTCTCCGTGCCCCCGCAGGTAGGCTGCCCGTCCCCCGCGCCCCTGCTCCGCCCCGCCCAGGGCCTCTCCACCTTTCCTGTTGTGCTTTGGGCGTTTCTCTTTTTTTTTTCCTAGTATCCTAATAAAACTCCGGAGATCTCCATCAGGAACCCGCGGGGCCTGTCAGATGAGCAAATTCAAAAGTGAGTGCCAGGAGGGCAGGGAGAGGGCAGTCCTTTCCTCCAGGGATCCAGGAAGCAAAACTTATGGAAAACCCTTCACTAAATCACATGACTTCCTGTGTCTGGTTAACGGATGGATACAGGTCCCTAAATCTCTTTGTCCTAACTCTCATGGGAGCTACTGGTCCCGAATTTGACACCGAGGGGTCCCACCCTGTGGTTGTTGCTCTGTGGTCCCCCTGAAATGTAATCTGAATCCCCGGGGCCTTAGAAGCTGCCGGTCCTGCTCTGACAGAGGTGGGGCTGACTCAGGCAGCCTGTTGTTGCCTTTGTGCTTCGGTCATTGGTGCAGTGGAATGTGTTGCCAGTTGCTCCCACCACACCTGCTCAGGGACTGCCGTCAGAGAAACAAAGCCTGGGATTCACCAAAACCAAGCTCAAGCTGGGGCCGTCAGCAAACCTGCTCCTGCAAGTCCTGTCAGGACTAAGGCTTCCTGTGCACCAACTTGTGGGGAGCCAGGACAGCACAGGAATGTGTGTGTGCACTTATACCCATCCTATGTTCCAGGCAAAGCCTGAAGGCCAGTGCTCTGTTTGTTCCTCATGTCACCATAACGGGATGGCAGGTATGTTGGACAGTGAAAAGGTGTAGCTAAATTTGTGTTAAGCATTTCTATTGCTTTGCTGTAGGATATCCCAGACCCTCAGAAGTGTTGCTGAAGCCAGGCTGGGGACAGAGGTGCTCTATGAACTGATTGAGGTGAGAGATGGGGCAGGTTGAGGGTTACCAGCCACAGACTGGTCCCTGACTGCCCAAGGGGTGGGAGAGCCCTGAACACATGGACAAGCCAGTGAGTAAAATGTTTGCTTTAATGCTTCCACAGAAGGGGAAGGAGATTCTTACTGACAACAACATTCCTCACGGACAATGTGTGATCTGCCTTTATGGATTCCAGGTAGGCATGTCTCTCCTGGCCCTGCAAGCTGTCTGGGAAGTGAGGCTAGAGAATGGGGAGCCTGGGGTTGGGATATCAGCCTGGAGCCAGGATGTGCCCCAGCAGCCCCCTACCCTGATCTCTGGGTGATCCGACTGCACGTGGGCCTTCGGAGGGTGATACGTGCCACTCTCCCCATCGGCCTGAAATAATCATCTGCAGAAACGGCACAGGGACAGCAAGAGATGCCAGAGGATCTCCAAAGAAGTGGGTAGGGTCTGAGGATAGTTGCTGGTGTATTCAGCTTCCCTGTATAGGTCATACCTCACCTGGAGTTCAGCACACAGGTGGTCAGGAGGGACTGGAACACATCCATGTGTGATGGATACTGAGGTGTGTGAGGGCTGGGGAGCTGGTCTTGTCTGGGTTGCAAGGAAAGTCTGCCTAAGAAGGAGAACACATCAGATGGGAAGATTACTGCTTACACAGGAATACACACAGAGAAATCAGTCACAAAAACTTTGCATCTTGACATTAGGAGTGTTTCTAACACTTGAAATAAGGAGCAGCACCCCAGTAATTGCTGAGGAAGTGGAGATGAAGCTCAGCAGATGTTAGGTGGCTCTAGCTAGCACTAGTTTCCCACTGCCACCACTGGCATGGAAGTGAAAATCCACCTCCACCTCAGCTGGGGAGGCTACACAACCCTGTGCTAAGAAATCCTTCAAAGCTGCCCTTTTTGACAGGAGAGAGAAGCCTTCACAAAGACCCAGTGCTACCACTATTTCCACTCCCACTGTTTGGCCCGCTATGCCCAGCACATGGAGGAGGAGATCCTCATGCAGCAGGAGGAGAGAGATCAACACCTTTCACCATCTCCCAAACAGGTACCAGGCCATGGGCCCCCTCCTCTGGCCCCCTGCACAGACCCTTCGTGACATCTGTATCACCCTCTTTGGGACATGGAATGAGGGCTGGTGTGACCTGGCAGCACAGTCAGTGTCATGCCTCTGCTGAGAATCAGAGCAGGGATTAGACCAAGTGATCTCCAAGGTCCCTTTCCAACCAAAGATGTTAATTTATTGGATCTCTGGGTTAGTGCATGCTGTGGGAGGAGGCAGGGGATTTGCATTTTTGGACTTCTGGAACCACAGGACTTAGAAAAGAGAGCTCCTTCCCTAGTCCTTGAACTGCAGCGGTTTGCAGCAGGGTAAACACAATTACCTGTATTCTGGGATGATAAAATCTGCCTGAGCAGGTGTTGTAACAGTTTTCAGCTGCAGAGCAAATAGTGCAGCTTAGCAGATGACATGCTCCACTTTAAAGCAGAGAAAAATAGATTCTAGGCTAAGGAGGACTGAAGCCATGGGTGCTGATGAGTGGTTTGCACAGCAGCCAGCTGCTGGAGCACAAATCCCAGTATGCATCATGTGGAGACTCCTTCCATAGCAGTCATTGAGACCCATTGCTTTTATACTGCTGGAACTCCCCTGGGCTTCCCTAACCTGGCAGAAGAGTGAAGAAGACCACCCTGTTCCACTTCCAGGGTGGGTTTATTGGACAGTGCGTGAGCTGAGTCGCAGGCAGGGTTTGCTATCACCTTTTGCCTCCCCACAGGAAGTTGGTGTGCAATGCCCTGTCTGCCGGGAGACACTGGTCTATGATCTCTCTGCTCTGAAGGCAGCACCACCCCCACAGCACCCTCTGGTAAGAGATAGGGGCTCACCTTCCCAGCTGTGCCCCCTCACTGTGCAACTTCAACTGGGACCCTGTAACAGATGAACAAATGCACACTCTCGGGTCCTCCCAGATGTCCCATCCAAAGGGCAGCTCACAGAGAGAAGGCTCAGTTGTATAGCCCTGAGTTGAGCAGATGTGCTGGGGGAGAGGTGATTCTACCATGGGACATGTCTCTGCACTCACTGGGATATAATCAGGTCAGGAGAGTGACCTGATGGTAGCTGCTCTGCATCCCACCCCACAGCAGGACATCCCAAGGCAGTCACTGCAGAAACAGTGGGTCTGCACTGGGATGCTCTGCCTCTGTCCAGGGATTTCCCATGCATCTGTAGGCTTGGCAATGTGGCGAAGGGAAGCAGGTGCCTGGCACTGGGCAATTAAAGGAGGGTTTAGGGAGTAGCTCCTAGCCCTGCCAGGTGTTGAGAGAGCCCTTATCCTGCCTTGTTTTCTGCCACTCAGGAGCCGTACAGGCCAGATGCCAAGATGCTGCAGCACCAGGAAGAACTGCGCCTAATTTTCAAGAGACAACAAGAAAAGGGGGGTATCATCGACCCCGAAGCAGAGAGGAATCGCTTTTTCATCAGCCTCCAGGCGGTATGGCACTGGGGACAGAGAGCTGCTGAGGGGGCCCTGGGCTGCAGGACCGAGCACTGTCATCTGCTGCGGGACACCCCTGTCCTTTTCTTCACAGGTGGCCTCTTTCTTTCAGCCTCCAGCTGCTGCGGATCCAGGCCAAGCAGCTGCTGCCCTTCAGCTGCCGGTAAGTGCAGACGCTGCAGACAGGCCCCAGCCACCCGGCCAAGCCTCGATTCCACGGCCAGCTGGGGCATTGGAGGCCAGGGCAGAACCTGGGCAGCCTGAGAGGCCTGCTGTGCCCAGGGAGCAACTGAGCAAGAGGGAGAAGCACAGAGGGGAGAGGCAAGGCCCCAGAGGCCAGGGCAGGCAGCCATGCAGTGGCTTGCAGGAACCGGGAGAAGCAGCCTGTCATCCACTCCACGGCTCCAGGGGGCCCAGGGGCTTCAGCCAGAGACCAGAGCGGAGACCTGCTGGAAGGCACAGTCAGGAGCTTCCAAAGCCTCACAGTAGAAGCAGGCCTGCTCCCTTGGCTGAAAGAAAGGATTTGTGCCCTGAAGATCCCTCACCAGTACTGGAGGCTGTGGACTTGAAAGAGGAGCACTGTGATGTGGAGAGATGGAGTGCAGAGAAGGGGGCTGAGGCCCGGGGCAAGAAAAAAGAGAATCTGACATTCAACCACAGTGACCACAGAGCAGCTCCCAGCTGGCAGGGTCACCCCAGGCCCTGGGATTGTGGGAGGTGGGAAAGATCCAGAGTTCAGGAGCATGGTTCCTACCCCAGAGCACCAAGAGGGCGAGGGGTGTTCAGGCCCAGTGGACATCGAGAAGCCCATCTTGAGAAGGAGAGTGGCTCCTAGCAGGAATGATGAGGGGCTGGGCTGTGGGAAGGAAGGGTTATTTCTGGGGAGAACAGTGAAGGCTCTGGTGAAACAGTAGCAAGCAGACACCATACCCCTTGGAAGGGAGGAGGCAGATGGCACATGGGACATACCTAGGCAGTGTCACCAGGGGATGAGCAGAGTGAAGCATCCTGGCATGAGCAGCTGGCTCTCACGAGCATTGGAGAAGCAGAATCTTGACAGATCATATCAGCCTTGATCTCAGAGGACCTAGCGGACAGAGGTAGCCTTAAATGGGGACCTCCAGCCATCATCCCTATATGTAAGCTGCCAAGAAATGTGCACACCTGCAGAGCAAGTGGACTGAGTGTGGTGCCATGGCAGAGACAGAGGTGGGGCAAGATCTTCCCTGGAAGCCAGTGTCCCCGTGGAGCCATGGTGGTGCCAAGTGATGAGGCTGTGCCAGGGCAGCAGCCTGGACCTCAGTTCAGCTTACTCTGTCCTCCTTTCCTTCTCAGAGCACCTTCTCAGCTGTTGTCCCTGTCCCTTGGAGACAACATGGCTTCTCCTGCAGCCCTGGCTGATGTTCAGCTGATGGGCTTGGCCAGGAAAGTCCTTTGTATGCAGAACACTTCCCAGTCCCAGCCAGGAGATCCAAGTTAAGCTTAAGTTAACACATTGGCAGGTCAGGGCTGTCTGGTGGCTGCAGCTTCAGCTTGTCTCCCTCTTCCCCAGGAAGCCTGTCTCTCAAAGCACTCTGCTTTGCAATGTATATCTATTGGAATCCCTCTCTAAGGCCAGGCTGTCTTGGCACTTCCAACAACCTGAAGACGTGCCCCAGTACTTTAGATACTGCTATCCTCCTTTCATCTTCAAGCTGATATTATTTCAAAATGAGGATTTTTGCTGTTTCAATTAACTTGGTGCAGCTTCATCTGCTGCTGCTTCACAGATTTAAATGGTGTCTCATTCCAGAGCCGTGAAGGGCAATCCCAGGTCTCTGAAGTGGGATGCCATTAAATTAATTCATTAGGTCTTCTCCAGAGCCTACCCCCTTTGTTTTCTCTGCCCTCTTGCTCCTGTTCATTGCTGTTTGGAGCAAAGGTGTTGATCCCTGGTATTTCTCACTCCCCTCCCAGGGCCAGGGCAGAGACCTTCCTCTGGCACTTCTGTATGGCAGGAGGGCTCTGTGCTTTGCCTGGCTCAGTGTAAGCTCTCTCCCTCACCTGGACAGTACTGATTTCTTCACACTTGTTTGTGCCTTGTCCCCCACCCCCATCTCTTTTTTGGCCACACATATGTTGTTACTGTCTTCCTCCTGCTGAGCGCAAAAATAGCAGTGCCACACTGGACTTGCCAGAACTTCATGCAAGATCCCCAAGAAACCAGGAAGGCATTTGGCAGCACACACATCTGCCCGACTGATCTTTGGCACGTGAAGGATGCATAAACCTCTCTCTTGTCTGGATCCTCCTTACCTTCTGCCCTGCTTACTATATGCCTGGCCTTGACCTGAAGGGGTTGGTTTGACCTGCTGCCCAAGAACCTTCCGTGCTTAAATTTCCAACACTGACCTATTTTCAACCCTAATGCTCTAAAAGCATGACTTTTTTTTTTCTCTCCTTGGTCTGAGCCCACACTACCTGTCCTGGGCTTGGTAATCTGAGAGCCAGATGTTGTGCCCTGCTGAGGACAAGGGCTGAGCACTTGCTTCCTGAAGACAGCCCTAATTTTACTTCAGTGCTCTCTCTGTCCTTGTTCAGCTGGTTTCTGGAACAGCCTTCCTGCACTTGGGTGAAAAGGTGTAAACTTTACCTGACATTGGTGCTTGTCTGCTGCCTCCTGCTTTACTTGTGAAACTGCTGTGCTCCAAGAAAGGCATTTGATTGTGTCCTGAAAGAAACATGGAAGATCTCTACCCCTCACAGCAGCTGAAGCTCCCTGGCTTCCTCTGGTGAGCGAGGCTTACTCTCAGCAGGGAAGCTGCTGTGCCATGTTTGGAGTGAGGGAATTCAGCCACGGAAATTGGAGTGATGATTTGGTCAACTTTGATCAAATGCCAGATGTGTTAAAGGGAAGGGCTTTTTTCCTGGAAGACTTAGAATGGGCCCTCTGTGACTCACTGCTGTCAGCCTGAAGCAGAAGGCATTTTTCAACAGTGTGTGGAAATGAGTTTGGGGTAAACAAACCAAACCTCCAGGTCAGAGGGGAGGAATGGAGCCCCTACCCTGACCTGGGTCCCCTTGGTTGGTGTCCGCTTGTGTCACCCACCCACCTCACAAGGCTGTTGTGAGGCTTTTAACTGGCAAAAGCCCCAGGCCGGGCAGAAAGGCACCGGCAGTGTGTGTAGCATTAACACTATTAAAAGCAAGCAATGTGGTTCGATGTTGCCTGTGCTCTTGTGTGGTGGCATCAGGCCCTTCAGGCTCCTCCTCACCACCCCCCATCTTCCCCAACAGCTGTGAGACATTTGCCAGCCACTCACTGGCCAGTTTTGACCCCCAGCTTTGAGGGAAGAGGGCTGGATCTGGGCACCCAGCCTCTATAAGATGGCCAAACACAGGGTTTGAGATGCCAACAGCAGCATCCTGCTCCAGGAGCCACCCCCTCCACTGTGCCCACAGGACTAACCCTTCACTTGCAGAAACATTTGTGTAAGTCTGAGCTTGCACCAAAGCAGCACCTGTTTGCACCAAAATCCATCCAGGTGCTATTGCTTGGGCCCCTTTGTATTTCCATGTGCTCTTGATTGTGCCCTTGGCCCCAGAGGGCAGAGCCAAGAGGAGGGCTGAGCAGTTTGAGTTTGGCCTGCAACCACCTCTCACAGCCCTGCTAAGGTGATGCAGCCCCCCAAAACTGAACACATGAGCACAGGACTGGCTCAGGCGAAACTGATTTAAAAGATTCTGAAAGAGGGACTGGGAGGGGAAAGCCCTTGGGAAGATACTCTCTGACTGACCTAAGCCTCTCATCTGCCCTCACATACCTCCAGGGCCCCACATCTCTGGCAGGAGGGACAGTCATGCCCACCAAGGAATGATATCCAAGCAGATCTGTGGCTTGGCATCACAGCTCATCAGGTCAGGAACAGTGGCACCAGCCTGGAGCCTGAGGGACGACCAGTCTCTTAGAACAGCTTTTTTTCTGAAACACTCTGGATTTGTAATACTGGCTGTGCCAGGCTCTGGTCAGGAGGACTCTGGACCAGCAGCTGGATAAGTGGGGCAACTATCACAAAAAGGGACCAGAGAGACAAGAGCCATATTGTGCACTTCACAGAGGATATTCACAAACCAGTGAGACTGCTGTCCTTTAAAAAAACAGCAGCTTTTAGCAGTGTAGCACCCCGATGTCCTGCCCCAAAGAAACCCACAAGGAAGAGGATTCATACCCAGGAGCCTTGGCAGCTTACAGAAATCCCAGCATGAGGCACACACTGGTGAGCAGGGCTGGTGCAGTAGCACACAAATCTGGGGAGCAGCAAGAGCCAATTCCCTCTCCCTGCTGCAAGGCCGGCAGCTCTGACTCTCCAAAACAAGGCATTGGAGGGGTAGAGGTGAACAGACACCTGGCCTGTGCATCTGGGCAGCTTCATGGCATCTCTGGGATGGTCATGTCTTTGTCCCAGTCCTCTCAGTGTAGCTGGCCCTGGGTCACAGCAGGATAGAGCCTATGTTTGAAATAGCTCCTTCAGGGTCCATCTTGTAGAGCATGAAGTGGCCCTGCACCTGGGCAGCGCTGATCTGTTTGGAGACAGCCAGCGCCTGCTCCGCAAATCGCTCGGCTGCAGCCAGGGGCTGCTCGGGGTAGAAGCGCTGGAACATGCAGGAAAGCTGCCAGCGGGAGCAATGGCCCACGTACTGCTTGAGATCCACACGGCCAGGACGCACCAGGGCTGGGTCCAACCTGTCAAGAGAACAGGGGAGCCTGAAAACCTGACCAAAGCGTCTCTGCAGGGTGGGTCCTGTAGGAAGCCCCCATCCACACTAGCACAGCCCATGTACTGTCTGCAAAGTGCCATGAACTGTGAGATGGTAAAGGGACAAATCAGGTTCCTCCCTGGGGAGATTGAGGGGGGAAATCAACCCAAAAGAAAGGAGAGAGCCAGGGAAGGGCTGGCTCTGGACAAGGACAAACAAGTCCTGTGAAACAGTTCTGCCCATCTCTGTCCCATAAGCAACCTCTGAACAACCCCCTAGGATAGCTCGGTCTGGAGTGAGCTAAGCCTGCCATGGCGCAGTGGCTGACCAGGTGCTGCAAGCCCAGGCTGCATCCCACCAACCCAGTGGGCTACACGTGGGGCCAGCGTTTCACTCACAGCATGGCCACAACCCCAAAACCTGCAGCTCCCCCATGCACAGGAAGCTGGTACCACTCCAGAAGGGAATAACCATATTCTGATCAGCAAGGAAGCATCTGAGGCTCCAGCAGAAGGAATCCTGGTTAACAATCGAGGAATTTGCATCCAAAAGGAGGATTTGGGAAACCTGAAGCACCAGTCTCCCTGCTGGAGGATTCAAAGCATATCAATCCATAAAGCCCAACAAAAGGGGGCAAGGTTCTCCTGTGCCACCCACCCTATTCCTTCCAGGGGGCAGTTCTGACCTGTCCACATAGTTGGTGGTCATGAAGACAATCCTGGCCTCTGTGGAGGCCACACCGTCCAGCGCATTGAGGAGGCCGCTGAAGGTCAGGCGCCCCATGCCTTGGTACGCAGCCGGGTCTAGGAACAGCAGAGTCTGAGATCACAAGCCTTCGGCCACTGACCCTGTGCAGGCTTGCAGGCCACCCTCCCATCACCTTACACCAAGTTCCCCACTCCCTCCCTGCTCCAAGGCTGACCCTCTGCCTGGCTGGTAGCACAGTCACCACCCCTGCCCACATGCACCCATGGGAACCCAAATAGAGAATGAGAGGGAAAGCCACCTTCTCCCTCATACTGAAAATAGCTAGGCAGGAGAAGGATCTTTGCCTGAGGACCCAAATTTCCCTTTATAGCCTAGAGAGGTCCTTGAGGCCATTAGAGATGCCCACTCCTGATCTCTGCTGGTGGAGCAGAGCAGCCCAGAGTCCAAACATTTCCCCTGTACAGCTGGCAAACATCCCTCCAGCTGCTGGCCCAGGAATGGGGGCAGTGCTCACTCTCAGCAGCCAGGTCCCGGCTGATGAAGGCAGCGTCCACATCTTCCAGCAGGATAATGCTCTGCTGCGGTGCCACGCTCAGGAGGTGGTTGAGGCGGTCATCAGAGAGGCTGTGGTCACTAAGGCTCAGCAGGCAGATACTGTACTCCAGCTCCCCGGCCAGGGCTGTGCTGGAAAGGACACAAACCACAGGGGTGAATCACAGTAGGAAAACACAGAGTCGAGGAAGAACCAGATCTTCCCAAACAGCAGCAGGGGAGAGGGCAGAAGTGTCTTTTCCCAGCAGGGATCAGATCTGAGGGGGGTGCAGGAGCCCCTGCTCAGCCTGCTGTGCAGCATTGTGCAAAGCAAGGGCACAAAGGGCTCATTACTCTGACCTGTCACGGCACCAGCAAAACACCAGGCACCACCCATGAGGCACAGCCCACTCCTGTTTCCAAACCCAAACTTATTCACACCTTTCCATCCGAGACTGCTGCGCCCCAGAGCAGGCAGCTGGTGGGAAAACTGCTGTTAGCCAGCTAACAACACTCACATGAAGCTGCTTTTCCCACAGCCAGGAGGACCGTACAGCAGGTAGCCTCTTCGGTAGGGGATTCCTAGGAAGACAGTGTTCTTTAAGGATAACCAGCTGGATTGCTCAGAGGTCCCTTCCCCCAGAGCCGCAGGGCTTTGCTGACTGAGCACACATAGAGGATACACCAAGGGAAGGTGAGCAGCAAGGAAAAATCTCTCCACAGCTGACTCCAGAGGGAACCACAAGCATCCTGCCCCACCCCACATGGTACAGAGGATACCACACAAGGACCTTGCCTCTGTCACTGTACCACTTGGAATTGTTGATGAACTCCTTCACATCCTGAACCAGCCTCTCTGACACGCCCTTCTCCAGCACCACAGAGCTGAGGGGCCGGCGGCGGCGGGGGAAGCCGAACTGCCGCCACTCTGCTCCCATGGCCGTGTACATGAGCGTCTTCCCCTCCTGCTGCTGCAGTGCCAGCTCCCGGGCTGAGGAGAGAGACAGAAAGGACAGCTGCCAGGGAAGAGGATCTCCCATGAAGCCCTAGACATCTCCAGGGAGTATACTGTTCCCAGCAGGACCCCACACAGTTCCCTCACAGACCTTCCTGGAGGATATTGAAGAAGATCTCCCGGTCGGTGCCCAGCGCAGTGAAGGTGACAGACTCCCAGGGGGTCCCTGTGTTCAGGTCAATCACCTGTGTCTCCCGGCTGCGCTCAATGCGAATCCACTTCCTGCGATACCTGGATGGGAAGACAGCGTTGGGGTGCAGGGATCCAGCACCACCCAGTTGTGCCCAGCCTGGCTCACCAATCAAGAACATTCATCTCAGGTAAGGAAATCACTTCACACTGCTGAGTACAGGCTCTTCTTGCTATTTCCTGCCCTACCCAGACCCAGGGAAGAGACAGGATCCTCTCCAGTCCCTCTACAGGCCCCCCAAGCTGCCAAAGTGAGGCTCAATCCCCACACTGGTTTCCCCTGCCCCCCTTACCAGATGAAATGGTTCCCAACGCTAGGAACAAAGTCAAACTTGGTGCTGACACGCCCACTCTCATGCTGCAGGTACGACGTCTCCACGCTGAGGTGCTGCGTGTGCTTGGCGTGATGGGAGACCCAGTTCAGCAGCCACTGGTAGCTCTTATCCTTGCTGGGCACCTCCAAGGTGATCATGTAGTGGCGCCTGAAAGCCACCAGCCCAAATTGGGCCCCTTTACGAGCCACTGCCAGGACCGTGCCCACCCCGACGAGGCCAAACCCAGCCCCGAAGTATGGGTTGTCCTTCAGGGCGAGGACAAAGTCAGAAAAGGGCATCGTGGGAGGTTAAGCAGCTCCTTTCCACAGCATCGTTTCTGTGCTCCACAAACAAACCTGTGTGGAAAGACTGAGTGGCAAGAAGGAACACAACAGATCGCCCGCAGTTCTCTGGCCTTTGTAGTGGCCACTTCTCAAGGTGAAAGGATGCCTGGCACATCTGGATCTCCCACGTGTGTGCTTATTACCAGGGGTTCAGAATGCTGCTGGCTGCAGGAACCCCCTCCCTCTCTGGGCCAGCCAGGCAGGTGGGGACCAGGAGCTGGAGGCTCTCCAGCAAGCACGGGAGCATGTGTTGCTTCCTCAGCCAAGGCAAGAAGCCCAGAGTTTTACAGGATTTTATTCTTTAAACAACCAGAGATCGTGAGCACTGCAATCATTTAAGGTTTATTGTTTGAAAAAGCTGAAGCGTGTCTCCAGGCCGAGCCGAGAGCCGGGTGGGAACGGGCACACGGCTGCGGTGGAAGCAGCACCTCCAAGTCTGGGTAACACCCGCACGCTCAGGGGGCCTGAAGCTTCTCCAGCTCCTTCAGCAGTTCTGTCAGGTACAGGGGACGAGGGGGAGCCTCCCCCGGCAGACACACAGACCCGCTCCACTCCCTCACGCAGCATTCCAGCTCCCTGAGCACAAGGTGTGACCTTCCTCCTTCCCGGGCGTCCCGTGGGCAGGGTCCCCCAGCCCCGCGGCAGGAACCCCACCTTCCCCTGCAGGAGACCCGAACCCGCACCGACCCTGCCCCGCAGCAGCAGCAGCAGCCCGGCCCGGCCGCGCCCCGCGGGAAGCCCACGCCACCCGCGGTCCCAGTCCCGCCGCTCACCTGCGTCCCTTCCGCCCGCTGCCGCTTCCGCCCGCGCCGCTTCCGCCCGCACCATAGAGCGGCACCGGGGGCCGGGCAGAGCGGCCGCGCCAGCGGCACAAAGAGCGGCGCTCCTGCCGCCCGGCGCCACCACCGAGATGTGCCGGGGCTGGGGGCCCCGGGGCGGCGGGGACAGCCCGGGGTGAGGGACCGGGGACAGCCCGGCGTGAAGGGATGGGGGGACCGGGGACATCCCGGCGTGAAGGGATGGCGGGGAGACCGGCTGGGGACAGCCCGGGGTGAGTTGCTCGCGGCTGGTGGGGCCCGGCCGGGCGGGACTCGCAGGGGGCACTCGCTGGCTGGAGACAGGACACAGCTCTGGGGGGTGGGCTCGGGCTCGGGGCTGGGCCCAGCGGGACCCAGGGAGCAACCCCTGGGTGTTGGGCTCGGGAAGAGGCCCCCAGGCATCTTTGGGGAGGGTACAGGTGTCCTTGCACTCCTATCTACTGGGGGTTGCCAGCGGCCCGCTGGAGGCACAGCAAAAAGGATCCAGCGTTGAGATCCCGGTCCATGCCCTGACTGGGGACTGGCACTGCAGGCTGCCCCCCAAAATCCTGTTGGGCCTCTGGGTTGTCTCTGTTTTAAAGCTCTTTCTTCTATTTCAGAGTGAGAGGCTGTCCTGGCCAGCACCAAGCCAGTGCCCCGGGGCAATGAGTGCAGCAGTGACTGTTTCTGAGGGTGCTAGCAGGGAGATGGAGGCCGTGTGTTCAGAGCTGCTCCTGCCCACACCAGGAGAGACAAGAGCTGTGGGAAGCCCTGGTGTGGCCAGCACCAGTCTGGCTGGGACACCCCCACTGACTGCCAGCCAGGACTTGCTGCTGGCAGAGGCATCAGTGCCTGGGGAAGGGGCTCACGCTGAAGGAAGCAATGTAGAAATATTCATCGAGACAGTGGCTGGCAACGTGACGCTGAGCAACACAGCCAGTGCCACAGGTATGGGGTGCAGGGAGGGCAGTGTGTGCCCAGTGACACTCAGCAGAGGGAGAGAAGTCTGGCCAGGGCCCCTATCCCTTCCAGCCAGCACCCTGGGGAGACCAGGTGCCCTCGTGTCTCTGATTTCATGTGCATCACCAGTCTGGTACCACCATTGAGTGCAGACTTGGCACAGGCTGGGGGTGTGGATGGGGAGAGTGGCTGTGGGAGTTGTGTGCTGGGTGAGGTGGTCAATCCAGGCTGTCAGTAGGGACCAGGTGGAGATCTCCACCTGGACTGGTACCCCCAGCATGCTTTCTCCGTGGGTCACATATAGGCACGTCCTACTGGGAAAAGGGCCAAGCCAGCCTCACATCTGTGCATGCCTCAAAGGTGCAAAAGGACAGACCTGGTCATTGTGGTCTCCTGGGTGGTGGTGTTCCCTTTCTTATGGGAGATGTCCTGGGATATCCTGGGCAGGG
This sequence comes from Empidonax traillii, assembly GCF_003031625.1. Lineage (NCBI taxonomy): Eukaryota > Metazoa > Chordata > Aves > Passeriformes > Tyrannidae > Empidonax > Empidonax traillii. Next base: position 1,307,135 of record NW_020955198.1, read on the forward strand.
GGTGGGCCGTGGTTCCCAAAATGTAATTTGTGGCAACAGGGCTTTATCCTCCTTGTCCAGAGCTAGAACTGAACCACCAGTCCCACGCTCTGGGCCTGGTGAAAGCCCTAGCTAACACTTGCCCCTTGCTCTCTGTAGAAGTTCTGGTCAAAGTGGTGGAGCTCTACTTCTGCGAGAGGTGTGGCCGTAGCTTCCCAGAGGCCTCCCTACTGTCCCAGCACCAGTGCCTGCTGCTGGCCCCTCCTGGGCACCTGGAACTCCCTGGGGCGCTGCTGACTTCTGCCAGCAAGAGCCAGAGCAAGCCAGGGGGCTCAGAGCTGCCTGGAGCTGTTGCACAGGAAGGCTCTTCTCCCGAGCACCTGCTGTGCCCCATCTGCCAGGAGGTGTTCATGCAGCCTGCCCAGCTCAAGGAGCACTTCAAGACCCACCGTGCCCCACCAGGAGCCCTGCCCTGCCCGGAGAGGGGCTGCCACTTCACCACGGAGGACCGCAAGCAGCTGCGCAGTCACCTGCGCCACCTGCACGGGGCCTCGCCCGTGTCCTGCGCCTGCCGGGCCTGCCCGCTGCTCTTCCCCAGCCGCCCAGCTATGGAGCAGCACCACCGGACACACTTCCCCTTCCACTGTGGCCACTGTGACTTTGTCACAGCCAATGCCAAGCTCTTCTGGCAGCACAGGAAGGGCCACACCACAGAGGCCCCATCCAAGATGCCCGAAACAGGTGGCTCCTGCAGTTCAGACCCCCACGGCCTTGAGCAGTGCTGCGTCCTACCATCAGGTATGGCTGGGTGGGGCGTTGGGGGCTGTGGGTATTGCAGCGTCTGACTGTGTCCATGCATCCTAGTTAAAACTGGGAGGAGTGGGGGGACAAGGTTGGAGTGCTGGGAACCCTGCATTCTTTCATCCCTGCACAGCACAGTTTGTGGCCCCATCTCAGCCAGGAGGTTTTCCTGTGTGGGGGTGGTGGGGACAGGGTGGTCCCTCTTTCCTTCAGCATGATGATCGCTGTCGTTCCCCACTGAAGCAGCAGCAGAAGGGCAGGAGGAGGCAGGAAATTGTCACCCTGACTGGGAAGCCAGCACAGCAGAAGCCAGGCCAGCAAACCCTGCAGGTACCAAGGACAATGCCTTGAAGGGGCAGAAAGCATCAGCTAGAGAAGAAGACTCGGACAGCGATGGGGATGAGTCACAGGAGGAGGACGGCGAGAGCCCCTGTGAAGCCGAGGCCAAAGAGGATGGGAAGGCAGCTCCTGAGAAAGCCAGAGTGCCACGGGCACACCACTTCAAAGGTGGGATGCAGGGCCCTACCAGGAGCTGCTCAGGCTTTATGTTGTGAACAAGCAGCACAGCTTTGGGGCTGGTGTGGAAATGTGGGTCAGGCTCATGGGGCCTGGGGGTCCTGTGCCATCCAGTAACCCCACATCTCCTGCATGTACCAGTGCACTGTTCCCTTGACGTCTACCCAAGCAAATCTGTCCCTTTTTTTTCCTGTTCACACCCACTGTCAGGTTTAGGCAAAGGTCTGCCTGCATTTGGGGATCAGGGGCACGTGGACAGGCCTGATGTCGGCTGTGCTTTGCCAGCATTGAGCTGGAAAGAGCTCACCGGGAAGTGTGCTGGTGGCTTGGCATGGTGACAGTCCCTCCAAGAAGGTGGCTGCCTTGCAACTGCATGTGTGTAAGCCCTCACCCTAGCACAGCTGGATCAGGAATAGAACATCTGCCTGTGCTCTCCATCTTTCCCTGATTGCTCCCCCTCCTCTGCTCTTCCAGGGGATGTTGCAGAGGGCTCCGAGTACCTCTACAAAACCCACATGTGCCCTGAATGCAAGCGCTGCTTCAAGAAGCGGACACACCTTGTGGAGCACCTCCACCTGCACTTTCCCGACCCCAGCCTGCAGTGCCCCAACTGCCACAAGTACTTCACCAGCAAGAGCAAGCTGAAAATCCACATGATGCGGGAGACGGGCGAGAAGACCCATCGCTGCCCGCTCTGCCACTACAGCTCAGTGGAGAAGAACGCCCTCAACCGCCATATGGCCAGCATGCACGAGGACATCTCCAACTTCTACTCTGATGTTTACTCTTGCCCTGTCTGCGAAGAGAAGTTTCGGCTCAGCCAGGCACTCAAAGAACACCTGAAGACTCACAAAGCTGAACCCAAGAGGCTGACCTGCTTCCAGGGAGGCTGCGACTACTATGCGGAGGACCGGAAGGAGTTTGTCCGTCACCTCAAGGATGCTCATGGCATCAAGGCAGTGGAGTGCAAATACCACGCTTGCTCACTGCTCTTTGGCACGGCTGAGGCCATGGAGGCTCACCGGAAAACCCACTACGCCTTCCACTGCCAGCAGTGCGACTTCATCTGCTCCAACAAGCACATTTTCCGCAAGCATAAGAAGCAGGGGCACCCGGGCAGCGAGCAGCTCCAGTGCAGCTTCTGCCCCTACGCCACTTTTAACCCTGTGGAGTTTCACGATCATGTGGGCAAGATGCACGCCAACGAGAAGATCCACAAGTGCACCGAGTGTGCCTTCGCCACCGCGCACAAGCGGGTGCTCATCCGGCACATGCTGTTGCACACTGGTGGGTGTCCACTGTGGGGGTCCCAAGAGCCAAGCTGAGATGGGGGTGGTGTCCCTGTCCTGGCTCTGGGTGGGCAGGGAGGACTGGGTCAGGGCTTCTGGGTGCCACCACTGGCTCTGCCATCCCAATGTCTCCTGACTGAAGTTGTGGCATTTCCGTCCCCTTCTGTCACCCCCAGCTCCCGCTGAGCTGGTTTCCCCACCATATTGCTTTATCTGGCTGTTATGCTGAAGGTGTTCATGTGTTGCATATAGGAGAGAAACCTCACAAGTGTGAGCTCTGCGACTTCACTTGCCGGGATGTGAGCTACCTGTCCAAGCACATGCTGACCCACTCCAACGACAAGAACTTCATGTGCACTGAGTGTGGGTACATCACCAAGTGGAAGCACTACCTGAATGTCCACATGCGCAAGCACACCGGAGATCTCCGGTAAGACCCACTGTTCCACTGCACTGTCAGCTTAGTCAGGGGTCCCCAAATCCTGCTCCTGTTACCATAAATCAGCAAATAAGAGACCTCTAAGACTCAATTTGTGAGCATTAGGAGGCAAGTATTCCTTTATTGTCAGCACTGGATGCACACTAGGATAGCTGCTCTTAAGCGTGTGTGTGCCCTGCTCTTGCTCAGTGTAGCTAATATTTACTTACAGTTTTACATACTCATCAAATGTCTTACATATTCACTGCTTTTCTCAGAAAGTCTATGCATATATTAATCAGCTCTAAGAAGTTCTTCGGAACTCCTCATTTAGTTACTAGGGGTCTTCTGCTGGTCTCTCTGGGGGTTATTTGAAGCGTGAATTTCACTAGAACTTGTCCATTGAGCATGCACATTTATAGCTGTTAATAGAGTGCCTTTGTTCAGTATCTCTTATCAAAAATTAGATATTTATGTTACAACTACTCTGGTTGAAAGCATTTGGAAGCTTGCTTATTTTGCAGCTACCCTGAGAGAAGCTTTGATTGTAAAGGCCCATGGAAAATTACCAAACAACGGAAAATTACTACTCTCACTCCAGGGGCCTGCTTCTCCAGGCTACATTTTGTGCCAGACTCTCTCATGCCTGGTATAGCCTGCTCTGTCTGGAACATAAGAAATTTGGGCTTTGAGCTTGCACGTTGTCGCCAGCATGGTGCTGTGGAAGCAAAGCTATTTTTGGTGTCTCCATGCCACTGAGGAGATGTATTACTGCAGGTTCAGCTCTGCACTTGGGTTCATGGGCTCTGCTGATGTTTGTGGGCCAAGGCCCAACTGAGCATGTTCAGGACTGCCAAATTGTCAACTCCTTTGGGTCTAACTTGCCTCCAGGGATGCTGGAAGTGCTGTTAGTATAACACACTTGTGGGGATGACACAGTCACTGTATGGAATACTCGGGGAATCTTATCTCCCATCCCCAAGCTGGGGGTGTAAAGCACCAGTAGTGCCAAGGGCTGCAGCAGGGAGGAATTACCTGTGGTAAGAGCTGCCAAAGGTCAGATCTGGCAAACCCAACAATACTCCTTCCCTGTCATTCTGGGGTGGGGAGGGAGAGGTCATCGTGCCTGATGGAGCTCAGCCTGTCCCAGCTCCTCATGCTGTCTGACCAATTCTACTTGTCCCCACAGGTACCAGTGCAACCAGTGCTCATACCGCTGTCACCGTGCTGACCAGCTGAGCAGCCACAAGCTGCGGCACCAGGGCAAAAGTCTGATCTGCGAGGTGTGCGGCTTCGCCTGCAAGCGCAAGTATGAGCTGCAGAAGCATATGCAGGCAAAACACTCGCAGAACTACCAGGTGCCCATCTTCCAGTGCCAGTACTGCACCTACCAGACTAAGTACAAGCAGGCGCTGCTGAACCATGAGAACTGCAAGCACACCAAGCAGAAGGAGTTTCGCTGTGCCCTCTGTTCGTACTGCACCTTCAGTAACACCAGCCTCTTCTTCCACAAGCGTAAGATTCATGGCTACATTCCCGGTGACAAGGACTGGCTGGAAAACTATGCCAGCAAGGAGCTGGAGATCAGCTCATCTGAGGCACTCTTCAGCTACGAGCTCGGCACAGCCTTGCATGTGGATGCCAATTCCACCCTTGCTGGAAAGGAGCCGTGGGCAAGGGCGAAGCCATCCCAGCTGGAGTCCCAGGGAGAAGAGGGCTACCAGCAAGTGTTTGTGGTGCCTCTCCTTGGGCAGGATCCCACTCCACAAGAGAGCAGTGGTGAGGCAGAGAGAGGTGTGAGCGAGGGCGAGCAAAGCTGTCCGACTGCTGGCAATGTCGTGGGAGATGACTGTGTGCAAGGAGACACTGCCACAGACTCATCTGAGCTCACTGTTTCTGAGGATGTGGCAGAAAGCTGCACCTTGCACTTGGAAGCATTGAATGTCTCATCTGACCCCCTCCTGGAGCACTTGACTGGAGAAGTTTGTGTGACACAGCCAGAGAGCGTGGAAATGCTGTCCTGCAAGGAGCCTCCCGCAGCCTTTGAGATGCTGGGTTCCCGGGATGACCTTGTCTTGCAGAACAGTGGCAACACACTCGAAGAAATACCAGACTTTGAAGGAGAGGAGGCAGATGTACAGGAAGATGATGTGGTGAGACTGAAGCACAGTGTAGTGGCAGGAGACAGCCAGGGAAAAGATACTCTAAGGCAGGCAATGGACCACCTTGCGAGGTCATGCTCAGACCACCACAAGCTGGTGGCAGATACCGAGGTGAGAGAGACCAGCCAAGCCAAGCTGCCAGAGGCCTGGCTCAGTGTGCTGAAGACACCTGAGCAAGGCCACCCACCTGTCCCTGAGGATGTGGTCGCCTCAAGTGGCAATGCCAGGGGTGGCTCAGAGTCCATGCTGAAGGCTCTTAGGAAGCAGGACAAGGAGCAGGCAGAGACACTGGTGCTGGAGGGCAGGGTGCAGATGCTGGTGGTGCAGTCGGAGAGCCAGGTCTTTAAGTGTGAGAAGTGCTCTTACATCACACGGAAGGAGAAGTCCATGTCCCTGCACTCCAAAGCCAGCTGCCAGAGGCGCCGGGCCCCGCTCACGTGCCACAAGTGCGGCGCCAGCTTTAAGCAGCAACGAGGGCTCAACACTCACCTCCTCAAGAAGTGCCCTGTTCTCCTGAAGAATAACAAGATCCTCAGACCAGCCAGCCAGGAGCCACCTGGATTGTGCCAATCTGCTGACCAGCCTGGTGATAATGGTACAGAAACAGGAGAGAGTGAGAAGGGGCCCTCAGAGGAGTCCGGACACGCTGAGAGCCCTTGGGAAGCTGAACTGCTGCCTGATAAAACGCCGACAGAAGGCAGTCCTTTGCCTGGAGAACAGGCATCAGGCTGTCTTGCCTCTGAGAAATCCTTGCCGGTTGAAAGCACAGAGGTGGCAGAAGAGCCTCCCCAGCAAGGGGATGGGCCTGAGCCATGTGGAGCTGCTGGTCCATCCCAGCCTGGGAAACCCTTAGAGAAATACCGGCTGGAGGGAGGGAAGCTGCACTGCAACGCCTGTTCCTTCGTGTGCTCCCGTGTCTCCACCATCACCTCCCACGTGGAGGATGGCTGCCGGAACCTGGAGCAGTTCTGGTGCTCCCTGTGTCCTGAGGCCTTCCGCTCCCAGCGGGCCCTCAAAAACCACTGTGCTGAGAAGCACATGCATCCCAAGGAGGACAGATCCCAAAGCACTGAGCTTCCCGAGGGGGACCCAGCCAGTGTTGAGACAGGCCAGCCCAATAAGCTCCCATTGGATGTGGGCCCCCCAAAAGCCACCCCACCCAAGAGGAGGCGTTTCTCCTGCCCCACTTGCTCTTTCACCTGCCACCAGGAACGGGCCATGAAGACGCACAAGAAGAGGGGCTGCGTGACCCTGGGCGAGTTCCGCTGTGCCTCCTGCCCTTTCACTTCCAAGGTGGCCAAAGCCCTGCGGCTGCACCGCAAGCTGCACCGCAAGCACTACAGCAAGCGGCCGCAGCTGCAGTGCCGCCAGTGCGAGTTCACCTGCAAGCAGGCCCGCTGCCTATGGCAGCATGTCCGCATCAAGCACGAGGGCGTGAAGCCGCACAAGTGCCGCTACTGCGAGTTCAGCACCACGCGGCGCTACCGCCTGGAGGCCCACCAGTCCCTGCACACCGGCGTGGGGCGCATCGCCTGCGGCATCTGCAGCCAGACCTTTGGCACCAACTCCAAGCTGCGCATCCACCGCCTGCGGGTGCACGAGAAGACACCCACCCACTTCTGCCCGCTCTGCGACTACAGCAGCTACCTGCAGAATGACATCACGCGCCACGTCAACAGCTGCCACCACGGCGAGCTCAACTTCGCCTGCTCCCGCTGTGAGGCTCGCTTCAGCTCCGAGACGGCCCTCAAGCAGCATGTCCTGCGGCGGCACGAGGAGAAGGCGTCCTATGGCTGCCCACGCTGTGGCTTTGTGTGTCACAGCGAGGCCACGCTCAAATGCCACGTGCAGAAGCAGCACCCGCACCTCGAGTGCAGCACTTGCAAGGAGACTTTTGCCAGCCGGGAGGCACTGGAGGAGCACAAGACGCAGCATTTCAGCCACCGCTGTGAGCTGTGCAGCTTTGCAGCCAAGGAGCGGCAGCAGCTGGTGCGGCATTACATGGAGAGCCACGAGCCAGCCACCCCCCAGGACAAACCCCTGCACTGCCCCTTCTGCGACTTCGCCTGCTGCCACCAGCTTGTCTTTGACCAGCACATGAAGGGCCACGGGGGCACCCGTGTGTACAAGTGCTCAGACTGTGAATACACCACCAAGAACAGGCAGAAGATCACGTGGCACATCCGCATCCACACGGGTGAGAAGCCCTACAAGTGCCACCTCTGTAAATATGCCTGCGCCGACCCCTCCCGTCTCAAGGTGAGCTCTGATTGGAAATATATCCTACTGTATCTATGTGGCTAGAGGGGCATCCAAACATGGGGATTTGGGGAAGAAGTTACCAAGGGGAGATTTTATCCTCTACCCTCTTTAGTGGCTCACACAATAGTAAGAGGCAAGTGGATAAATCTTGTATACAAAAATGTTTCTTCCCTGCTGTTACAGTTTAAGGAGAAGGGGGATTTGTAACAAAGCAAGAAGGCAGGCAGCTGTCCTTGTTCACTCCTTTTCCTGCTGATATCTCTTTGTCTTTCTCCGGCTGGATCCTTGCACCACTGGAAGCCAAGTTTGGCTGCTTGCTGGCTTCAGCTTGCTCTGTGATGACAGTTAGACATGGTGCAGTGAAATCTCAGCTTCCTTGCAAGCAGACCATGACCCTGCCATCATTGCTATATATGATTAGCATCCTGATGCATGGTAAAGGGCCTTCTCTAGAACAGGAGGGCCAGGCATGGGGTAATGGGGGGAAAATGGTCTGATTTTGCTAAAAGAAATACTGACTTTTTAATGGTCAGGCTGAGCTGGAACCCCCTGGGGCTATCTAGGTGAGGCTGTCCAATGTACTCAGCTCAGGGCTAGCTCACTTGAGTTGGGTTTTAACTCAGACTTTGTCTTAAATACCAAACTGGGGAGCAAAGCCTGTGCCGTCCACAGGCTGGGACAGAGCAGTTCAGCAGTACAAGCATCTCATTCCAGTCTTGCTGTGGATCACCTTTGGCAATAGCCTGACAGGCAAGCCCACAGCCCTCCTTGCCCCGCACAGCTGGAGATGCCAGAGCTGTCTTTGAGCCCTTCACTGGCATCCCAGAACCCTACACATTCCCAGGGCAGGGGATGTGGTCTCATCCTGACCCCACCCTCCTGCCCTGTGCCCAGTATCACATGCGGATCCACAAGGAGGAGCGGAAATATCTCTGCCCTGACTGCGGCTACAAGTGCAAGTGGGTGAACCAGCTCAAGTACCACATGACAAAGCACACAGGTGAGTGCTGCTAATGGGGACAGGCCATCGAGCACCAGGGAAGGTGTTGGGCCTACAGGGACCCCAGCTCCCTGCTTCTTTTGCTACCAGTGGCCCACCTGGAGGCAGGGGAGGCCTCCCAGCATTTGGAGGGCAGCACATTCTCCTATGCCAGTGGGTTGGGGACAGTGTCCTCGGGTGGGAGGGAAGTGCAGGGTTGAGGTAGTGCAGGCCCCGGTCACGATTTGGTGCCTTGGAAAGGGGGCCATCTTGATGTGCCTACTGACACAATGGGGTGTAGGGCAAAGTCCCTGGGAACTGATGCTGTGTTACAAGGAGAGTGAGACCCGTGGAATGGAGAGCACTGTGCCCCCATTCCGGTGCCATCCCTTTCCCTGTTGCCACAGGCCTGAAGCCATACCGCTGCGACGAGTGCGAGTACTGCACCAACCGTGCAGATGCCCTGCGTGTGCACAAGGAGACACGGCACCAGGAGGCCCGTTCCTTCATCTGTGAACAGTGTGGCAAGGCCTTCAAGACCCGCTTCCTCCTCAAGACCCACCTGAAGAAGCACAGTGAGGAGAAGCCCTATGTCTGCAATGCCTGCGGGCGGGCTTTCCGCTGGGCAGCCGGCCTGCGCCACCACTACCTGACCCACACCAACGAGCACCCCTTCTTCTGCCGCTACTGCCCCTACAAGGCCAAGCAGAAGTTCCAGGTCATCAAACACATCCAGCGGCATCACCCTGAGCACGGGGCTGTTGACCCAAGCCAGGGGGTGGGAAAGGACCCCAGCACACACACTGTCCACCTTCATGCTGTGCAGAGGGAAACTCAGGCCAAAGGGCCGCCCGGGACAGAGCAGGAAGGAGGATGCCCTGTGGAGAAGGATGGCACATCTCAGGCTGAGTCCCGACTGCTTTAAGGCGCTGGTGGCACAGGCCTGCTGCAGAGATGTATGTGTGTGTATAGGCATATATGTATATGGGTTGTAAAATATGTGACTGTATAAAAGGAATCACTCAGCTCCTTTTAATACTGTTTCTTGGGGCTGTTTGGAACTCTGTATGAACGGTGGGCTGGGTGCCCACAGAGGAAGACCACAAGCACAAGCCCAGCTCCCTGTGTCTCCCCAGCACCACTGCACCCAGACCCGAGCCTGTCTGTCACTGAACAATTTATTAGGTTGTTTACTGAGAAAGGACGGGTAAGGGTTAATTTGGGGCTGTAGGGGTCAGAGGCTGTAATGGGGCTCTGCAGGGTCAGGGGGCAGTGAGGACCAGCTCCTCTCCCAGCTCTACCCAGTGGGGTTTGCTTGGCTCCAGCCTTGCTCCCCTGCCTGGGAGGGGACCAGCCCCTGCAGCAGAGCTGGGCCATGCACCATCTCTCCTCCTCCCCATGGCCAAGCTGTGACCTTAGGCCAGGGCAGGGTGCCCAGGGGGATGCAGGGAGCTGCACCAACATAGACCTCATGCTCAGGCATGGGGGACAGCATCCCAAACCTGGAAAGGGCAGGACAGTGCTTTTTCCCAGTCCTCGGAGGCTACTGCAAAGGGGATCACAGCAGCAACAACAACACAGGGTTGACACAAAACAGCTCAACAAGAGGGCGAGGTGGTTGGCTCTGCGGCCCCAGCCACTCAGGGCCGCCTGTATGGCTTCCATCCAGGTGCTGCTCACCCCATGAGCTCAGTCCTGCTCAGGGCCAGGTGGCTCGGTGATGCGGATATGGACAAAGAGCGAAGAGGGTGGGATGCTGGTGCCATCCTTGGAGAGGAGATGGATGTGGCGGTATCCTGCAGGGGGTACAGCAAGGCTTTGGCTGACTGCAACCACATACCCCTCTCTAGCACCCAACTGAGCCCCAGACACACTTACAGGGCTGGGCTGGGCCCCCAAAACCACTGGACAGCAGCCACTCACCAGGTTTGATGTTGGCAAAGGCTAGGGTGAACTGGCCCACGAAATCATTCCTGGAAGTCTTGTCATAGTCCTCCACCACGAAGCGGACCAGGGCCAGCTCAGGCACATGGAGCTGGAATTGTAGCGTCTCATCCCAGCGGGGGTTAAACCCTAGGAAAGGAGAGTGGGTGCTGGGAGGGTGAGGGAGGGCGGGGAATGTGCCTGGGCACAGCAGGGTCTCTGGTACCACTGTGGGGCTCACCATTGTTCTCAATGTACTTTGTCTCCTGGTGCGCCTGGTCCGCAGGGATGCCATGGATCTCCACGCGCACAAATGGGTCGATGATGTCCTTGCTGTTGGCCACTTTGGGCAGCTGCTGCCCGCTGATCACCTGCAGGAAGGGGCATGGACCCCATGAGCTGGGGAGCAGCCAAACCAATCTGTTGTGAGGCTACTCGGCTCTAGCACACTGCCCAACAGTCCCCATCTGTCTGTGACTGACAGAGCCCCAGGACACTGTCACAGCTTCCCTGGGGTCTGTCCTCAGCCCTGTACCTGGATCGTCAGGGTGATGGGGCCAGGGCCCTCCCGGCTGCTGGGGTCACTGGGGTTGAAGAGAGTCTCCTCATCCCTCATGAAGGGTGGTTTGAGCACGTAGCCACAGCGTCCGTTCTGGCTGAAGAGCCCATCACACAGGTCCATCTCCATGCCAGCTGTCTGGAAGTTCAGGGCCACTGTGGGGAGGTGGCAGGGAAGAGGGTTCAGAGTAGTTGGAGACACCATGCCCTGCCTGGAGCCGAGAACCATCCTGTCCCCATAGCCAGAGAGATGCGAGACTCCACGGGGGTATAAGGCACCAATGCCTGGATACCCCCAGGCTCCCCAGAGCAGAGCAAGAGCTGGCAGACAGATCTGGCTCCAGCTGGAGTTGTAGTTGGCACTAACACAGGTGTTAATGGTGGCATTTGGCACAGGACTTGCAGCATCTCCCCAGCCCACAGCCCTTATGCCCCCAGCCATACCAATCTGGCACCCCACGTTCCACATCTCTTGGGGGTTGTAGTTGGAGGAGTCGGTCCGCATCCCACTGGGGTAGATGCGTGTCAGCTGCCAGGCATTGTGGCAGACAAATTCATTTCCTAGGGATAGAGCATGAGGGCTACTCGTGAGGTCATTCTCTGGCCTGCACAGCCACCCACCACATGTGCTGCCCATCTATCTGTCCTTCCATTCATCACCCATTTATCTGCTTCATCCATTCATACTTTCATTCATCCTTTTATCCATCTAACCACTCATCCCCTCATCTATCTGGCCAGCCACCCACCCACCCACCCACCTACCCACCAAATTCTAATCCCTCTCCTCTCTCAGGAATCCAGGTCCTGCCTTGTTTTCTAAGCCAATAGGCTTAGAAATAATAATTAGCCAATACCCGCCCCCCACCCCGCTCCATGACTTACCAGAGCCAAAACCCACAGTACAGCCCAACTGGACCCCCTTTCCCCCAGATAGGGAGGGAACCCTGGTGTCTGGAAGTTTTAGCTCTACACCTGAGGAAGCCACCTACCCCCTCCACCCTATCCCAGTCCCCCAGTGCCACTGCCCCTTTGTCTCACCTGCATCCCGGATGAGCTTCCTGGCCTTGGCCTCAGAGAGGGAAGAGATCTCAGAGGGCCGAGAATGGCTGCGGGCCTCTTGGAAGCCCCGGAACGACACATTCTTGCAGTAGATGACACAGTCAGATAACGCTTGTGCCAGCGTCTCCTTGTCCTTCTGCAAGGCAGAGCTGTGTTGGGTGCTGGAAGCATCATCCAGCACTCACCCAGGCCTGGGCTGTAGAGCCAGGACAGACAAGAGCAGCTGGGGGTGTACTGGGAGGTGGCAGTATCCTCACCCATGAGCAGCTTTCCTGCCAGGAAAGGAGCAATGAGGGGACCCCCAACATGGTGCCACCACAGCAGAGAAGTGGCTGGCATGGCCAGAGGCAGAAAAGACTGTTCCCCCTGACTGTTGATGTCTCTGCAGTCTCTGTCTCTCCTCCAAGCATCAGAATTTCACTACAGCCCAAAGCCATGGCCAGCGGCTCAGCACTCCCAGCCCAGGCCACCCACCTTTGCCCTCCGCCTCTCCTCCTCTGCCTCTGCCCCGTTGTCATCATCAGACACATCGGGCACCTCGTCCCCTGGCCCGTCCAGCATGTCCTCCAGCCGCCCAATCTTCTTGCCCTTCAGCAGGATCTTGTGCTTCAGTTCCTGTGGGATTGGGGATAGAGAGGCACTTTGGGGGGTGCCCAGCTCCTCCATGAGGTTTGTTTTCCCTCGGATCCTGCACTGCTGGGGGCCAGCACTACCAGTTCCCTTTGGCACCCAGGAGGGGATGGGGTAGGAGGGTTCTACTCTTCTGTCTGACTCTGCAGGTCATGGGGAAACAACTCTGGGGACACCTTTGGCACCTCTGTGAACACAGGGTCCTCATGTGCTCCCGTGGAGCAGGATGATGATGGAACAGAGGTGGCCTGTTCTCTGAACAGCAGAACCACCTTCTCACTCCACTGCCAGGCAGGACAGCGATGCCCAGCACAGCTGTGCTCTATCCCTACCTCTGGGGATGGCAGATGGCTGGGGACGCGCCCATCAATGGTGGTGGTGAGGAGCTGTTCCCCCAGGATGTCCTTGAGCTGCTGTGCCAGGACTTCCTGCTGCTCCATGCTGCAGTGGTTCTCCAGGGACAGGATCACCGGGTAGTCCGAGACCTGGGGAACAACATGCACAGCTGGAGATCATCATTGTTGGGGCTGGGGGGCTCTCACAAGGGCTTTCTCCGAGCATCACCAATGCCAAGATGGAGCTCCTTGTGTCTTCCTGTTTCCTGCCCCAAGACCTTCTTACCCCTCCAATTCCCCATTACTCCCCACATCCCATCTCACTTCCACATCCCCGAGGCCCCATCTCACCCCTACACCCCCAACAGACCACGTCTGCATGAGCCCCCATCCCCTGGCACAGCACAGCACAGGCTGTAAGTCAGACACCCCGTGCTGTCACCTGGAAAGTGACACAGCCACCCACCCTCCTCTCCCGCAGAGTGAACAGTCCTGCTGCAGCACCAGCTGTGTGAACCACAGCACCCGTCCCCCTCCAGGGACCCGTCATTACCCCGTGGGACAATCACAGCCACACCCCCGCTCACACCAAGGGCCACCCACAACCCCCAGCACCTGGGGAAGGGTGCCTTACCTTGAAGGCGTACTTCCCCAGGGTGCTCACCACCTCCCGGAAGGGGATCTTGGAGGTGAAGGTGTGGCCGTGGTACACCATGGGCTCCCCATTCGGCCCGTCCCAGCAATCCACCTCCAGGCACCGGCAGCCCCGTTTCAGAGCCCTGGGGGTGGGTTGTCACCCCTGGGACCCCGCACATGGCCAGGGCACCAGTCCTCTGCCCTCCCCTCTGCCCATGAGTGTCACCACTATAGGGACCAGGGGACACCCATCCAGGATGCGGATGCTGCTGCATGCAGGGCAGGTAGAGCTGGGCTCAGTGTTCCCCTTGCTGAGCACTATATGGCATGGCCAGAGGAGAGGTTCACCACAGAGGAGCAAAGGAGCTTCTGGGTTTGCTCCATATTTGCTGCCCAGGGCACAGCACTGGGACAGGAAAGCACTGAAGGGCAGCTGGAAGGGAGCAGCCCCTTTACCTGATGTAGCCCTCAATGCTGCTCTGGCCCCGCAGCTGATCCTCTATCAGGTAGGTGTTGTGGGAGGAGGAGATGAAGTAGTGGCAGAGTGGCTGGTTCATGTCCTGCCACAACACCCGGTGCTGGGGGTTGAAGATGGAGCCCTCCGGAGAGCAGAGGTACATGAGGAACCCATCAGCACTCAGCACATGGCGAGCCCGGGCTGCAGGGCAGAGGGGGAGGCTCAGTGACAACCAGGGACATGGAAGAGACAGGATGAGGTAAACGGGACTGCTGGTGGCTCCTGGGATCCCCAACCTGGTCAGCACAGCTGCTGCCAGAGGCTGGGTCACAGGAAAAGGTGATGCAGGGCAGTAACCTTGGAAAGCTGGGCAGTGGACCCCAAAGCTGGAGCTTGCACTGTGGCTGGTCAACCGTCTACACCAAAATGGTCCAGGAATGGACCAAATAAAGTGGAACTGCACCCAGATCTCACACCATGGTGAGTCTTCCCCCTGTGTCCTCCTGCAGCAGGATGGGGCTGGGAGTGTTCCTGCCATGGGACTGTGAGTCTCAGACCTCTCCCTGCCCTTGTGCAGAGCATAGCCAATGTCAGAGCCAGATCTCACCTGTCTCCGATGGTTCATACTTGTCAATGAGCTCCATGGCCATCTCCTCTGTGCCCTCGTCCTCCAGCTGCTCCTGCCGCAGGAAATCCACTAGCTCCAGCAGTGTCAGCTTCTTTCCATCCTCAGAGAATTCCTGGAAGAGGCTCAGCACCTCCTCACGCTGCGTGAGAGCCTTGTAGAAGAGCACAAACTCCTCCCCTTCCAGTGTCCCGGACTCTGACTTATCAGCATCCTGCAAGGGAGCTCCCTCAGCACCCAAATGGGGCAAAATGGGGTGTCTTGGCCACCCAAGGTACTGTGGGGGATTCTCCCAATCAGAGGGCAGACTCCACACCAGTGGCAGTGGCAGGCATCGATCAATGGATGGATGGGGAGATGGAGGGATGGTTGGGTGGACTGATAGGCTGATGGGTCCATACATTGGTCCATGGACAAACAGGTGGAAGGAGGGAGGGGGGAGGGAGGGAATAAAAAATCAGACAGGTGGTTCACTGGGTAGACAGATAAGCAGCTGGATGGACAAATGAATGGGAGGAAGAGCTGTCTTGTCTGGTTGATTTAACAGAAAAATGAACAAGTGCATGTTTGTGCAGGTAAACAGGTAGTTGGGTGAACAAATGGACGGGTAGTTGGGTGGATGGATGGATGGATGGATGGATGGATGGATGGATGGATGGATGGATGGATGGATGGATGGACAAAAGAAAGTGACCATAGCCTTTAGCAAGGAGGTGTTGTGCAGCTTGTTCCAGCCCCTCCAGGCTCTCAGGGGCAGTGTTTACCTGGAAGAGGCGCAGGGCATGATCCTCATTCATGTCCACGTTCATCATCTTGAGGAGATGCTGTACCTCCTTGAAGTTCATGCGCCCATCCTTATTCTTGTCAGCTTTTTGGAACCAGTCACGAATCCACGTGAGAGAAACCAGGGCAAATGTTAAGGGAAAGGACCTTGGCTATAAGAGATGGAGCTGGGAAGCATCAGAGGGCCTCTTTTCCTTTTTCTGTGCCCTGCACTGATGCAGACTCAGAACAGCTACACACGTGCTGGAACAAGGCTGGAGATGCAGGGCCTGGGGAATGATCTGCAGTGGGGGAATGACTGGGTGGGGTAGGCAGAGTGATGCTTGCAGGAAGGATATTGGTCTATCTTCTCCCTTTGGTCCATGGTGGTGGCCACCTCGATGAGCTGACGCAGGCCTTGGACCCAGCACTGCGCCTCCTCAGCCGAGCCAGCGATGAGGTCCAGGTTGCCGCGACGGCCGTAGAAGACAATGGTGAAGCAGCGCTCAGGGGGGAACTCCTCGGCCAGGCTCTGCAGCACCTCCGACTGGTGCCCTTCCCGCACCGTCTCCACATCGCTGATGGAGACTGGGGCAGAGGGAGGGGACGCCTGTCTGTAGGGGACAAGGACCACAGGGCAAGGGGCACTCCCCACAGACATCTATTCTTCCAGCTGTCCTTTCTTCCACTCATCCATTCATTCATCTACCCACTGAGCTACTCATCCATCCATTAACCATTGAGCTATCCAGTCAGCCACATCCATCAGCCCCTCTGTTTGCCTACTCCTGCGCTGGCATTCCAGAGGTTCCACTTGTATCAGCTGCAATTTCTACTCATCCCTGTTGACCCATTAGTCCTGCTGGAGGCAGGATGTTTCAGGGAGAGGTGTGGGTGAGAAGAGACCACATATGCATGCATAGCCTTTCTTGAATGCCCCAGCACTCTTAGCAAGCATGGCTTCAAGAATCTCCATACCTTCACATTCCTATAAACACTACCAATGGCCCTGCGGCCAACACACAGGAGCCAGTACTCACAGGCAGACTCAGTTTTGCCTGTCCTCTTGGACTGGTACCAGATGGTCATGCAGTCATCCTGTAGCTTGAAGAAACGCTGCTTCTTCCAGCTCTTGGACTTGACTTTGCGCATCAGGGTCCCTTGCTGCATCTGCTCCAGCGTGTCTGTGAGTTGGATGCCTGGGGGCAGCACGAGCTGCATCACTAAGAGTGGGGCTATCCAGGCACTGTGCCCTGGTATCTTGCTTCATCTTGCCTCTGGAACCCCACGTGGTCCCTCAATCTGTGAGGGAGGAGGAGTGGACCCCAAACAAACTCCTTTCACTACAAGATGGGCAGAAGGTAGTTCCCCAGTAATCTTTCCCATCCACCCTTGGCATTGCCAAGCCCAAATCCCAATGGCCATGGTGGGGTAGGTGTGCTCCTGCGCATAGCAAGGTATGCTCAACGCAGAGGGCAGATTTGCCCTGGCATAAGTATGGATGGCCCAATGCCCTGCCCTGCACCTCATCTCCACCGCAGCACTCACGGGCGTTGCACAGCAGCGATGCCATGGCTCTGCCTTCTCCACGCTGACAGCTGCTGAGGAGGGAAGAGAGAAGGTGGCTGGGGGGAGCAGGGCCAGTGCTCCACACTGTGCCCAGGTCCCGCCGAGTGGGGTCCAGCCGTACCCATATGTGTGCAAGGTGGGTGTTGCCCCTGCCCGTGTGTGAGCGCACCTGCACCTGTCTCCTGCTGGGTCATTGCCTTCCTTAAGTGTCGGGTTCACCCCGCCATACTCATGAAATATTAATCTCTGTTACCGGGAAGCCGGAGCTCAAAAGGTGTTGGTGGAAAACAGAAAAACTTGTGAGAGCTGACGCTCCACAGCCCAGCAGGTACCAGAGCCCTACTGCTCCCAGATCACTGCTCCCAGGGAAGAAGTGGCCCCTAGAGCCAGGAAAAACTGCTCTAGGGGTGCCCAAGAACAGCCCCCACCACCTAGGACATGACCCCAACCAGCAGATTTGAAAGTAAGGGAGAGGCACAGCTGTAATAGCAAGGAAGGGGGCACAGAGGAATGACCCTCAGCTCCTGCAGCCTCTACTCCCCATGAACACCAGCACCCTGGGCTGTGACTGCACCCACAGCTGTACAGGGAGCACACTGCAGTGAGTGGAACTATAAATACCGTGGGACAATAAGGCTTTGATTAAGCTGTTGATACTTTAATTAGACTGACAAATTGCTGGATGTGCCTGACACCCAGGTGCTGGAGTTGGGCCCTCGAGGAGTGGATGCTGCAGCTAGTGAGCTGGGATTTGGGTGCAAGAGGGGACCCATGGGTCCCTGAGGGCAAGGGCTCTGTGCAAGGGTGCAGGGGTGGCAGCCGTGGCCCAGGCTCCTGACTCAGCACAGGCACCAGCGGTGTAGGGCTGGGAATAGCTGGTGCCGTCAGTCTGCAGGCAGCTGCCAAGCCCAGCTGCCAGATCCTTGTGGGCTCCGGGGCCAGATAGCAGCCATCCCCTGATCAGTGTGGGGACAGCAGAGCAAATCCCCAGCACAGTGCTGGCCAGGGCCGAGGCCCCACTCCTGGGGGACACATTAGCCGTGGGGCTGGCAGTGGCAGTTTGGCTGTCACCATGGCACATGGGGACTGTCTGTCCACACTCTTGGGGACCTCAGATGTTGCTGGAGACATGAAGCAGCTGGGGTGCCATCCCAGCTGCCTCCCAGCAGTGCCCAGTGCTGGGGCTGTGTGTGCCCAGCACTGGCCTTTCTGGAAGGGCTTAGACGGCAAGGACTTGCTGCAGTGCCCACATTCCCCCCATCCGATGTGCCAGGGGGCACTGACCCAGGACTTGGAGTGCCTGCACCCACAGATGGGGGGCTGGCATCATGCTCCTCTTGTGCCCTGCAGAATAGGTGCCCTGACGCTGGCTAGCACAGCTCCAGGAGTGCCCCACACCCAGCCCTACCCCACCATGCTCTCAGCCTCTGCACCCCATGGCCTGTAGGGAACCGGGGGGGACAACCTCGGTCACCCATCTGCCTGCACCCTCCTGTCTCCTGGTAGCACCCAGCCCAGCACAGCCACCTTTGTAGGGCCTCAGCTCCAGCTGCCTACCTGCTCTGCAGCCTCTGTGCTGCAACAGGTGAGGGAGAGGGGTATGTTTTGGGGAAGCTGGGGTGGAGGGAGAGACACTGAGGCTGGAGAAGCAGGGAGAGCTGCTGGACTTGAACAGAGATGGGCTCGGTGCCACCACGTCTGTCCTCTTTGCACATGCATGTCTGCAAGGTGGCAGCGTGCAAGAGAGCAGCTTGCAGCCCTCAGGCCCATAACCATGCAGAGAGTTTGGAGATAAACTGCTTTTATCCTCTTATCCCTTCCAGGCTCCTGGCACAGTGTAAGCATGCCCAGTCCCAATCAGGGAGCAGTGCCTTCCCCACATGTGCAGCAAAGAAGTGATGAATCCTTCTAGCATAAGGAATGTGGATGCAAGGACACAACTGTTCTGCTCTCTCCCATTGTGTGAGGGATGCCCCAAGCCCAGCATAGCCTGGCCTCATGCAGGCCCCCTTGCCCCAGTCTGAGTTATGCTATCAAGCCAAGCGGGACGGGAGCCAGGGTACGGAGAAACCCAACCCGAGAGTTTCCTGCAGGGCAGCTGCCTGCTGCCAGAAACAGCCCCAGCTACCCCAGCACCCGCTGAGCCACCGCAGCTTTTCTCCTGCTGGTGACAGGCCCTAGCGGAGCTGGAGGAACAGTGGGTCTGAGTGCTCCCCCCGCCACTCCAGTGCGGAGCCCCCTGGCAGAATTAAATTGTCCCCCTGGCCACCATAGGACTGGCTGTGCAAGAGCAGGGAGGAATGCCCTCTCGCTTTGGGCACCCCCCACACCTTGCTGCCCCAGTGTGCCCACAGACTGCCCGTGTTCCGAGGCTTTGCTCAGCCCACCCGCTCCAGGACGCGCCACAGCACAGAGGCACGGAGTCTGACCGACGCAGAGGGACCAGCCGGCAGCTGACGGGTCAGAGGGGGTGGGAGGCGAGAGGGGGGATTGACCAGGGTCTCTGGGGTGGGGCAGCAAACCCCAGGGGATTCAGGACTCAGGGGGACAAATGACACTTTAAAGCAAACAAACAAACAAACAAAACCGCTCGCGCTTCTCCTGCCACCCCGCGCCACCTCAAGCGTGCAGCCGTTTCTGGGGCAGCGCAGCCCGAGCCAGGGGGTCCCAGAGTCTGGGGGTCGCAGCCCCTACCCAGAGTCCCCTCCCTCCGCAGGACTCCCACACGGAGGACCGGGCGCCCAACCCCGTACCCGCTCTCCAGTGCCGCGCCGCTCCGCTCCGCCGGTGCTTCACCGCCGGTGGCCGCACGGTGCCGGGGCTGCCCGGGCTGCCCGCCCCTTGGCAGAGCCTGGGCGGTGAGTCCGCTCCCGGCCCCCCGCCCCCGCGGGACGCCCCCAGCCCCCGCACGCCCCGCAGCCGCCGCCTCTCAAGGTCGCTTCGGATTAAGGTCATACCGCTCCCGAGGCGGACGGAGGGGGGGGGCAGCGGGTAAAGAAGGCAATAGCGTGGCCGGCAGGGGCGGGAGCACCCTGCAGTGCCCGCCGTCTGAGGTCGAGCCTCCATTCCCATCCTCCGACACAGGCTGTCCGTTCCCAGACCCTCTTGCACCCAGCATAGCCCGATCTCCCCCTCCACGGCGCGCCCTCACGCTGTCCCTGTCCTTTCCAGGACACGATGGTCCCCGGGCGCTCCCGGAACCCTCCTGCTGGGAGGGATGCAGGACTCAAACAGCTAGGCGTAGTCTGAGCATCCCGGGGCAAAAATCCCCATGGGGATACAAGCTGGGGCAGCTGCGGGACGGGGCGGGAAGAGTTGAAGGCAAGGGGTGCAGGGCAGAGACTAAACTTTCGGGTAGGCAGTGCTGCAACAGTCGCGGACCCTGGGTAAGTAGTAGCACTTGCAAACACGGTGCAGGAAGGAGCGAGTGCTCTCTCCCTGGCAGTTTCACTGGCCTCCTGCAGAACTAAACAGCATCCCCTCCCTACAACCCTCCACATTACCTGCTCCAAGAGAGATGGGGTGCTACGGGGATGTAGTCAGCTCTCACTGGGAAAGGTCCCTCTTCCCAACTCACACCCCCCAGCTGGCACATCCCCCCTCTTCCTCCCACCTGCAATAAATCCCTGCTCATCACTTGCCCTCCCTGAGAGACCAGACCAGGAGCAATCTGTGCTGGTTGGGGTTTTACTATTTATTAATCTGAACTTAAAAAAACAAACAAACAAACAAAAATCAAACAGAAGCATTTTAACACTCTGTCAAGGTCAAGGTGAAAAGGAGAGAAAAGAAGGCAATGGTTATAAAACAGGAACCCGAGGGCAAGGAAGAGGCCGTGCCCTTGTTATGCAAGGCTTCCAGAGGAGGAAAGAAGGGAAACGATGGGATTTAAGACACTGTTGGCACGACACTGCAGATGATCAGCAAAATGGGCAACTCGAGGAGGAGGGAGAAATTAAGTAGCTGCCCAGGCTTGCCTGCAGCCAAGAGCAGGCAGAGGAGGCTCTGCTGCAGCATAGCCTGGGAGCTCTGGGGCTGCTTCTGAGAGCCCTCTGTGGCTGCATTAACCCCTTGGCACAGGGAAGGCAGGTAAGCGGCTGCTGGTCCAGTTTAATTGTGCTGGGGCCGAGGCAGACGCCAAGGCGGGTATGAAAGCTGAAATGGATGCACCCGACTGGCAGAGAGGAGCAGGAGGGGAGGGAAGGGAGGAGGGGGCAGGACTGAGGGGCGCCTGGCGGGCAGCAGCAGTGCAGGACATGGCATACCTGGAGCCTGCAGGCAGCAGGGGATCATCAATCGGTGGCCTGCCCACCACCTCAAGGCAGGTGCCGTCACGCTGAGCTCCATTTGCCGAGCCAGCCGTCAGGCCTCCCAGGACTAGATGAGAGGCCAGTACACATCAGCCCCCGGCCGCTGGTCAGCTGCGGAAGTGCACTATTTACAGCACAAGAGCCACAGTCCTGATGTCTTCTCCTTCCCCAGAGTCCTGGGAAGCAAGCTTATGATGCATGGATTCATTGCATGTAATCCACCCCTCCTCTTGAGGCAAGCATGCAGTAGCCCTGCTCCAGCCACTGCCTCTGCGCCAAAGGAAAGGAAGAAAGAAGCTCACTGCGCCAGCTGGATGCAGAGCCAGGAGCAAGGACGTGCTGGTAGGGAAAAAAGCTGTCCCGGGGCTATCTGCAGCTGAGTAGTAGTATTAAGAGGGGATAAAACAACTGGATCAGCTTTTATTCAGTTCACGCATCTAAACAAGACGTGTAAACAAGAAGTGACAAGGAATTGGAGGGATGTGGCGTGCACACCCGGAGTTGTGCACCGCTCGGGCGGAGGCTGAGCTTGCTGGAAGAGGAGACATCTGCACTACCCCCTGCCTGGAGGTGGGGGCAGGGATGCCACCCAAGCCTCCCAGAGAGACTGGGATCTCTACAGATGGTATTTATTGACCTTTTTTGTTTTTGTTTTTTTTTAAGCTGTAGTATCAGCATTTGCTGGTGTTGGGATCCCTGGAGGCGTGCTGCTACAGAGCAGCCCTTTGGCTGGGTGGGATGGTCCGACAGGCTGGCAGCCAGCTGGCGAGCCCAGTTTGTTGCAGAAGAGGTCACCTGTTTCTGGTTCTTTGTAAACCTGAGCTGTTTCTTCCCCAGTTCCCCACCTCCCCCAGCAGTCATTGCGGAGGAAGAGGGATGCCCCGTGGGTCAGTGACTTGACCCTCTTGCAGGTTCTTGACGAGCTGAGCCAGCCAGCGCTTTGTGGTGGTGTCATCCTTCAGGACCTGGGCGAAGGTGGTGTCCTTCAGCTGGTCAGGAAGGCACTGCCTGAGAGCTTCACGTGCCCTACATCAAGAGACAAGAAACGGGGCCCAACAAATAAACTCACAGGGGCAAGGGGGGAGCAAACCCCACTGGGAACAGTGTTCCTTTGCCTGGAGGTCTCCCTGGCAGAAGCAGCCGCGGACAGCACTGAGCAGCAGCACTGCAGCATGTGGCACTCAGCCAGCTAATGCGGCTCCCACTCCTCATGCTAAACCCCACAAAGCCAGCCCCTGCACTCTGACACCTGTCAGTCAAGTGATGAATGCCAGGAGATGCCAAGGCAACAAAGCTGCACACCTGGCAGCTTTGGGCAGAGCTGCTGGTCAGCAGGAGATCAGTTTGTACTCTCTCAACAGAATTTCATCTGTTGGCTTCTACTGACAACAGCTCATTTGATGCAGAAGAGGGGAAGTATAGCATACCTTCCACCTCAGGCCCTCCCCTGTACCTTGTTCAATCTACATTTGAGCTCAGGCAGTTGTGAACTGCACAGCTTGAATTTGCACAAGCCCCAAACAGTCTCTGTTTCTCCCATGTACCACAAATGGTCCTGGGATTTGCAATAAAAAAATCAAAGCAAAAAAACCCACCCATCTTCTACACTGAACTAAGGCTGGCAGACCAGGAACTTTGATTCCCACCAAGAAGGCACTGCGGAAAAGAACTGTGCTTCCAGTGGAGAAGAAGCCCCTGCCCAAACTCCTAAAATGTTTACCTGGGGTTATCGGAAAGGCGAAGGTAGCAGCGGACAACATGTTTCAGCAGCCGTGCTGATGGCTCCTTGGAGAGCTGCAGGACCATTTTACCCTGTTTGACAGAGGCCAGTGCCACCAGTTAAAGTCTTTATAAGAACAGCTTCACGATCAGCAGAGACTGGAAAGGCTGTTAGATCACTCACTCTGGCTTCCCATGCAGCACAGCCCATTACCTTTCCTCTGGATACCCCTACACAGAGCCTGGCACTGCTTGCCAAGATGCCTTTGAGAAGAAGGCATGACTTGGAAAGGGTTCTCCCAGCAGCTTGGGGAAAGCTTGTCTCATCTCTGTTTGGTTTTTCCTTCCCAGGACTGCTTAGTGGTCCAGCCCTTTGTGAGATTAAAGAGAACCTGGGGTTTCTACCACTCGTGGAAACATCCCAAACACTTTGATAAGCTCAGGCTGAGTCACCCCGTGAGGTGTGTTCCCAAGCTCGGCAACACTCCCTGATCTCATCTGCATTCCCTTCATTTCAACACCCTTTTAAGACATTAGCAATAGCCTGGGAAGCCATGCCGAAGGACTGAGCTAACCTACAGCACTTGTAGCATCTGATCCACATCTGGTCTTAGCATGCACCCAAGAGATCTATTTTCTTTCTGCTACATCCCTCATGAAGCTGTTCCAGGGAGGCAAGGGCAGGGCAGATCTCCCTGGCCCAGCTTCCAATCCTCACACTAAGTAGGACTTTGCACATGGCTGCACCTTTGAACATGCCCAGCCAAGCAAACAGTGCAGCTGCCTTCACATGCCTGCTCTGAAGGAATTTAACAGACTGCTCGCTTGTATTGACTTTAGGAGTCAATCAAATCTGCCCAACAAGTTGGGTTTTTTCCTGTAAACTACCTTGGCTAAAGCTAATAATTTTCCTCATTAGCCAAAGTCACCTGTATTTGGATATCCAGGCACTTAGCAATTAGCAGGTCCCTCTCATCTGCCCTTTTGCAAGCTTCCTGTTCCCAGCAATTCCCCAGGATACCAATATTTCTTCGAAATAAAGAACCACAAGCTCCTCCAAAAGCTCCTGGATGGGAAATACTAACTTCCTCTTTTAAAAGCATCTGATACTTGTGTAAAATCTTACTCAGTTACCGGCAGACACGGAAGTACACCAACTCTCATGAAACAGGAGGTACACTAAACTGATTTTTGAAAGCACTATGGAATATTGATCCTGTCAGTGCTTCACCCAATGATGGGACTATACCACAGCTAGGACTTCTTCCATGCTAACACTGCTTTACACACCCACATCCTTCTGTGTTTAAGGAACAATTCATGTCTGGGAATGGTATCGTCTCCTTCCTTCCCCTATTCCAGGGTTTCTAATTATATCCTTCACTTTGCCACTGAGCCAGATGTACTTCCATCGAAGCTGATTTTTTTCTTGAATGCAAAAATCGCATCACATTGAACATTATGAACGTCAGCTCACAATCATTCATATTTTCCTGTTTGTGGGTGAATTAGGAGGTAACATTTTCTTTACATTTGCAAAAACAGACAAATAAATATTCCTAATGAGAGAACAGCATTTAGTCAGAGAACCAGGATTGCTAAGTGCTTAACTTACTGCTGCATTTTCTTCTCCTGAGACTGCTCTTTAAAAAGCAATCAAGTGCATGCAGAAGCATGGCAATAACTATTTCAGGGCAAGCATGTTTCCCTTGGTGAGCTCAGAGATAAAGCTCAAGCTGGGGATATTACTCCTGGGATGAAAAAATTATGAGTACCCAAACTTGTCCATTACAGGAAACAGAGAATGGACAGAAGTTGTCTGCTCTCTCTGTGCTCCAACACAAAAATGAGAGCACATGCAGCAGCCGGTAGGAGCCAGATTCAAAAAGGAAAAAAAGGAGGGTGGCATTCCAGGCAGCAAACAGGAAACCTGTCAAACTCCTTGGTCAAAGACACTGTGGATGCAGAATGTTTCTGTGGGTTCAAGGATAGGAACACTGGGGTTTACAGCACAGAAAACCCACAACTGGCCGCAGAAATCCAAAGCTCAAAGTAGCTGACAGCTGTGAGACTGCTATGAGAACAAGTATCATACACTTGCCCTGCTCCCACTCCTTCACTCAACCTGCTGCTCTTTCAGCCTGTTGTGAGGACAGAGATGGGACATGGATTCATGATCTGAACTGTGTGATCATTCTTACACAAAATTAAATCAATTCACATTCCACTCTGAAAACTCTTTTCCCTTTCTGGAGAGGTTTACTGAGGACTCAGTATGTGTTCTCTTGATATGCAAAATAGAGATATTCAGAGGAAACATGGAAGCAGAGAGCTACAGTGTCACAAGCAATTAGTCCAAGAATGATTTGCCTCCCTCATCCTATGCTCCAGCCAGACAGTAGTAAAGTAGCTGTTGAAGAAGCTGGCTGCTACAGTATAATTTTGTCCTTTTTAAATGCAAAAAAACCCCTTTAAAACCAAATTATCTTACCAGTATCATGGCAACATGGGAAAACCGCTCATAAGTCTGACAGATGTATGCCAGCCCTGTGTCATCCAGGAGGATTTTCTGAAGAATAAACGTAGCAACCTAGAAAGGGAAAAAAAGCAGAAAACAAAGAATATAAACAACTTATCTACCCCGAAAAGGGACAGCCTTTGTGTGGTGCTCTTTTCAAGGCAGCCCCAAAGCTGAAAGGCCTTTCAGTAGGCAGCAAATGCTTTATTCAGTGAAAGTTAAAAGCCAAAAGAAAATGCAGGACAGTACACAATGCTTGGCATCTGTCTAAAGAAAAGAGATGGAGACAAATCAGAGTGTACAAAATGAGTGGATGCAGGTTGCGTAAGACAGCAACTACTGCTGGGCCACTTAAGAGCGGCCTCAGGTTTTGGTTTGTTTGGTTTTTGAGAAGGCTAAAACTCCACCCAGACTTGTCCCACCACTTCCAACAGGACAAAAGCCAACTCTGCAGGGTACCTGCTCCTGGTCAGTAAGGGATGAACAACAAAAAGTCTTTATTAACACAAAAAAAATAGGTACCGTTTTGGAGAGCTCACTGCCAGACTCCATAATGCGTAAGCACAGGGGGATAATTTCTGTTGTCAGTAAGAAATTTATGACTTCTTGCTCATCAGTTTTCACCAAGGCGCCTTGAAGGAGAAACAAAAGACAAAAATCAATCAATAAATTGTTTCAAAAAATCTCACCTTTCAAAGAGGGCCTGGGCTCTGCCATCCCCAGGAACCGTTCAGTCTGAACAGCAGGCAGAGCAACCGTCATCCTAAATATGTTGCTGTGCATAGCTGGAGAAGAAATCATTTTGGCAGCCTAAAAGTAATCAAGCTGGGTTTGGGGGTTGTTTGTTTTTCAGAAAGGGGATACACTCTTGGTTCTCCCTCAGCAGTAACACAAACACAAGAGCTTTATGCCACCCACAACAACCTCGGGGAGAAAAAAGTGCATTTTAAGACCCTCTTACTTCACACATTGAAAGGTTTGAGGTAGAAAGAAGAAAAAAAACAGGCTAAGGGGAAGACAGGGCAAATAAAGCTAAATCAATCAATGACAGAAACCCAAAGAAAACCCAGCCTGCACCCACCCATCCCAATGTCTAGCTGGGAGGGCTGAGGGTGAAGGCATAACAAGTCTGCAGGTGCTTGTACTCACAGAAACATATTTTTGCATTTAGTCTTCAACGGGTTTTTATAAGTGAAAAGCCCACACATTAAGAAGAATTTAGTGGAATTGCCTCCACAACTGATGGAAAAGGAGCAGCTGCTCCTCTTAACACTACAGAACTCGGAAGATGCCAATACAAAGAGACCCCCGACTTTGGTCATGCAGATCTCTTTGCCCAGTGCATGAACTGCTCTAACTCAACAGGAGACCACTGCTCCAGCATTAGTCTGGCTGCTTACCAATCACTCCAAGGCTCGTGAGCCGCAGGTACTCAAACGGACGTGTCTTGCTGACGGTGTGCAGGAAGGGGTACAGGAAGAGAGGGATATGAGCTGCCAGAAAAGCTGACCTGTGGGAAAGGGCGTACACGCAATATGAGCAACAAGGAAAGCAAAGTGAGCATACAATCCAGCACTACCACACAGAGCCTCAGGCTGCTGGACACCACTGCTGCTGCTCCTCAAAAGTGTGTAACAGTTCTATCTCTGATAGAAGGGCATGAAGTAAATTCTGCACTGGGCACAGCACAAAACCTGATCAGAGCACCTGATCTGTCAGCTGCCTGCAGTGCTGCTTCCAGCTGACCAGGAAAAGAGCATGCCCTGCTGTTTTTATTACCTCTTCCTGCTACCCAGACCCTCTGCTTTGTACATTCACCGTCACATTTCACCCTGCAGGCTCTCAGGGGTAAGGACAGTCATCCTCAATGCATGACAGAAATACCAAGTGGCTAACTCTAGGCATCACCAGTTTAAATGTGCACTGACACCTTTTCCCCAAGAGCCTTCACACTGTCTTCTGGCAGTAGTGAAAAATACAGACTGCAGGGAGAAATCTGGAGATTACTCTGCTAGTGGAGGGAAGCTCCCTTGCACAGTCATCCAACATACTTCTTCAATTTTGTTTTCAAATTTAAAATGTAAAGGTGAGTACTGTAAAACTACCCTATTTATTTGGTTATCTCATGGAGGGTTGCTGTGTAACACTGCTTTGCAGCAGCTCAAAAAAAACTTCAGCCATGCTGCTGCTCAGCAAAAATAGAAGCATGAGATTATGGATCCCTGATAGCTACTGATTTCAGTTGAACCAACATCATATTTTCCCCTGCTGACACTGGCTGAGCACAGACTGAGAAAATCCTGCCCATTTCACCCCTTCAACAGCTGGTCTGAATAACTGTAAGCTGCTTGTCTAAATAGATGTAAGCTCATTAAACAAGGATCCTGCACACACACTCAACACAAAGGTGCCCTTAGCTTTGGCTGACCTTCCAAGAGCTGCCACAATTGAATGTTTTGGAAATTTGCAAGACCTTAGGATGATCCAGGGGATGCAATGCATTTAGGACCACCATAAAGCTGTATCCTGATAATCCATGCAAGCAAGTGAAAGCAGAAGGCAGCTATTCATCTACCAGCTTTATGGTCTGTTCCATTTCTCTAAGTAAAAGAGAAAGGAGCTTATGTACTTCTGGAGTCAAACACACAGGCTGAGCTGCCAACATCAACACCTCCAAAAACTCACACATTTGGAAATGCTTACCTCGTTTCAGGGTGTGATGCAACACATTGTAGTAGAGCTAAAGCATTGCAGACTCTGTTGGACTGATGGGCTGTCAAAGTCGGAGGGTTGATGGATGGGTAAATATTTACAATTTCCTAAAAATTAACAGGGATAGAAAAGTTAAAGGAGAAAAATAGCAGAAAGTTACCCCAAAGCATGTGTCCAGCAAGGGACTGTGGTGACAGCAGATGACAGTCTGCTTTCATCAAGCATCACTTTGAAGTTACAATGCAGCCACCATGCTGCCCAGGCAAAGGCAGAGCTGGGTCAGCCAATTTGACAAGGAGTCACAGGAACGCATGCAAACCCTTAGTTTCAGTAAAAAAACAAAGGGTTCATTTGATTTCTTGGCTCTTTATTACTGTAGACTCTGTTTTGAACTTCCAGATCAAAGAGGCATCCTAGAGGCAGAGGACACCCACTCTGCTCACAGTGTAGTTGCTCCTACTCTTCTAACTCAATGCAGGGGAAGCAGCTGAGGTTGAGAAATCCGATTCAGAAATCTGCCTGCTTCCAGCTACAGCTCCCTTGTAATTTTCTTTGCTTGTCAGGGCCACTCAGTCAAGAGTCTGACATTGCCAATGCTGCACTCTTTCTTTCCTCCTTGGAAAGAAATTACCAGATTTGGCATTGAGTGACAGCCAGTCATCAGCTGCAGAGTGGTTTGCCCAGCAACAAGCTGAGCTGCTCAGTTTCACATGAAATGCAGGGACCTTCCCTTGCAAGGGTATCTGCAGCAGTGAGGAGCATTTCCCTGCTGCCTTTCCAGGCAGGGTCCCTGCAAGGGCAACCTTCTGATCAGAAAGTACACTCATGCAAAAGAAACCAAACCTGCAATCTTAGGTGAAAGACTCTCATGGTTCTGCTATAACATTGTTTTAAAAGAAGCAGAATGGGACCCACAGGGAGCTCATACATCCAAGAACATTCCTATTCCCCTCCCAACTATGTAAGCTGTCTAATTAGAAATATCAGTCTCTGCACACATCACCTTGTTAATGATGATTAACAGTAAACAAGCTTCCCACATCTGCTCCCCTCAGACGATCTAACATAGATCATACTCCCAGCAATGGCAGTGCCTCCCCAGGTCCCCACCATGGACACATCAGCTCTGACACGTGCTGGTGCTGCACCACGGGCAGTCTGACCCACCTGAAGGAGTGCTGCGATGGTGCCAAACGAATGCCACAGCATCGGGGCGAGGTCAGGCACAGACTCACGCTTCTTGCTCAGCTCCAGCAGTGCATTCTCCCGTGTCTCAGGGCTGGACAGCTCATTGATCCATTGGTAAATCTTTTCACGGTCAACCTGAGCCAGTGCCGTTGGCACAGGCTGGGAGGGAGACAAGAAAACTTCAGTCCAAACATTTTATCCAGTTCTCAACCAAACCTTTCCACAGCTTGTCAGAATGGCCAAAAAGCTCTGAAGAAACTCCTGACTGGGAGGGTGGGAACTAAAGCTTCTTAAAGATGCACCGGACATGGATCCATCCCTTCCTTGGATTGGTCTTATTACTTCACCTACTGGAAATGCAAAGGTATTACTTTCTGGCCCGACTTGTTGAGACAGTCGCCCTTAATCCTCTTGTCAAGCAGTACCTTGTAGCTTCATTCAGCAGTGTGAGAGCCAAGCTGCTGCCTGCCTGTGCCAGCAGAGCTCCCAGGGTGTGACACACATTCCAGCCAGCTATCCTTTTTTCCACCTGCATTTAGCACACATTCATTTCATGCTTCAAGAGCAAGATTCCACAAATTCAAAGTAAAGCAGATGCTACCTTTTTCCCTCCAAAAACACCCACAACACTGGAAATTGCCAATGGGATTCACCCAATGTACATGAGAAAAACATTCATACAAATAATAGAAAAATTCTCACTACTCCAATACCAGCATGACAGGGGTCACAGCCAGTAACACCTACTGTTCCCAATGTTTCATATTCATCCCAGAGAAGGGTAGATCTGTATTCATAATCAAGACCCATTTTCTACTACTTGGGAGAAATCCAGGATTTCTCTTCTGCCTCTCTTGGAACATCAGGAAGAAAGTACAATCCAGGCAAACAAGTTCTCAAAACAAAAAAAATAGGGAGGAAAAGAGAGACTGTATCATAGTTTCTGTGGAGAAGGCAAGGTACAAGCCTTCCAGTGAAAGTTTCTCTCACTCCTGCTCCTGAGCCAGCCCATGTGCAACCATCCCCCTGTGCCCAGCGATCCCAGATGGGAACAGGACTGTGTTTCCTTCTTTGTTTTTTAACCCTGACTGAAATTCGTCAGGCGCTCACCACAACAGATGTGAGCAGATCCTGTACTGCAATGACAGCAACGCTACCCCCAAGCAGTTCATCACCAAGAGACACAAGAGAATGCAAGGCAGCTCAGGAACTGAAAGTGACTGGAACCAAACCTGAAGCCACATGGCAGAGGCAGGACCAGAACTACTGGAGGGATGGAGAGACTTCTTAAGCTTTGGCAGACACCGGCAGAGCTTTCTGTCTCTATTTCTGTGAAGGTTTCCCTCCTCTGTTCATCCCCATTTTAAATCCATAGTCATGTCCAAAGAGATTCCTCCCCCGCTACAGGATTTCTCTCTCCCCCAGCCATTTTCATCATATTATTTAACCTTAATGCCTATATATAAGCCAATGTAGTGTTATCAATCCCTGTAATCAAGAATTCAAATACCTTTCAGATGTTCATCTTTCCTCTCATCCTCTTTTTTTTCTCACTGTTGTAGGAATAGTATTCTCCAATTTAGTGCTTCCACTGAAGCCACTCCAAACCACAAGCCTCACTCGTTCCCCCCTCTGCCTCCAAGCTACTACAAAAATTAACCCTGTCCTGGCCAGAACCACGACATTCATCTACTCAATTTTAATTTTTTTTTTTTTTTGCAAAATCTCACACTAAATTAGAAATCCTAACAAGTTTATTGTGCCCTTACAGCCGTGAGTGTAATGGCAACTTTTACATTGAAGCTGAAAAAGAGGGGAATCCACACAGCTCATTTGTTTTTATTTGGGATGGTGGAGTGACAAGCAGTGTAGCAATAATGTTGTTACAACGGCATTATCTAAAGCTTCCATCTGTTTTTCTAGACTCACTGGAAGTTTCAGTTCCTGTAAGCTTAAATACATCGACCCTTTAAAAGCACAATCATGTGCTTGTGATCCCTAGAGAACACTAAGTAGATTTTCCACACAATTAAGTTTATGATGTCCAATATCTGCCTTAGCCAGAACAAACTGCTTTTCACAGGCTCTACAATTGCTCCTTTCACTTTAGTTTAAACAGAAAGACATATTTTTTCCTAATTTCCTACTTCATTGCTGTTCCTTCTTCTAGAACCCAAAATTCTGGGGAACCCTGAGGGCCACATAAAACCTGCAAGGTCAAAGACAGAACCCTGCCAGGCAGACTTTCTTTTGAACACAGGGGAAAGTGGAACTTACCAACAGCACCACAGCACAAATTTGCCATCCCTGCACACCGTGAAATACCTTGTAACACCTTCCTCAACAGAAAAAACATTACTTCAAACATCCGTGCCTGATTACACCCCCAACAATCACATAACAAACATATTTACACAAATGGCTTTTCTTTCTAACAGAGCAGTTATTGCTATGCACACTGGTAGAAGTACTGGTCAGCAAAAGCAGAACACTGACTAGCTGGATACATGTGCTTTTTCAACTATCTTGACAGATCATCTGCTTAAAAATACCCAAATGAACTTTGAACTTCCATAGCAGCAAATCAGGTGATTGGAGCTGAGCTTTCAATGCCTTACAGCTATTTACAGCTTGTTACCACAGGTCCTGAGCAAATTTCCAGAGCCAAACTCCCTTCCCTGTCACCTTCAGTCTAACCCAATTAACTAACTGTGGTAGGAAATATTTCAGTACAGGACTACCTGGTAGCATAAACTCTGTATAAATTAAACATGCATTCGAGTGAGTCCTGAAATAAAGCTGATCTCTATTCCTGATGCAAACTTTTTTTTAATATTGTCTTAAAAAAAGAGAGGTGGCTAGAATATACACAGCAGATTAATGGGAGATACATATAATGGGGGTCCTTTGTGCATTTCAACAAACACTTCAGAATCAGATTGCTATAAAGATGTAAATGCTCATTAAGAGAGTTCACCATGATCTTGCACACCCTTCCGTGCTCTGGAAAGCATTACTTTAAATCAGAATATTTGTCAGCACTCCAGGAACCAGCTAAAGTCACGACCACCTGAACAAAGTGGGAAAACTTAAACAGTTCTCTCAACTCCCGTTCATCAGAACTTGGCTCGCTCATCACCTTATTAGTGACCCTTGAGCTAAGTTCACTTGAAACAGCTCTGACTGTTGGTTTTGCAATACCCTTCCCACACCCAGCACACACAAGACACAGTCAGCCCTAGGAAGTCTCACACGCACCACGAAGGTGCATTTGGAGAAGTGAAAACCAAACCACAAACCCACTCAGGTGAGAGATCCGAGACAACAACCACATCCCTCAAACTCAGCTTCCCTTTCTGAACCCACGCAGGCCAAGGCACAGTTCCACTCCTCCCAGCCTGAACATCAGGAACCACATCCCACCTTGGCAGTTCCCTAAGGGGGGTGGGAGCAAGCACCGCCTACAGGAAAAGAGAAGCAAAACAGCCAGCCTCTGCCTTTCCTCCGGCTCACCTACTGCCCTTGAAGTACTTTTCCTTACCTCCTCTTTCCCTCTGCAGTCAAGGCCAGAAGTAAAACAGCTCCCCAGGGGGCAGAGGAGGTGGGTGGGCACCCAGGAGCTGTTGTGAATGAGTGTTTAAAGGTCAATGTAAGAAGGGGTCTATCCTGAACCTTGTGAGGGTCTTCCTTATTATCCTTACCCTTTTCTTCCTCACCCACCCCCTCGCTAATAATTTTTGGGGTTAATTTTTGGTTGTAGATTGATTAATTGATTTTAGATTTTTGCTTGCTTTTTCTCCCTGTACTTTAACCAGCCAGCAAGCAGTAGAGCCAACAAACTTTGTCACCGTTCTGCTCTTACATTAAACCTGCTTTTGTCGATATCATTGCTGGCGATTCTTTAAAGCGACCTTAGAGCACTCATTCGCGACAAGAGGCACCCCCCAGACGCAGGGAGGGAGGAAAGCCCTACGCGATGCACACCAGGCGGAGGAGGCAGAGCCGGAACCCCCAGCGGGAAACCCTCGGACGAGGCAAGCGGCCCCGCGAGGAGCAGAGCCCAGCCCGGAGAAGCCCCGGGGGAGCGGCCGGAGCGAGGATGCTGCCAGAGAGACCCGCGGGGCCGGAGCTCCCCGAGGCTCCGCCGCCCCGCCAGTCCAACTCCGCCCGCCGCGCTCCGGCCGAGGGCGAGGGAACGGCCCCTCGCAGCGACCAGCGGCCTCGCCCCCGCTCCCCGCCCAGCGGGGCTCCTCCCCAGCGCCGTCCCGCGGCTCACCGCGGCCGTGGCCAGGCTGTGCATGGTCGGTGCCGGTGCCAGTGTCCCCTCAGGCCGCCATCGCGGGCCCGGAGCGGCCGCGACCCCTCACCCTCCGCGCGGGGCACGCCGGGAGCGGGGGGGCGGGACGGCGCCTGCGCGAGCCGCTGGCGGGCGCGCGCGCGCAGGGCGCGCCGGGAAGGCGCCGCCGCGCTGACGTGAGCGGGCGCGCGTCGCGCGGCGTCTTGCGCCGCTGCCGCCGCCGGTTCCCGCCATCCGTCCCCGGCCCCGCCCCCACCGGGCCTCACCGGGACTGCCCGGACCCGCCTGCACCGCAGGTACCGCAAGGACCGGGACCCCCCCTCTCCTCCTCCTTAGCCTCCTCCTCCTCCTCCTTCTTCCCGCTCCCCCGGCTGCGCGCCCCTCCCGCCGCGCGGTGCCGCCTCCTCTCAGAGCGGCCCGGCCCGGCCCGGCCCGGCCCGGGCGGCGCTCCCCGTGTCCCCCGTGCGGGCGGGCGAGGGGGGGGAGAGAAGGGAGGTCCGGTCCGCAGGGGAGTGGGGCCGCCATGCCGAGCCGGGCCGAGCCGGGCCGAGCCGAGCCGAGCCGAGCCGAGCCGAGCCGATTGCGGGATGCCCCGGGGATCCTCCCCGGTAGCGCCGCCCCGGCTGAGCGCGGGGCCCGCTCCATTCATTCCGTCGAGTTTTTGCCGGGAATGCACTCCGCCGAGCTGCCCGGGACTGCGGGACTGTGCCTCGCACCGGAGCTTTCCCGGGCGGGAAGCGGGAGGAGCCGGAGATCCACCGCCGGCTGCCCGTGGGTGCAGCACCGTCCGAAAGGAGCTCCCTCTCTCCCTCTTGCGCTTCCTCCGAAGCTTTGGTTCCCGTCTCTTACCGACTTTCTTTGGTCGCTTTCTTTTCCTTCACTTAAATCCGCTGGCGTTGTTTAAAGGATTTTTCGGGGAGTTTTGTGTCTGGAGTTGTATCTGCTCAGCTTTCAGCAGTGAAGAATCAGTGAACTGCTGCCCAAATGGGGGGAGATTTTGTTAATCTAAGTTTCCTTCACTGCTGTCCAGCTCTTTTTCGCTGTGTTTAAAAGTGGCAGTAAAACGGTTCTACTAAACTCCTGTGCAATGTTCAAGCCACGCTTCTGTCTCTCTTTAGCCACTGTTTGGCCTGCCGAGTTATCCGTTTCTCCCTTTTAACAGGTTTTTCAGGCGGAGCACATTTGTTCTTGTTAATTCTTATCCGTGAGAGAGCATGGCTCTGTTAAAGGTCCACGGACCTGTCCGGATGCGCAGCATGCAGACCGGGATTACAAAATGGAAAGAAGGGAGCTTTGAAATTGTGGAGAAGGACAACAAAGTGAGTTTAGTAGTTCACTACAATGTTGGAGGAATTCCAAAGACGTTTCAGGTATGCCAAATATTAAGGCTTTTGTTTTAACAGTGCGTGGATTGTGCTCTCTTGCGAACAGCTGTCCTCTTCAAAGCTATTAAGTGTCACACCAACTTCCCTCTGTCACTGTTTCTTGTTCCTCCTTTCCTGAACACTAATCCCTTTGTGTAGCTCTCCAGTAAATTATTTACAAGTACAGTTAAAGGATCTGCCAAGATGGGCATCAAGATACAACTGAATGGGAAGAACTAAAAAGGCAGAGAGAAGTTACTAAAGTCTACAGCATTGTGGATCATGTTTCAGATTTTTGGAACCTGTAACCTTTCTGTTACTGACACATTTGCCTTATCTGGAGGTGAAGATCCTGAACACTTTGTACTTGCTGCTTTCCCAACTGAAGTGTAATGTTGTTAATACACTGGTAGCCTGTTGCTTGTTTATACAAGGCTCTGCTGAACAGTGGTTGTTACTGTTTTCGGTTTTAAATGCAGATACAGATCACTGTTAAAGGTTCTCTTGAAATATTCAGCCTAAATTTTTCTCATTCTATAGTTATTTTCAGTCCAGGCTTCCTAGCTTCTCTGAAAAAAATGCCCCAAACCAAAAGGGAAGTGTTTTTTTTTTCTCTAAGAAGTATATAATGTTTTAAAGATATGTAAAGGATACAAGAGCAGTTGGAATAAAAAAAAATTCCCATCTTATTTAGCAACTTTGCAACAGCCTCAACTGACCTAAATGTTGGCTTCTGCTTTTTCGTGCCACTGTTGTTTTTTATCAGTTCACCAAGCCTTTCTCTGAGCCATTTATTTCTCTGTGTGGATGCTGTGGAGAAAAGTTCACTTCATTTTTGAAAGATTAGGTTTTGCTGCCTCAGTGTGCTGAAAAGTCTCAGCAAAGAATCTGGAGGCTTGTGTTACCTTGAAATCAAGGCATGAGAAAATCATTAGCTGGGGATGACCCCACCTCTGTTGCTGGAGACTTGAAAAGAATCATCTGCCTTCTCGTGTGTGATGCTGTGGCTGAAGGTTTTTTTTAATCCAGCATTGGACCATGTTATTCCTGAGGAGGGTGTTCTCTTCCTCCACTCAAGCATTCCCTGGATGCTCGTTCTCACATACTCCTTTCTGCCCGGATGAATGATGCGCTGTGACAGTGACTGGAAGGGTGGTTCCAGGGGGAGGATAAGCCTACAGAACTGACAACCATGGCCTAGAGGGGCAAGTTTTCGCACATCTGCTGTCTGTGGCACTTGTCAGATCCCTTTGTGAGCTCGGAGAAGGCTTTTCATGTAAATCTGGGGAAAGGACTGAGTGCAGAACGTAGTGGAGGGGGTGATAGCGCACCGTGCAGCCAAGACTGCAGCAAAGGAAGAGGAGGAAATGGTGCATCATTAGACCAATTATTTTTGTTTGGATGGTGGTTATTGTTCATGAGGACCTGCTTGCTGGTCCCATTCATCCATCAGCCACAGGGGCACTGGCACAAGAGCACTGTTGGGAACCAGCAGCAGGCAGGGAGAGCTGCCTGCCCCCTGCGCTGCAGGCTCGTGTAGCTTCTGTGAGCTGGCCCCAGACTGTCAACACGCACTTCAGGTGTGCCAAATTCCTGATAATCTGGCTTTAGAAGTAGCATTCCCTGGTTTTTGACAAGTTGCTCTGGGAGAACTGTGGGTGATTTCCCTGTCTTTCTTCTTAGTTTTCTGTAATGGAACATTTGGATGGATCCAGGGTTATATTTCTTTCTACACTGACTGGTGTGTCATCAAATTCTTACATCAGATGATACGTTTTAATAAAGTTTCAGAGCTCTGACTACTATTTTCCGAGATGCTAGATCTGTATTAAGAGAAATAGTTTGTTTACCCCACCTCCCAAGACTTTGTGACACTGACAAGTGCATGAAGAGTAGAGGTAGAGTCCTCTCATGACAACATTCTGACTTGAAATGGGTTGCACTGAGATGGTGAAGTAACTGTAATACCTTTGCACTGGGCTCAATATTTTAAGAGAGGGTGAAAAACTTGGGAGTCCATTATTCAATTCTTAGGTCTTTGAAGACATTTTTTAGCTTATATTTAAAAAAGACCCAAACCAAACAAACCCCCGACACCCCACCCCCAAAAAAACAACCCAAAATACAAGGATTGAACACAAAGTAGAATGTTCCCAGCAAAACCAACCCTCAGTTCCTGATTCAGGTGGCTTACCAGCCTCTCTTACAAGCTCCTGTTGTGTCTAGGTTGGTTTTCCAAGAAGCTAGAGATCTTAGTGGAAAAAAAAAAATTGTACTGGTGGACAATGGAACATTTTGTACTATCTTGGTCTTTTTGAGTTACCCTCAACCTGAGTGGATAGTAGAGCCTTTACCCAATTGCCAATTCTTAGAGGTGACTTAGCACGAAGTAACAATTAAGTAAAGTTATAATAAAGTAGCAGTGGCATCATTAGGGAGAACGAACTCTTACTAAAATTATGCTTATCCATAATCCTGAAAGGATTGACACCACCTAATTGTTATAATGTTGCATACAGACTAAGCATGTTTCTTACTGACTTACTGCCCCAGCAAATTTTTGAAGCCATGTCAAATCGGTTTTCGCTGAGAGCAAATTGTAAAGTGAGTAGAAGTTTGTATTTAACATTTGAAACTTTCCCCATCTGAAATTATATTTCAAACTTGATGTGGAAGTTTTAGCAAAATGGGACTTTATGAAGTTGTTTTTCCTATATGTTCAGAAATACCGCACTCAATAGGAAAGCAAGTTTCAGAAAGCTTATCCAGGAGCATAGAGACTGTTGAGTGATAGATAGTGATACTGTCCTTTCAGTTCTGTCAGATGCCCAGGTCACAGATTGCATTAATTCTGTGAGGTTTAATGTTTGCTTGAAGTGGAGCAAGAAGTATTTTGGTGCGAGTGTCTCTTACCCTCTGTATTTTAAGTACTTTGTTTGAATTTCTAAGTATTTTGGCCTTTTAAAATTGGATTTATCTTTATGGTCACATTCTTGTTTTCAGCTAAGCCATAACATTAAAACTGTGACCTTACGACCGAATGGCAGAAAGCTGTGCTGCCTGATGCTAACACTAAAGGATACCAGCTTCCTGACTATTGATAAGGTACCAGTTAAGGATGCAAATGAAATGCGGATGTATTTGGATGCAGTCCATCAAGACAGGGTTCATACTGGTAAGTGCAGTTGTTGTAAATCATGTTGTAGCAGTTTGGAGTGGAGCAGTATTGTGTTTTGGTTTCGTTTGGTTTTTTTTATCATCACAGTTTAACCATATCCAACAACAACTAAGCCCCAAACAGCTGCTCATTCATTCTTCCCAGTGGGGTTGGGAAGACAGTGAGAAGAGTGAAAATGAGGAAACTCGTGGGTTGAGACAAAGACAGTTTAGTAGGTATAGCAAAAGCTGTGCATGCAGGCAAAACAAAACAAGGCATTCATTCACCACTGCCCACAGGGAGGCAGGTGTTCTGCCATCTCCAAGACAGCAGGGCTCCATCACGTGCAAACAGTGACTTGGGAAGGCAAACACCATCACTGTGCCTCCCTTCCTCCGTCTCCAGCTTCATATACTGAGCATGACGCTGCACGGTGTGGGATATCCCTGTGGTCACTTGGGGTCACCTGTCCTGGCTGTGTCCCCTCCCAGCTTTTTGTGCACCCCCATCCGCCTCGTGGGTGGGGTGGTATGAGCAGCAGAAGGGGCCTTGACTCTGTGGGAGCACTGCTCAGCAGTAACTAAAACATCTCTATGTTATCAACACCGTTGTCCAGCACAAATCCAAAACACAGCCCCATAGTAGCTACTGTGAAGAAAATTACTCCAGCTGAAACCAGCACACATTTTCTGTGCATTTTGTCCTTGTGTTACTGGCTTTCTTTACATTTGAATCAATGCTTCTTTCTGGCGTTGAACCCCATTTTTTGTTTTGTACCTTTCTTGTGCTAAACAATAAGCAGAGATTAGCATAAAGGATTTGTTAATATTGTAAGTATGATGGTATTTGAAAAATTCTTGTCTGTTTAGCAGACATGCACAGTCTCTTTGCTTTTCGTTTTACCTCTTATTTCATTTTGCTCTTTTTAAGGATAGGGACTTTACTACCAAGTGACTAAATGACCAATATCCATAAACTTGTGCTTGTATCCGTGCACTCAGAATATTGTAGTCTGTTGGCAAGAAATCTAGCATGTCCTTTCCAAAATCAACTCCAGCTAAACAGCATTTTACAAATAGGAATGCCAATCAGTTAAATGACAAGCAAATCAAATATTGTGTACTTTTCCTGTCAGCTGGGAAACCCTCTCAAGGATCTGGCAGCTTTGGAGGTGTGCTGGGCAGCAGAACCACACAGAAAGAAGCTAACAGGCAATTCTCCTATGTAGAGAACCAGGTTTGTTTAAGTGTTCAAATTTTTCCTCTCTGATTTTATTTCATTCCTCTCCCCATCTCATTCTCTTATTGTACGTTGTAATAGCACTGTAAATACTTACTTTGCATCCAAAGCCTTTGTAATCTAGAAAGCTTGGAATAAATGTGTACAGGGTGGTTGGCAGTGGTGTGTCTTGTTTGTGAAGAACCGTATCTTCTGTATGAGTAAGAAAGGTCAGTGTCTGGCTGTGGAAGGCAGAATATGTTCTTCACATATAAACTATCAGGCAGGGAGGAAGCATAAATAGAAGGAAAGTACATGATTAAGACTTGCTTCTCACATAGTTCTGAATCTCCCTTTTTTTTATGCTGAACACCTTACATATCAGCTAACCATGTGTTAGTCACAATAGGTCTTAATGAGTTTAGCAGACTGCAGCCAAATGTGTATCAAAAAGCTGCTGACCCAACTTTGTATCAGAATAGAGTTATTGAATTTGTAGCATTCAGTTCTTCACATTTTTATGTAAATTTCACAGACTTTTCCCCGGAAGTGGTTTTCTTTCAAAATATTTTTGTTCTTCCTTTTCTACCCAGTATCTACCAGCTTTAATTTACTTTATCTCTGTGAATATACTTATATTACTGCTCTGAAAGAGATTATTTTTGACGTTGTTCCAAAACAAATTTTACGTGTTGCTTAAAGGCAATCTCACAGTAAAAACTTAAGGCTGTGTATACATTGGTGAGATTAGACATGTTTAGTTTTCAGTCTAAGATTGAACAACATTCCTTAGTCAACCAATTATTAGCCCTTTCCATTGTATTACACATGAGGCTTGCTTGGCCCAAGGCTGTCAGGGCATTGTTTTAATTAGATGGGGTTTAATACTGCTTTTTAATTTTTTTATTAAAAAAACTTTCATAAAACAACCCAAGATTGATCTGGGGATAGTTAGGAATCATGCCTTGGGTCATGCCTAGTGTCAAAGATTGTAAAGGAGATTTTAAAAGCTAAAGTTCAGCTGACTTAGCATTAGAAAAGGAAAGTGGTTACTGCAATAGAGTTTCATGCTTAGGAGTTGCCTGATACAGTCAAAACTTTAGCTGTGTCTGGTTAGTGTTAAACTGTCTGAATCTATTAGAGGTAGCATGTCTCTTCTCTTGGATGCTACACTGTAGCAATCAAAGCAGTGGTGTAAATTATAGCTTGGACTAAATGGTCCTGTTTTTCACTCTTGGGTCGTCTCCTCGGGCCCTTCCACTTGGGTTTTGCAGACTCCTCCTAAAAGAGTGACCGTGGAAAGTAAGGAGGAAAATACATTTCGCAAGGTGCTGGGCACCCCAGCAAGGGGCTCTGTTAAGAATTCTCCTGGAGCTGGAACACCAAGCAACAGGGTGAACATTTCTGCATCTGCTGCATCATCGGTCCCTCACAGAACGGGCTTGTTGGAGAATCGGTAGGAGAATTATTCTCATTGTGATATTGTTAAAATTTAGCTCTTCATAGAGCTGTAGAACTCAGTACACTGAGATGTAAGAAGGGAAGGTATTTCTTCCTCTAGTTTTGCTGTTACTTTCTAACACATGCTTTTGTAGCCTCTGACTGGTACTGGCACTGGAGCTTTAAGTACAACTTAAGAGTCAGGCAGGCCAGATTCTTCTCTGTATGTTATAAAAGTGGAGATTGCAGAAGATGGGTCCAAAATGCATGGAAAGCATCGAGGAGTTGTGTTAACTTGGAAGAGAGTAATTTACTAACCTTTCTGAATGAATGACCACTTTGCAAATTTTTCTGTCGTCAGTGAGAAGAGGAAAAGAACACAACCTCCTGGTTCGGAAATGAGTGAAGATTATCCCAAAGAGAATGATTCTTCAACGTAAGTAACAGTTGTTTCTGATTTTTAAACTCCTTGTTCATTTATAAGGACACGTTTTTCGGAAAAGAACACCCTCAGCCACAGGGTACAGGCCAGTCAACTTGTGAACACATTGGGTGCTGATATGAGGGATGTGTTCAGGTTTAATAAGGGAAATACAAACTACTCTAGCAGTGGATTTGCAGGAAGTGCCACATGCAAATTTTGTGTCATCTTTCTTTAGTCAGTTATGTCAGGATTGTCTTGTGCTATATTTGTATAGCAACAGGTACCTTCCTTATTGAACTTCCTTTGACCCTTTGCAAAACAAAATTGATAAAGGGAAATTGCCCTTTGGAGAATAAGCTCCGTGTGTTTTAAAAGTGAGTAAGAGGGCTTGTTTAAATTAATTGGCTAAACTTACCTGTGAGTGAAGTTCTGCTGTTCCAAGGTCAAGTATCAAAGATGATAGGAGAGAAATGCTTTAAAAAAAGTTGTAAATATCAAGCAGGAATATCCCATGTCTTCCATAACTGCCCTGCCTTCCACACTTCTCTCTGCAGGAATAATAAAGCCTTGAGTGATCCAGCATGGAAGTACTTGAACAGTAGCAGAGAGAAACAGTTGAATCTGAAGCAGGCTGAGGAAAATAGGACATCAGGTAAAAAAAATGAAAGTAAAGCCTAATGATACCTACCTTTGACCAGTATGATTTTACCTCTTTGATATTGGTTTAGCAAATTGCTGCAGAAGTGGTTTTACCTAATCTGTTTTCTCTATGCCACTAACTTTCCTGCTTCCTTCAGAGTCATACATGTGACCCAAACAACTTGCCTTCATTTTCAAAGCCTGTCCTGCTCTAATGTGGCCATGACCTTTGTTCTTGGGTGCTGATGCCAGCCCAAACAAGCAGCTTCAAACTCTGCTCCAAACTGCCCTTCCCCTTGAGAGAGAATTTCTGTAAACACCTAAGGATTTCCTTTTTGCTTTCTTTCTTGTTTATTTTTAAAGCTTCCCTTTGCTATTAATGCCTAAGTGAACTGTAGGCTGTTTTGTCTCTGGTTTTATGGTTTACTGTTTATTTTTGCTTCCTTATATCTTCCCTAGAAGTTACAGGGGGAGTTTTTTTAGGCCAGTACTTCAATCCTGTTTGTACCAAAGTTCTGTTGTGTGAGAAGCCTTTATAGACAATACAGAAATATTGACAGTATGTAGATAAGCTAGTAAGCAGCACTGTTCTTTGATTTTATGAATAAATACTTAGCTTCTTTCTCCATAAAAACAAATGCATTGAAGATCTTTATTTTTTGGAGAGTGCTAGTGGATGCATTCTTTTTTTAGTGCAGCTCTGAGGGCACAAATGAGTTGCTGGAGCAGCCAGTAAGGTGAATGTTTACCTCTGGATGAAAATCTGGTTTGCTCTTCAAGAGTCAGAGTTAAAGTCTGTGAGTCTAGAATATACCTACAAGTTTCAGTAACAGTATTGTAAACTTCCTTCATATATCTGCATCTCTGAAAGTTGCATGGC
The DNA here is from genome assembly GCF_003031625.1 of Empidonax traillii. Classification (NCBI taxonomy): domain Eukaryota; kingdom Metazoa; phylum Chordata; class Aves; order Passeriformes; family Tyrannidae; genus Empidonax; species Empidonax traillii. Next base: position 1,349,964 of record NW_020955198.1, read on the forward strand.
TCAAGCCACCTCAAGCTGGGAGAGAAGCAAATGATTGTTCATTATCCAAACCAAGTTACCCTGTGATTCACCGTAATAGGTGATTTTTTGACTCTTGAGAGCATTTTTTTTTATGTGGCACCGTCTGAGGCATTAGAGTCTCAGGATCTGGCACAATGATATCATAACAATGGAATAGTCATATTTTGCCCCAAGTATATAGTAATACACAATGCAGTTGGGAGTGGGAAGAGAAGCTGTTTTCACTTCTGCATATTTACCTTGAATTTTGAGAGCACTGTGTTGGAAATTAGTACTGAGTTTTCTGTTATGTATATCTTTGTCTATTTGAACAGGAGTCAGATAGTTATTAACTTTCAAGTAGTTCAGACCATTCAAAGACTTGTTAATATTTCATGTTGCACTTGGGCTTTGATGGAGATTATGGTATTAAATTCAATTAAAACTCCAGCATGTTTTTACTTACATGTGATTAATATTCACATTAGTACTTGTGTTAGCAGTCACCCAACCAATTCTGGAAAACAATATTCGAGGATTTTTAGACCTTTTGACTAAATACTTTCAAACAAGTTGTATATTGTATAAGTAACTGTGTAACCTGGAACAAAATGTCCTGCCTGTCTTTCTGTTTTAAAGGTATTTTACCACTGCAGTCGTCATCTTTTTACAGCAGTCGGTCCTCTTCAAAAGAGTACTCCACTGGCAGTTCCACCCTGGACAGGTAGGACTGATTCACTAGCAAATGGCAGTTGTTTCCGAGGAGTTAGGCTCTTCAGTTTCATGTGTGTTGGTGATTATATGGTGCATATATGCATAACATGGGTTTGTTGTTTTCTTTCCTTCAGGAGTGCGATCTAGATATTCTGTGTGGCTACAATTGCACTGGTTACGTCTACAAACTCTAGTTACTGCTTGCAGTAGACTTTATAAAATCACCCAAGTCTGTTATAGTCATTATGGATGACTCTAGATGGTTCAAATTATATATAAACTCTGAAACTTAGTCTAAATCCTTGTTTTCATTTTTCCCACTTAGATAAATGGCATGCAATTCTATATTTTAAGTATTTTAGTAGTACTGAAGCCTGCTGAGGTTGGGATTCTTCTGTGTTCAGTGCTGTGCAATCAAACTCTCGATCTCTGCCTTAGAGAGATGAGATACAAGATTAAAGAAGAAAAGAGGCATTGTCCATACTTTGAATGTAAGGAACTGTGGTCCAGAGTGATTAGGTTACAAGAACAAGAGGCTGATAATGAAGACTCTGGCTGGCCCAGATGTGAATTTTTAGCATATCTTGGGAGTGGTGATCTCATGCTATGTAATCATTCTTCCTCTCATCATACAGTGTGGAGAATTGTTAAATATCTAAAAGACAAAAGACTTGGTTACACTGTTTCCACGCCTGTGGATGTAAGGAAGTTTAACCAAGCTAAGTATTTAAGTGCTCTGGAAAGAAATTCTCTCTCTCAAACCTGTATTTCAGTATGATACATGCCAGTTATTTTGTGTGGCTTTGTTAGTCCTTGTCTTCTATGGTGATGCAATTCCAGTGACTATAGTTCTTCAAGGCAGAGCATTAGAAATCACACCATTCTTATCTTTTTATGTTTTTAGGTCTACTGTATCCAGCCAGACCTCTTCAGCCAAAAGAAGCCTGGGATTTCTTTCTCAGCCTGCCCCTCTTTCTGTTAAAAAAATGAGATCTAATCAAGATTACACAGGCTGGAACAAACCCCGAGTGCCCCTTTCCACCCACCCTCAACAACAATTGCAAGGGTAAATTTAATTTTCTTTATCTAGCATGCACACTTCTTGGTAGAGTTATTTAATTTAAAAAATAATCCTGAAATTATTGAACACTGAGACAGGGAACACTTTTCTGATTTTGGAGGAGAAGTATTCTTGAAATCGCTTCTTGAGAATTTTAGAGATAAAATAATTTTGGATAATTCACATTCCTTTAATGATGGTTCATTTCTTTGTCTTTATGTATATATACACATTTTTTAAAAGTTTGATCGTAGAAACCCGTGGCTGCTTTCCTGGTAAATGCTGCCTCCCATGTGTTTTCAGTTTAGTCTGAAGGGCTGGGGAACAGCTCCAATAAGAAGCTCTGTGAGAATCAACTGTGGTGAACGTCCTACATGTTAGTAGTGCCGTGTTTAACTCTGGCAAGTTTGCGCATCAATCATTAAACATAACATGTTTCATTTTACTCTTTTTTTTTCAGATTTTCAAACTTGGGGAACACCTGCTATATGAATGCCATTCTACAGTCCTTGTTTTCAATTCAGTCTTTTGCTAATGATTTGCTCAAGCAGGGTATCCCCTGGAAAAAAATTCCACTCAATGCACTTATCAGGTAAAATTCACTTCCTGGTAAGGCTTTTTTCTCCTTCATTACTGAGAAACTGATTTTGTAATTCTGAGGCACCTTTATAGAGGGTCATTTGCATGTATAGATAATAAAAGGAATCCTAGAGCTCTCTATATTTTGGAGCTTTACTTTTGAAATAGGAAGTAGGCTCTTAAAACTTGTAATAGTGAGTTACATGCCTTCTTTACTGTATTTCTAGTGGCAGAGTGAAGTGCTTCAGAAGAAAATGTAAGAAATTGCAAAATAAATTAGATGTAAAAAACCCTTCTTTTTAAAACTTTGCCAGCTAGGATTTAAGCTGTTCACTAACTTCACCTGGTATAGGAGGGCTTATGCCTTTTTGGAAAAATTTCTTTGTTTAGTAGCTGTGGAAAGTGCTCAAGTTTTGCATACTTAATCTGTCTCTAAATTCAGCTGAGATCTTAATTCAGTCACACCTCACATCAAGAAACTCCAAAGGTTTCTGCAATATATCCATCTCTCTTTTCTCTTTGAAATTTTGAACTGCTGTGCCATTCAGTTTCCATTTTACACCTGTCAGAAAGACAAGCTGCTGTTTGCTGCACATACCCCCATCTCTGCCATTTGGGATTTTTATTGTATTTGTTCCTGTGTACCTCGTTTCTTTTCTGTCACTAAGATGCAGGATTACAAGAACCATTTCTTTTTCATAGTTTTTTATATCTTTCGGGGTAATTTCTATTTTTGCTGTGTCCTCTTGAACTCTTTCTATACTACTTGGGATCAGAGATTGTTCCACCTGCCTCTAGAAATGTCCTTTCCCTAGTTTTTGTAGAAAGACCCCTGTAGGTTGTGCCCCTCATACCTAATGGGTGGGTACTGCCTGTGCTGTGGATCCTCTGATGGAGGGCAGTGTGTGATCCTGTGCTGGAGTACAAGTCAGAGTTGATGCTCAAAGCATCTACTTGGGCTTCTTATGGTTTGGGTGTATCATCTAACCTGATGGTTGGTTTTGTGGTTGAACAGTGATTGCCTACCAACTGCACTGTGGTTTCCTAACATGCTTCACTGAGCAGCTGTAGAGGGTGAGGGCAGCACACTCTGTTCCTGGAGCTCAGCAGAATAGCAGAACCTTGTTGAGCTGCAGTGAACTGACCAGATTCTTTGGGAAACTGAGTATTAGTTGTTGTTTTGGTGTGCAAGGGCATTGTACAGGTTTTCTCTGCCCACAAAAAAAACTCTGGGTTGTTTTGTTTTTTTTTTTTTAAATTCCTGGAATGTGACATCTTCCTATCACCTTCTCGGGTATCTAGCATGACCAAAACTTGTGCTTGGAATATATTCAGTGTATATTTCCTGTGAAATTGTAAAGCAGTTGTAAAAGATAACTAAGTCACAGTTAGCTGAGAGGCACAGGTAAAGTCAATTTCAGCAGGTTTTTAACAAAGCTACAAGAAGTGCTATCCATAGATTGAACCAAGGATCTCCTCATGGCTCTTTTTGTTATAGCTTTTTTCTACTCTGTTGTAATGTTTTTAATGCTAAAAGAACCAAGGCTTGAAACTGAGTGGAAGTTCAAAAATAAAACATAAATAGAAATTGTTCTGAAAATGCAAGTTGAATTTAATGATTTTATATTGCTGATTTTGCTCCCATGTGATTTCGTATCTTCCATCAGTGGAAATGTTTTCAAGAAGCATTGCCGGGGGGTTGTTTCTCATGAAAGATAGAGCAGAAATAAGTTTTTAGAACTTCATAAAGCTTTTCTCTTTACATTTAAAAACTGTGGTTATATTTTTTTTGGTCATTTGGGTCCTGTTTGATGATGGCCTCAAATGAGATCTCAAAGTACTTGAAATGGAAAAGGTTAATTATATATGGGATATTTTCATACAGAACACCTGAACCACTTATCACAGGAGGAAAGCTTTTAGAAACTCTTAAAAGGAGGTATCATGAGTTCTGTTTCGTTTCTGTGAAGTCCTGGAAAACCAATCAGTGTTTCATTGCCTTGACTTCTGCAGACGTTTTGCCCATCTGCTTGCTAAAAAGGATGTCTGCAGCCCTGAGGTTAAGAAAGAGCTGCTCAAGAAGGTGAAAAGTGCCATTTCAGCTACTGCAGAGAGATTTTCTGGGTACATGCAGAATGTAAGTACCATATTGCCTGGAAACAGGTACGTGTAATTTGTTCAGTGTTTGGACTGGTTTGAACGTCTGTCAAGCTTCAACTCTATTTGACAGTGACACGGGCTTTTAATTGAATGGCAGTGATTGCTGCTGTTTGTTAGAGCAGAACTGCCTTAGTATTGGTGAAAGCAGTGAACTAAACGTAATTTCCCCAGTCTGTGTGTGTTTGAGAAAAGATACTGAATGAAATTGTACAAAATCACTTTGTTGCATTGACCTGGTGTCTAGGATGCACATGAGTTCTTGAGCCAGTGTCTGGATCAGCTGAAGGAAGACATGGAAAAGTTAAACAAAACTTGGAAGAGTGAACCAGCCCCTAATGAGGAAAACTCACCAGGACGAGCTTCTGATGACCTCTCAGCCACCAAAGTTTATACATGTCCCGTTATCAGCAACTTGGAGTTTGAGGTTCAGCACTCTATCATTTGCAAAATGTAAGTGTGCTTGACAGCTTTTGTCACAAAAGACTAGGAAGTGTTCCCATGTGATGTGACTTCATCTGCAGGTTATAGCCAGAATTAAGAACTATGTTTTATCCAAAGCTAGATATTTAGAAAAATATCCTATCATCTGGAAATGCTGTAAAGCTCACACCATACTGTCTGCTGCTACAGGCCTTCTTTGAACAGTCTCATACCCCCTAGTTCTTCATTAAATATCCAGTGGAAAACTTTTGTGCTTTGCTCATTGTGTACCAGTTGTATAAGAATAGGGAGAAAAGAGGGTTTCAGCCAAGTAATGGCTGAAAATTCTTTTTTTTTAAAAAAGGGGGAAAAAAAAGGGAAGCCATGTTTTTAATTTGTTCTTCCTAAGGCCTTCCAGGGAATGGCATTTTCTTCTGCGTTTCTATGTTATAGCAGAGAAAGATGTAAACCAGTATGTCTGGGCATTCATTGCATATGACCTGTGCAGTAGATTTCCATATGGTATGCTCCATTTCAGAGTTTTTATGAACACAGATATTTGGGAATATTAGTTTGTGTATACTTCATTAGTTCCATAAAAAAATTAAAGTGCATGTACTTGTGGAAGACAAATTACTGTATGGTGGTTTTTTATTTTTCCCTTAAACCAAAGCACAAGAAAAAAGAGGGGGTTTTGTTTGGTGTGGGTTTTTAGGTGGACTTTATTATTTGGTTTCTAAGAACAGTTTGAAAGTATTTCGAGGCTTGCCCTTCTGCTGGGCTGGTCTCACTTCTTTTCTCCAAAGAATGGTGAATAAAGAAGAGGTGTTTGGCTACAAAGCAGTCACTTAGAGTATACCTGATCACTTGCCTCTCCAAAGCAATCTGAGGGTTTTTGTTCTTATCCTTACACAAATGTTTCAGCTTCTAAAGGATCAAAAAGAAATTCCAAGATCCAACTTTGTCATAAGCATTAAACAGTTCCATTTTGATGAGTAAAATTAAGATGATCAAGAAGCATATATTTACTGGGAAGTTACTTGACCCTAAAACATGTGAGTTGTCATTAAGTTTATTTTTCATCAGACTTGCATAAGCATGTTTGTTTTTTAGGTGTGGTGAAACGGTCACTAAACGAGAACAGTTTAATGACCTCTCCATTGACCTTCCTCGAAGAAAGAAATTGCTTCCTTCCCGATCGATCCAGGATTCTCTTGACCTCTTTTTTCGTGTATGTAGTTTGAGGTGTTGTTTTTTTTATTCATTGTGGAATTATGTGTAGGTTATGTCTCATGTAAATTTTGGTTGTACAGCTGAACTTTGCACTTTCGTGAGGTTTGTCCGTTAATAGCATACAGGAGTTTCTATTGTAAAATGCTGTGCGGAAATTACTGATCCTTACAATACTGGTGTGAAATAGGCAAACTTCTCCATTTTGTAGTCAAAGAGTTGATGTATAAACAAATACAAAGGCTGTCAGATTGAGATAATCACTCAGGAATTGCTACTTCCTCTCCTGGGCTAGGATGCTTCAACAACCTATGTACTGGCCTTAATTAGCGTGGAGGAAAAAGGTCACGAGATGCAATAATTAAAAAAAGAAGTAGCTGTAATATTTGGATGCTTGTTTTGTAAGCAGAGCTTCAAGGTGATGTTCCTGAAAGCTAAAAAAGAGCCTTATGTCTGTGAGGTAGTGTTGTATTTTGTCATATCTCAAGACAAACTTGTGTTTTTTCTCCATATGTAGATAGTGTTCTCAACAGATAGAATAATTGACGGGTTAATTCTTCTAAAAGCTGATGGAGACCTTATGATTAAAAAAAATTCTTATATTGTTGTGATGTCATTTGGCCTCATTTAAGGCAAAGAGCTGTAGAAATTTTGATGGCCAAGTCTTGTAATTTCAGGAAAGTGATACTTCCCTTTTTGATGTCTGTTCAAAACGCTATTCTCATGCAGCACATCATTGATGAGTTTAGATGAGGATAGCTTTTGAGGAACAAAGCAGAAGTTTTGAACAAGAGGGAGAAAATTTCATGGCACCATTCTCCACCATAGATTATTAGGAAAAAAACCCCAGCAAATCCTGCATAAGGGAGAGAAAACTGTAAACCTCACAAGATTGACCGCTCCCTTTAGAAGCTAATTTGTCTTAACAAGTGGCTTATTCACTGATCTACAATAGACTTACAGGAAAAATTCCACCTGTATTAGTGGATACATTGTCAAATTTTAAACCCTTCTACCTGTTTTCTTACTAGATGGCATCTTATTAGGTCATGTTGAAGGTGATTATAATTTTAAGTATTACTGCTGTTTTGAAGAGTTTGTATGACTGCCAAAAACAATGTGCTTTCAGCTGAGATCTGTTTGATGTGTCTTTTGTTTCACGAGTGATTTCTCTGCTCCCTTCAACAGGCTGAGGAGATTGAGTATTCCTGTGAGAAGTGCAATGGAAAGTCTGCTGTTGTCACACACAAGTTCAACAGGCTTCCCAGGTAAATGTCTACACCCGTTCCTCTCCTTGCTGGAAGGATATGTTACAAAAGTGCAAGCAGAAGTCCCTCAAAGAGTAAAGCTGGGAAATGCACGTGCAGTGGTCAGCCTGTGAGAAAAACTACTGTCTGCAGGTGCACCTTCATCCTGGTCTTCAGTTTTCCTCTAAAGAATCTCTCTTGGGAACCCTCTGCAGTACTTTTTTCTTCCTCCCTGTCAATATATAAGGAGAACTGAGTTTTCCCCTTTTCTTGGGGTTTCTGTGTGATCTCTCCATCACAGACTTGAATGTCTAGGAATGATTTATTAGCATTCTTGCCTGTAATGATAAAATGCATTTGGTGAACAGGTTTACTTGGATTTTGAATAGTTTTCTTTGACTTTTTCCTTGAAATTAACATTTGTCCTTCTCTCATCATTCTCAGGGTCCTGATTCTTCACCTGAAACGATACAGCTTCAATGTAGCATTGTCTCTCAATCATAAAGTTGGGCAGCAGGTGGTTATTCCGAGATACTTAACCCTGCTTTCCCACTGTACCGAAAGCACCAGGCTGCCACTGACGCTGGGATGGAGCGTCCATTCTGCCATGTAAGTCTACAGCTTTGGTGCGTGCCATGTTAACCATGTATGCCACAAGGTAGGCAGTTGTCAGATCTCCTCCACCAGATGTCTAGGCAAGGAAACATTAAAATTATTCAGTTTCAGGTGTGTGCTGCTAGTTTGTAATGATGCCATCATGAGAACAAGTATAGAAAGGAAACATAGAAGCAGTAGGACATGGTGGTTGGGCATTATCTAGAGAATATTTGGTAAGGTAATATTCTTCACTACCCTTGAAAATAATTTTATAATCTTTTTAAGAACACTTCAGTTAGTAATTTTTAAAATATGTGCCACTCAGTCTAAAATAAACTAGATTATATTTCCCTTCACAGCATGCTTAACTCTGCTTAGAAGACATAACATCCCACGTTTTTCTGCAAATTTCCACTTGTACCTCCTGTGCTGTCATTCATTTTTCATTGGTTTTACTGTGCCACTGTAGTATCTGAGCACTTCACATGCTGAAAATACTCTCTCATTTTCCCTGTGACAGTTATTTCTGTACAGCTGCTTGTCCTTAGACAAAGAGATTAATTGTGCCAATTGTCACATAGGAAGTCTGTGGCAGAATAAGGAAGAAGAAACTGCCGGGTCTCCTGTAGCCCCTGCCTGGTGAAATAGCCAGGGTGTCCATAGTGGGTTAGGGGACATCTGGTGTGTATGTTCAGCAGTGTGGCAGGTCATATTGTACTGAACATTCAGTGGTGTTTGAGATTTAAGTGAATGTTTCCCAAGAGTTTCTTTATCTCAAACATAACAAGCAGCTTATGCTGACCAGAGGAGAAATACTTGAGAGTAGGTTCGAAGTAGCTTTACAATGTTTTGGAGTTTTTTTAGTCACTGAAACCATTGTGATTGATCAGGGAGTGGAAGGGTGACTAGGCTGGAGAGAAATTTCCCCTAGTTTGAAGGGGAAGATTAGAAAATATTTCTGCATTGGCTACCATCTGTTGGGTAGGTGTGTAGTGATAATGATGGACTTTAAAGGAACCCATGAAAGGATTAAATGGAGCAGGAAGCTTATTTAGAAGAATCTAGGTAAGGAAGGAGAAATGAAGACGTGAGATATGCCAGAAAACCGGCTGATCCAGACAGCAGGAGGAGACTGTGGTTTGGGAGCAGGAACTCAAATGTTGGTGGGAATAAAAAATAAAGAATGGGTTGTCTTGACATGGGAGCTCAGAGCCTTTAATTTGTGAGCTTGTCCCTAAGGGTGCATTGCTAAGAAGTGAATCAAGTTTAAAGGATTATATATGGTTTTGCACAACTGTTGTTTATTTATAGCATGATGAAGTTATTACTGTAAATGTATGCAATTAGCAAGTACATAATGGTATTCTACTTGTTTCTTTGGTCATGAATTTGCATGCATAGCAGACAAGTAAACACTTATTTTTTAAAGACTTTAACTACTGCAATAAATACTTTACTTTTTTTAATAGTTCCCGTCCATTGAAGGCCTCCCAAATGGTGAATTCTTGTACTGTAAGCACTTCCACACCTTGTAGGTGAGTTATAGCTCTGAAATGTCCATGGCCTGGGGTTTCATGGCATAATTTCAAAGGCATTTAAAATTTTTTTTTAATAGTTCCACCACTTGTATTTGTTTTCTTTTAGGTTTTTTTGTTTTTTTATGTTGTAGTAAATTATTTCAGCTACTGTCTTTTTTCATATCTGAGTTTTGTTGGTGTTACATGCTAGCTGAACTTAACGTCAATGGTACAATTTGCCTAGTTGGCATGATCACCTTAGCACTGCCTTTGAGAACCTTTGGGGACTTGCAGGTAAGCAAAGATGATTTTTTCAGGCAGAAGACTGAGTATCAGAATGACAGCTGGATATATTTTGTATAGATAATTTGTCAGTGTGAGTTATCTCACTAGTTTGTGCTTGTGTTTGCAAGTCACATATATAAGAAGGAAAATGGTTTCAAATTCTGCAGTCTAGCTCTTTTCTCTGTTCTGACTCTATTGAGCCAAAATGTGTGAGTTTGGAACAGGTGATGAGTTTAAGTTTACTTGCAAGGATGAGAGGGCATAGGGTTTTATAGGCATTTTTGAAAGGCCAGTTTTTGATACAGTGAAAAATGTGATATCACGCTGGATGGTTTTGGATAGTGGAATACTTAAAGACCAGACTTACTAATCCAGCAGAAATCGTGACTTCCCCAGACTCTCCTGTTTTTTGTTCTGAAGAATAAGAATTTATCTTAATGAAGAAGCAAACAGGAAAACTGAAAAACTTATGCAGATTTGTGCTTTTTATATCCTGGTAATGATGTGGGAAGTCCTCTGTCCAGCTTAGTAAACTTGAGAAGTCCAATGGTTTATGCCAAATTCTACGTGTTAGTGTGATCTTGACTCAAATGAGTACTGTCTGGGATTGCAAGGTAATAAAAGTGCAAAATCTTTGGCCTTAAAAGTAGGAGCCACGCACTTAGTAACTTTTATGTTGTAAGCTGCTATTGCAGGTTTAAAGTACATATGTCAGTTACCCAGTAAAATAGAGCTGTTCTGAAACCCCTGCCTGCTATGTTAATACACTGTCACTATCAGTTGTTGCAATTTGTTCCATAAATTGTACAGTGTGAAAGTAGTACTGTAATTGTTACTTTGAAACACATTTGTACGATGCTACAACGCTATGGAGTTTTATAGCCATGTTTTTACTTTACAGAAAATACACTTTCAAGTCAAAGAGCTCTGCAACACTGTGTGTAGATTCTGACAGCGATGATGAGCCATTGAAACGCTCTGTTGCCCATAGCCAAAGGTTGTGTAACATACCGAGTAGAGATCAGCAACAGCTGCAAGAAGAGCCAGAGAAGGTAAGGGAAGAACCCCACAAACTTTCATGTACTAGATCCTGTATGTGCACATGTCTGGTCTGTGTTTTTTAGCATAAGCTGAGAGTGAAATTGATGTCAGACAAGGGGGTTTTCTCCTAATTAGCACTGCAGTGCTGGAAGGGAGTGCTTTGCTAATTGACCTCTCTGTACAGTTGTCTTGGGTTCCCACTGGGAACAGAGGTAATTGCATTGCAAATGCACTTGAGTTTTCAGGTTATGTGTACAAGCTGCTTAGCAGTTTGGTCAGTCTTTTAGGCAATTTTCACTAATAATATGCTGTCAATAATAAAATTATGCAGTAAAGCCCGTGATTAAATTAGATCCAGTACAAGTTGAGTTAAGCAAAGTACTCAGTTGAGAGAATTTCGTGCACATCCAATCTGTGTCCCCTCTCAAGTGTGGCTTTTTAAATGCTTTTAGAATCTGAAGCTAAAGCCTTTGGAGGCAGACCCACAGAAGTGTGAAGAGACCAAGCTCATTGGTGTAATGGCACAGTTAACTTCAAATTGCCTTTGAGCTCTTCCCTGTGACTAGTGTTAATGTTGCCAAGTTGTTTTTTTGGTTTGGTTTTTTTTTTTTTTTTTTACCTCTGTCAGGGCAGTGTTATTAGCAGGTTGATGAGTTCTGTGGGAAGAAATGATGATCCAGAAGGGAAAAGAAGCAGCTTAGAGGATTATCTTGCAGTACCACTTTCTTCTGTTAAGACTGTTGTAGGCCTAGTGCTTAGGACAAGTGTCCTGCATCTCTGCTTCTCTAAAGCTTTTGACAATGTTCATAGGGTTATTTTAATCAAGCAGAGACTTGTTTTGATTATGACATTAAAGGACAGGTGTAAAACTGGATGAATAGCATTAAGTAACAAGAGGAAGATATCTACAGTTTCTGATCTGATGGGAAGATCAAACCAAGGGAGGATCCTGATGCGGTATTTAATAAATGATAAAATAGATACTAAGTATTAAATTTTCAGTAGATCTAGAGCTGGGAAGGGCTGCCAGTTTGATGAAGCTCAAAACTACAGTTAAGAATGATCTTGACAAATCTGAGCAACTGTATAAAAATAGGAGGGGTTGTTCGGTAGGAACAGGCTAAAGGTGCTAATCTTAGCAGGATTAATCAATTGTAAATGTGGGATGGGAACAGCTGGGAAGGCAGCGGGCTTCAGAAGGGGCATGAAAGGACACAAGGTCAGGCAGGTTGAAAGCAAAAGTATCTCGACAGAGCCATAGCCTGCATATTGTGTAAAGGAACTCTTCTTTATTCCTCAGCATTGAGCTTTAGCTGGAGTTCTGAATCCATCTTTGGGTTCTGGACTGAAAAGAGTTATAGATCGGTTGGAAAAGGGGCCAGAGGAGGGGAACATGAATGGTCACAGGTCTTAAAAGGGAGATTTTAGGAGAAAGAGCAGGCAAGTGGTCTTTGGTTTGGTCCTTAGTTTAAGGAGAAACCTAAGCAAGGCTTGTATCTTCAAGGAAGGAAACAAAATTAGTAGAAACACTTGAGCTGTTTTCCATGCCTATGGTGGATAGAATAAGAAGTAATAGACTAAATTGCAGACAGTAGTTTTTAGATTAAATATTAGGGAACACTTCCTGATGCTCAGGATACGTAGGAATGGAATGGATTGCTTGGGGAAAAAGCAGAAAACCCCTTCTGAAGATCTCAGGAACGGGGTAGGCGACTGCTATCCTGCATGGCACATCTGTACCTGGCTGTGGCTAGGGGAAGGAAATGAGCTTGTCTTTGAAGTCCCTCTTATGTATAGAAAAGGTGTTTCAAACTGTCCTAATTTATTATCCCTTGAGTTTTGTTTGTGAGGAACAGTGGGTAGTCTCTATCACACAAGCCCTGTGAGTGCAGAAATTGTGGGAATAAAGCCTATTAATTTGAATAACAGATTAACTACAGGCTTTTCAGCCTGTTGTGGGAAAGAGGCAGTGGTGGTGATGATTCCACATAAGTGATGTTATCCTGTGGCCATGCACATTGGCCGCTTCTCAACCACAGGCATGACCAACCATCTGTTACCTCTGACCTTCTCAGTGTTGTCCTGGGGGACCTGGTCCTGGTCCTTGGAAGTGGCAGTACTTCTGCTGCACCATTTCCCTTGATGTGATTCTCATAGCAGATGTGGATGGGGAAAAGCATTAAGGGCTTGGCAGTCACTTTGTATGGCCAGGACATCCCCAGCCAGGCACTGCTTGCAAAACATCCCTGCCATGTGGGAGAACGGCTGGAGTAGCATCTCTATACAGCTGTGGGTTGTAGGGGCAAATAGCAGTTATCCAGCTAAACAGGGCAGAGCTGCAACTCCTGTGATCTCTGCAGATATAGTAGTATTTGAAGGACTTCTTAAAAATGCTTATTTAAAGCAGCCTGTCTTAAAGCCTAATCTATTCTAAATCTATGCAAATAATGTCTAGTAGAAAAGTTGTATTCAAATAATGCACAGATGCTGCTGCCAAGTCTTTAAAGTTTGACCACTGAATTAGTGGTAGTTGTTGGCAGAGAGCCTGGAACTAGGGTTTGCTGAAGAGATAAACCAGTTTTGATGTTGGTAGCCTACAGAGAGAGAAATCAAAAAGCTTAAGTAGTAGGTCCTCTGCTTTCCTTATTTAGGGCATGAATAGCTGTGAGGAGAGAGGTTTGAATTTTTTGCTTCTAATTCTTGCAGGGCATCATATCTAGAACAAGAAGTTTAGTTGGCTAATTCGTTTGCTAATCTTGTTTGATAAGGCAGTTTGCTTTATAAAAGCTTGCTGTATTTGAATAAAAAGCAGTAAAAATTTATTTTTGTTCATTTTAACAAAGTTCCGAGATCCATCCAAATGCAGTTTGGAATAAGACCTGGAGAAGAACATTCTAATAGTTTCTATCTTAGTCCATTTTAAACATAATATGGAAAAAAAAAAATCTAAGCATGTGGTAAATAGTGTAATTGTGTAAATATGCATACTTGGGGGTTAACCTCTGATTAACAGTTAATATCAAAATTATTGAAGTTATTATTTGCAAACCACCATGGTTATAGGAGTTGATGAGCATCAGTTTTAGGAAAATGACTATAAAAAATTTCAAATTAATACCAAAGTTTTTTTTTTCTTTCTTCCAATTTAAAGTTATTCTGTTCTCCTTGGGAAAGAATAATTCCTCCCTTTCCTTGTTTAACTGTTTTATTGCTTAGTTTGCAGTCATATGGCAAGTCTGCAGCACCAAACCTAATTTTAATTGCTCTTCATACCAGCCCAATTTCAGTTCCTATCCTCCTGTCCCTATATTCAAGTAGAGTTATTGTCATGGTGCTGCTTCATCGCTTGTTAACAAACTTGCAATTTCCCTGCTTGTAACTCAGCACTGACTTGCCAGGGGCTTGAGGATTCATCAGGACCTAAAGGGGGAACTGTGTTGAAGGAAAGGAGGGAGAAGGAAAGAGTTATCTTGTGTATGTTAATCCACAGGGCCTGTAAAAACTGGTTATAGTTTATATTTAAATATTACTCCTTGGAGTGAGTGTAGCTACAAAGGTTGTCTCTTCATTGAGTCTCATGTAACTATCTGTTGACTGTTTACGGAGCCAAGCTCCTGCTCCCTGGGGTTAATAAAATTAAAAAAAAAAAAAAAATCCACAGAATTGTAAAGCTGATGTTATATACCTGTTTATTCAAGCACTTAATCATAACTCCATTTGTCTCTAGGGTTCAAAAAGAAGTAAAATGGAGGGTGATAAACCTGAGCTGGGTAATGCTGGTTTTGATGGGATGAGCGAAGATGAGCTGCTAGCAGCTGTCTTAGAGATTAGCAAAAGAGAAGCTTCTCTGTCTGTGAGCCAGGATGAAGATAAGCCCACAAGCAGCCCAGACACTGGTTTTGGAGATGATGAAATTCAGGAATCGCCGGAAAACCTAGAATCTGTGGAGATGGAGAAGCCCAGAACAGCATTAGACTCAGGTAAGGCAAAGTAACCATCTTAATTGGACTGTAGTGGGCTAAAGCAGGTTACTGATAGCATCATGTTAGTAATGTCTGGTGGCAGAAACTGGATGCAAGTGCACTACTGAAAATTCCTGACTTCCTTCTTACATTTTCCATGTATATAAAGCATTTAATTAATTGTGGAAATTTATTTTCTTGTATACCTGTCACCTATCTGATTCAGAGTTAATTTCCATTTTTTCTCTATTGATTATCACATACCTCTGCAGATTCCTGTGCCAGACTTCACTGTACTAGGATTTGACGATGTCTAGAACTGAATCCTCCACTGAAGTATTTTCAGATAGTATTTTCAGAAAGTATTTTAATTTCTGTAGCTGTTGCAGCCTGGGCAGCACAACAGCAGTGTTCACAGGCTGGTGTGCAAGAATGGGTTTCAAATTTTGCTAGTGTGGAAAACCAGACCGACAATATGCTCTTATCATCTAATAGCCAGGAGGTTAAATATTAACAACAAAATACCCCATTATTACCAAAAATTACATTTGTTTCAATGGACAACTCTTGACAGCCTTGATGTTGGAAGGCAATGTGTAAGAAAACTAAGTCTGTGCTTAACCTGGTTTGTGCCCTCCTTTATATACACTAATGTTGCTTGTGGTGGTGTGAGAGAAAGAACCGTGATAGAACGTGGCTACATAAAGGTATCTCTCTCCGTGTTTTCTTTGGAAAGTACAATGTAGTTATTTGAAGGCTCTTTTGTGGCACTTAAGCAAAAATGTTTAATAGAAGTTCTATATTCCTTTATACATTGGAAGTTTTCAAAGGTCATGTTTTGGTTTCCATCTGAAGAGGATTAGACTGATGGATTGTGGTTCTGGTGGTGTTGTGTTTAGGGTTCACAGATACTAAGACCTGCCATGTGTTATCCTTGTTAATAACTAATCAGCAGATACTGAAGTCTGCATAGGGCAAAACTATGAAGTTTCACATGCTGCTTTATGATAGCAGTTGGAGCAGGTCCTGACACTTATCCAGTTGTAAGCAAGTGGGAGAATCAAAGCGTCCTGCACCTGCAGTGGTTGAATGAATGTTCATTCCAGAGGTTTTGTAAAGCACTTCTGCCACAGTGTTCACTTTAAAAGTGAACTGAAAAATTATAATCTTCGTGCACTTTTAAAGCTATACATAGTGTTCACAAGACTGAGGTTCTTACCTGAAGGAAAAGGTGCCAGATTTAAACAGTTCTTGAGGTTTGTGCTTTTCTCCATCTAGCCTATGATTTGGCTTTAATTGTGGCTTCATCTATAGTACTCGGAGGGATAATATGCAATGCAAATTTTTATAATCCAGAGTTTCTTATAGAGAAATTCAGTTATCAGCTTCTTGGCTGCAGAAATCTAGTGGTGTGTGGCTTCTTACTTCAGTTAAACTTGCTGTTTCTGAATGAACATAAAAGGCTAAAAACAGGTACAGGGATTAATCAAATGGTATGTTGTGTGCCAGTTAAAATGGTTATAAGACTGTGCTTTGCAGCTTTTTCCATTTGACTCATGTGGGGGGGGGGGGTTATGGCTGGTGAGCTCGCTCTGTCAATAGATGTCACTGTGCTGCAAGGATTGTGGTGATTTAAGGAGGAATTAGCTGGTTACAAACAGAAGACCCGGGAAAGCATAACTGTACTTTCTGATTCTTCAGGTCCTGCCAATTTCACAGAGATAACTAAAGATTTCGATGAGAATAAGGAAAACAAAACTCCAGAAGGCTCCCAGGGGGAGGTTGACTGGCTGCAGCAGTATGATATGGAGAGAGAGAGGGAAGAACAAGAACTTCAGCAGGCACTGGCTCAAAGCCTTCAAGAGCAAGTAAGAAATAAAATTTCTTTCCTTGAGTTACCTTTCCCAATGCTGGAAACCTGACAGCTAAAGTAAAAGCCTGTGTTCAGGCAGTTACTGAAGGGCATTCTGCTGCTTTTTTGAGATAATCAGATGGGGAAAAAGTTTGGGTTTCTTCCAGCTCCAGTGTCAGTAGAGTGACGACACTGGATACATCTGGGCACATTTTGTAAGTGCTTTGAAAACTGTATATCGCGTTACAGACCCACAGATTTCTCAAAGCTTTCCATGGACTTTTATACACTGGCTTGTCACATTATATTAAAAACAATGATAAACTGAACTAAACTCGTACTCTGTCACCAAGGATCCAGCCCACCTTTAGCTTCCCTGGAAGTAGTTTCTTGCGGCATGTCATGTCAAGACTTGGTGAAAGAGGGAGGTTTCAAAGCCAAGGCTAAGAACGACCATGTTGGGTCAGGTTAAAGATGTGTCCCTCATGGCCTTGTTTCGGGGGCTTAGTGAAGAGTACAGGAACTGAGCATTTATGTGATCCTTCCCTCTTAGTAAATTGGAGAAAGGATCGCAAATAATTTAGTCTAAAGCGAGTCCTTTAAATTGGACTACGAAAGAATGGGGAGCTTGGGTTGTGTGCTAACCATCTGTATTCCACTTGAATTTCAAGATCTGTAACTGATTTCCACAAGTTTTAACCAAGCCACTGGGAATGAATCAAGCACTTAGCCAGGTCTTTCTTTAAATAGGTGCCCTTGTCTGCTCTCTATTAATACCAAAGCTGTCATGGTTTTCCTTATGAGATCTGATGTTTCCATGGCTCTTGGATTTTTCTCTCCCATTATTCATTATGAGGTGCTGGTTGGTATGTTCCATGCCAGATGTAGCTTTGATTCAGCGATGCTGAGTAGTTTAACAAAGATTCCCAAATGCTTTAGAAATAGTGAGATAAAAGGCCTCATGCTAATAATGTAAAACTGCCCTTTGAGTCTGTTTCTGCTACAGTTTTGAAGCAAAGATCTGCTATTCTAATGACTTGGGCATGGAAATATGGTAGCTGTGGTTATCTTGATTTGAAATGCATAGTTGGGGTGCTGCGTTCAGGTGTGCTGAAAGCATTCAAATCCTGAATTAAGAAACCAGCTCATTAAATATTATTGACTGGCTTGCTATAGCTCTGGGCTTTTCAAGAGTGGTGGGAGGAACAGGGGCATAATGTTATTCAAACATTAAAAGTGTTTGTTGACTTGAGGTTTCTTTGCAACTTGGTCATGGTAATATTTTTAATACCTGGTTGTTAAGTGTTGTCTTTTTGCATCCTGTCTTTGTGAATACACCTGTTACATAGAACCACTGGCTCTACTTTCAAATGGCTTACAAATAATAAAATCTGTCAGGATTTAATGACTCTGTCCTCAGCTGGCTTTAGGCAGAAGCCTAAATTTTGCCAAAATGTGAGGAGCTTTGTGCATAAGTGACAGCTTTCCTTAGCGAAGGGTTGCAAATTCATTCAGATGCTTTTCAAATTAATGATCCAGGGAAAGCATTTGGTGTTACTCGAGACTTGCTCTGCTGCATACCAAACTTCAGGAGCTTTGACAAGCCTTAATGAAGGTTTGTCCCAGGTTCTGTTGCACAGGAACATTGGACTCGCTGGTTGCAAACATTCCTTCACACAGAACCTTTAATTTACAATGTCAAGTTTGTTGTAGAAACCAGAGCAGCACAGTTTCAATGGAAAAAGAGCACCACAAGAATTTTAAACAGTGAAATGTCTCAATGAGCTAAGTTTTGTTCTCTTCCCATTAGGAGGCACGAGAACAAAAAGAGGATGATGACCTCAAACGAGCCACGGAATTAAGTCTACAAGGTGAAACTTATTTAACTTCTTCCAATATGTTGCTTTTGAGGGAAAATTGATCTGTGCATACGAGTGCAGCTCCTGAGTGTCAGTAGGACAGCTGGGATTCATGTTCTTTTGGTGTGTGCTTTGTTGTGTTTGGCTTTGTTCACGGTCAGCTTTTCTTGGTTGTGAAAGCAAATGCCAGGAAAAACTTAATCTGAAAAATGGCTTATTGTAGTCTCTTTAGTTAGAATACAGAGTTATATAGACTGATGTGTAATGTATCATATGAACCATATATAATAAGTGATTAATACATAATCTAGAGAGAGCATAATGGGTCTTGAAATTTTGTATTCCCTGCAAAAACCAGCATGGTAATGGCTCTAGTCAGAACATAAGGATTATTTCTTACTTGCATGGATATTTTAGTGCTGATTAATGAATGCACTGGCCTTACCTGGGCAAATGAATCAGTGCTATATTGTGTCTTATGCAGCATGGGGGGAGACAGACCTCACTTGCAAGGTATGGCTGTTGGGGGTGAAAAAAGAAACACGAAACACATCTCTGTCTTCTCCAAATCCAGACAGCGGGGTAGGCCTCAGGCACTGTTTAGCATTTGTGTGAGGCTGGCATGCAAGTGATTTCATACAATCTGGCAGAGCAAAGCATAACTGAGAGAAAATTCCTGCTCCGGAGAGGGAGTGAAGTGTTGTGTTAAAGTACTTGTAGTTGCTCAGGCACTTTTAAAGGCCCTCAGTCGTTGCTGGATGAACCCATGTTGGCTTCTGAAGAGAAGTAAGTTGAATGCTGATTGAAGCATCCCCTGTTATGAGCTCTGGCAGACAGAGTGCCCAGTCCCTCTCAGGTCTTCCTTGATTCATACTGAGGAAGAATTCAAGACTAGAAATCCTTCATCTTCTTGATTAGCAGTTGCTTGGCTTAAACGAGAGCCTTGCCTTCCTACTGTCTCATTTGTAAGGCATCAGCCAGTTCAAGGAGATGATCATAATCTTGAACATAGAGCTGGTAGCATTTGTCTTATGAAGGATCCCAGTGATGCTGTAACCAAAGAACCGCTAATCATCCTGGGACCATTGGTGAAGTGCCGTTCAGCAATTCTCATGGCAAGTGCTTCATGCAGAACCTACCCAAGTGGTTGTGTTTCTTGGCTTAGTCTAATTTACAGCCCAAATAAGCATGGAAAGCAGCAGCAAAGGTTTCTCAGTTAAAGGGAGTAATCTATAAACTTCCCAAGAAGATTATACTAATCCAGTGTCTGATGACTTAACAGGACAAGCAGTGTGAGAATCTCTTTGGCAAAACATCTCCATCATAGCTGGCGTTACAGTCTCTTGAAAACAAACCAGAAAAAATTCCTGGGCAGTGTCCGGTTAATCTCAACTTCTCATCCACCCAGGACTCCATAGCTTTAATTTAACTGGTGAAAGCATAGCTACTTCTCCTAATGAGTACAGTACAAAATCTTAAATTAGTTGGGTAGCTGCAGAACCCCAGGAAGTTTGGAACAGTGTGTACAGGGAGCAGTGGTGCCTTCCGGCTCTTTACAGAAAACTGCCTGCATTTTGCTCAGCCAAGCAAACTGGAAGTTCCTGTGGTGAGCAGCCTTCTTACCATTGAAAACAATGAAAAGATGCCTGCTGCCAGCAGTAGCATTTTGATGCCAGTTTTAATTCAAAAATGCACTTTGTTAATGCAACTTATAGTTGAAACTGTAATTCATAGCTTCTCATTGCAGAAACTTGCAGTTCACTGACCAGACTGGCTGTACTGCTCTTACGTCTTTCCTGGCTGCAACCTGCTGGTGCTCTGGAGCCAACTGGATGTTTAAATGCTCTTTTGTCACCCAGCTGTCATTGCCATAGTGCCCTTTTGGAAAAGTATGAGGGAGATGATGCTAAAATTAATTCCAAGATACTTAACTGTTGCTCTGACAAGTTGGGGAAGGGAGAGAGAGAGTTTTTATTTGGAAATTCCAGTAGCTCCTGCTTTCCTTGGAAAGGAAGCTCGAAATTTTATTGTGCCTGTTTATGTGGTAGATATATCTGAACCTGTTGGAATTCCACAGCATCTCACACAGTATCATTGTTTCCATGCTATCTAGAGTTTAACAGCTCTCTCCTGGACAGCGTTGGTTCTGATGAAGACTCTGGGAATGAGGATGTTCTTGACATGGAATATTCAGAAGCTGAAGCAGAAGAGCTGAAAAGAAATGCTGAGGTATGATCTATGGTTTCAAAAGCCACCCAAGGAATAAGCCCCTTCTTTACTATTGTTGGAGATAGTTTCAAAGAGCAGGTGTAGAGACTAGAAAGGTCTTTTATATTCAACAGTGAAATCATTAAAAATTTCTATCCATAAGAGTCTGTCTTATTGTGTTATTTTAATTAAAAAAAAAAAAAACACATAGAAAACCACAAAACCTCAAAAGAAACAAAAAACCGAAACAAAAAAATAGCTGCAGAGACCTTCCGAGTTTTTCTGAGATGTGGGTAATGTTGAATTTTATACCAGAAACATTCCAGTGTACATAAAGCAGTGGTTCTGTGAAATTTTTACTTACAGAGAGAAAGAGGAGAGGACTACATGGTAGTTTAGTCATGGGCTTCTAGGTGGTGAACCACCAGAACTGAGAGGTTGTGGCAAGATCTTATTGCCACTGGGGACGCCTGAGTGTGGGCTGTGCTGCCGGCCGCTGGCACACTCAGGCTCCACGCAGCAGCACTGTGGAAGTTGCCTGCTTGCCTCAGTGGAAAGAGTGCTGTGTTGAGGGGGAAAGGTTTTAATAACTGGAGTTTCTTTGAACAGTTTCAATTTCCTTACAATGCTTTTTCAAGTTTCTTACCCTTAAACTAAGAGTTAGGTTTTAAGTGTATTGTCAGCAAAGAGTATCAGTAACATTTCCTGGTCAGTGAGGATCAAAAAAATAGCCAAAAGCCAGTGAATAGACAGAGCATGTTTCCCGCGTGCAGAGAGGGTGTTGCCTGATGTTACAGGTGCAGGACAAGAGAACTTGGGCTACATATCCGGTACCAGCTGTTAAATCTGTGTACCATTATCAAGGGTATTTCTTTGATACTTCAGAAGTAAGCATGGTGTTCCTTTTTGGCTTTTTTGTTTATTTGGTGGATTAACTCTGACATCAGTGGGAGTCGCTCAGGAAATGGTTGTTTAGAGAACTTTGCAGTGTAGAGCTCGTGTCAGCATCTGTTCTGAGGTCAGAGTGGGTTGTTTGCATGTTCATTGGCTTGCTGAAAGATTAAATAAGATGGGAGGCTTTTTCCCACTTCTGGAAAGACTCCTTGTTTGGTGTGAACCAGGGTATCTGTTTCTGTAATCCTTGATTGGGTTGCAGCTTTGAATACAGTGGCCAAAGCTGGTATCACAAGTACAAATCATCTTATCTATAAGCTACATGGTAAAGTGAATCCTAAAAGCTTTAATTGTTTTGTGGGGTTTTTTTATTCAGACAGGAGAGCTTCCTCACTCCTATCGTCTCATCAGCATCGTCAGCCATATTGGAAGCACATCATCTTCAGGTATAAGATACCATATTTAATTCTTCATGTCTTACCTAGTTAAAAAAAAATCTGTAATACAGAATTACTGTAGCAGGATTATTTATAGAAAAGAATCCAGGCAGCAAAGCAAATCCACTGTCATGACTTGCTGATGGGGGATGTCATGGTGCCCATGGAAAGCACACAGCTTGTGGGCTCTGTGGAATTGCTTGTGCTTGTTACCATCTGATTAAGGGAAAGATGGAGGGACCAGGATCTGAAGGGTCTTTTAGCATTTATATCTGGCATAGGTGGCTGGAGCAGGGTATGTAGCTGATCAGCTTACTGGTCAAACTGCAGCATGGAAAGAAAGCTGCCCAGAGAAGCTGTGGATGCCCTATCCCTGAAGGTGTTCAAGGCTGGATTGGATGGGGCTTTGGGCAACCAGATCTAGTGGAAAGTGTCCCTGCCCATGGCATGGTGTTTGGAGCAGGGTGATCTTTGAGGTCCCTTCCAACCCAAACCATTCTATGATTCTCCCTTTTTAAGGTCATTATATCAGCGATGTCTATGATATCAAGAAGCAGTCCTGGTTCACCTACAATGACCTGGAAGTGTCTAGAACTCTAGAGACCACCGTTCAGTGTGACAGAGACCGAAGTGGCTACATCTTCTTCTACATGCACAAGTAGGTGTCTTGGAGGAGTTTGGTGCTGGTAATTACCCCATGTTCATGAGGAAGAAGGCTTCTCTTCTTCCTCCTCTAGTCTTCTTTGCTGGGATGAAAACTATCCAGAATGGCAAAACTGAAGTGTTCAATGTTCAGAGATGTGAGATTGTGTGCCAATAATACATAGGATTTTAAGGAATGCGTTAAATCATATTTTGAGGAGGGGATTCAGTGTCTCAGGTATGCATGCATTGCACCTGGAATCATAATGGAGCTTGTGTTTTTCTGCTTAAGTGCTGTGATATTTGTAAATGCCCTCATCCCTGCTCCTAGCAGCTGTGGTGTTGCAGCCACGGTCATCTCAGGACACAGCCGAAATGAGGATTGTAGGTAGAATAGAAATTATATCTTTTCAGGCACACAGAACTGAAGAAGGGAGGGGTTGTCCTCCTCTTCCGTCTTTACTGCTGCTTGGATGCCAGATAAGGCACCTCTCTGTGCCAGCATCCGTGATGCTTGAGTTTGTGAATTAAATCCAGTTGCTGGTTCCCTCTGGGCTGTCTTATGTAGCGATTTGTTACTGGATATAAGTTTCACTGTTAGTCTTTCCCTCTCCTCTAGGGATATCTTCGATGAGTTACTAGAAACAGAAAAAAATGCACAGCCACTTAGCATGGAAGTAGGAAGATCGGTTCGTCAGCCTCTGTGAAGAGTAAAACACCTTGTTCCTCCTGAGGAGCAAGGAAGATTCTGAACTTGTGCCAGACAACGCAGGAGTAACAAACAGCTCAGGGCCAAAACAAGAGACAAAAGATAGAAATATGGGACGCTCGGTTTGTTGAACCATCTGTGCAAGTCCTGGGCCTGAACTACGCGTTTAAACCTTGACATCCAGAGCGATCCTCCTGTGGTGAAGTTTTTTATTGTTCTCAAATAATTTTGTCAGCATGGAGCCTTAAAGAGTTGCATCAAGCCACGAGACTACAGCTGCTCATAAACTGGTTTAAAGAATAGTGCAAAAAGAGACTTGACTTTAAAAGCCCATTCACCTGTGAGACGTGAGTGGCGAAGATTTACATATCACTTGGCGCTTTTTTTTTTTCTCTTTCTCCAAGAGCAATTTAAGCAATAGACTCTGTAACCTGGCGTGTGTTGTGTTAGTAATATTCACTGGAAGCCCCGATTGCTGAGTAGGCTCTTGCCAGTCCTCTGGCTAACAGGCATTTTGGAATCACTCAAGCTGATGCATTGTGACATTCATGGGTTTGTGAGTGCTCCGCTATTCACATGCGGTTCAAGGAAACAGACTGTCGGTGCTGTGGAATGTATTGATACCTGGTGGCAGCTCTGTCGTTTTTTTACACCATTCACTGTCATCCTCATTTAGACATGAGATTATATATGTGATTTCTTTTTTTTTGTTTTACAAGTTCTATTATCTGATTGCATTTTCTTCATGAGGTTGTTGCATCAGTACCATTTGGAGAGGCGAGGTCTCTTGTTGGGTGTGCTGTGTTTCTCACTGGTGTTACGTTGCTTGGGGCTGCTCCGGTGTGACTCCAGAGTAACTGAACACCTGGAACAGACAGAGCAGTGGCAGGAGGTGAGCGACAGCTGCTGTGCATCTTCTGGGAAGGAAAGAGCATTCTGGTGTTGCCCTTCCTGCTCAGACCTGGATCATCATGAAACGAGGATGCTGGGAAAAGGGTCTGCAAGGCAGCGCCTGGCACTTGAATTGCTCTGTGACTGAACCATGGTCTTTCCTTGATCTTGTGTTGTTCCAGGGTAAGAGGCTTTGTACTGCAGCTATGCCTCTGTTCTCCTTTCTCAGGAGTGCAGGACGCTCAAACTGTGAAACTAAACCAGGTAAAAACTTACAGAAGGCCCTTGTTCAGCATAAATGGAACATGGTTAGAAAGAAGTGTTGCTTTTTATTGGGTTTAGAGGCATGATGCTCCTTTTATAGTTTGTTTCAGCAGTGGGAGTAGAAGCCCATTTCATTTTTTTTCAGCACCTTTGCACTAATTTAGCAGGGGCAGATGTTTCCTTTCACTAGTATTTACTCATTTCAGAGAAGTTGTTGCTGTAAGCAGAGTAATTGCCTTTAGTTTTGATTATCACAGCTTGAGTTCCAGAGGTGAAAGACTTCTTTAAAAAAAAAAAATTCATCTTTTTTGCTGTTGAGATAGTTTCTGAGTTTTTTTAACTATTGTTAGGAGTTTCTCAGGAATAAAATCAGCTGAAGCAAAGCAGACAAAACCATCGATTTAGGAGACAGCAGGCACCTTTCACGGGTACTTCCACACTATAGTTTATCCTAGCGGGCTGGCTGGGATTGCTGCTGCCTCAGTGGCCTCTTCCCACCTGTGTGTGCAGCAGTGAGTGACAGCTGTTGGTGTCTTCCCCACCCCGAGCACTCTGGGGACTCCGGTGTGGTGAAGAGACTGACCTCCTTCCCAGTCCCCACGTGTGACGAGCCCAGGGCCCAGGTCGTGGTGGCGTCTTCCTGGTCTCTGAGCTAGGAGCAAATGTTTGGTTGTAGACATGACAGAACATTTATCTCGTGAGATGCTGCCCGAGGGGCTGTATATGTTAATTTATTACAAAGCATTATACTTTTCTATTGTTGATACTAATTTTGGTAGAATTCCAGGCAATGGGAAGAGGTGGTAACATGGGAGTTGTCCTTTGAACTGATCGCCCTGCGAATGTGATGGACTGCTCCATCCAGAGGGCAAACCCGTTTTCCCCAAGCACATCCCTTGCTTGTGCTGTAAATAACTGGTATTCCTGTAGTGTCAGAAGTCAGATCTGCTTTTTTGGTTGGCAAGGTTGTTTTTGTAAGGCGCTGCACTCCAGTTAATTTATAATAAAAGCAAACATTGCCTGATTTTTCAGTGCAGTAACTTTTGTTTAAAATTAGTTTTGTTTGGATCAAGATGCAAAAGCTGATGCTTGAAACCAGTGTTCCTTGTTTTATGAAAAGTTCTTGCCTGTTATTCTAGCCATTAAGAATTTGCAGACATCTGTTAATGAATTTGCGCTTTTTTGTTTGGCATACGGCAACTCAGTCGCACCTTCACCCTGACAGGATTGTCCGTGGAGCCCCTTCCTTGCAGAAGCCAGCTTTGTCCCTGTCTGAGAGCAGGGGGTAGGAAGGTGGGTATGTAATCCTCAAGGGATGTGCTGCCCACCAGATGTATCATTCCCACTGCTCACACTGTTGCAGCAACAAGTTCAGTGAGGTTGTACTTTCCACATGGAATACCTGTCCTGGGGTATAGGGCGGCGAAGCTCAGTTGCAGTCCCTGAACACGTGCAAGCTCTTCCTCAGTTAATTATTTACTTGCTTCTGAATCAGCCTAGTTTAGAACAAGTGTGATTCAGTATATGAACTCAAGGAATTCCCATCCCACTGTCCCTTTGTCCCCTCATTGTCTGACTGCTCTAATTTGCTCTTGATTTACACCCCTAATCCGAGAGGTGCAAAGCTTTTGTGTCAATGAACTGGAGCTTGTGTGCAGGTCCCTGGGGAGCCCTGGCCAGTGGGGCTGCACGAGGAGCCTTTGCAGGGCAAGGACAAGGTTTCCCGACTGGAGTGGCAGCGTGGGACCGACAGGAGGGAGCAGGGCTCTCTGACGCCTGTGGCCATGGCATCACCTTCCACCTCTTGCTCAGTGCCGGACAGATAACCATCGCCCGTGCATCCTCCTTCCCGTCCTGAGTCCAAGGAAGGGCTGATTGCCAGCTCAGTGCTTCCTGCTGTAGTTCACCCCGGCACGGGGCACATGGGGAATGTAGTGCTCGGGGAGTGGGGCTGGGAATAACTCATCTGCTTTGGTTTTAATGGAGCTAATTATCCCTGTAATTGCCCGCCAAAGAGAAAAAGAGGGATGTGGGACCCCTGGCAGCTGCTGTCCATGTGGTCTGCTGCCAGACTCCAACCTTGCCTGCCCCGGGGTGGCTGCTGCCGGCTTCTGCCTGCACCTCGACACTCTGGTTCTTTACACTGTTGATGTGGAGCAGCGCTTTTCTCTGTGTTTTAGCAGACCTGTTCCTCTATTCTTTACAGTTTTTGCTCTTGGGTTCCTCCTGCCCATTTTTAAATGATGTGTAGATAGATTTTTGTGAAATTAAAACCTCTTTATTAACCCTCTCTTGATTTGGGACCTTATTTCCACATTGCCTGGACTGCTGCCTCTTGCTGGGCACCGCACCTCCTCCTCCCGTTTGGCTCTGGGACTTTGCTCAGTTGCCTGGGGACATTCTGTGTGTGCATGTGTGTGTGTGTGTGTGTGTGTGTGTGTGTGTGCGTTCAACGCCCCTCGGCACATGCTAATCCCGGCCCCTCTGACAGAAATGTGTTCCCGCAGGGGACACCCCAGTGCCTCTCAGGATTCCTGCGGATCCCAAGCGGAAGGGAGATGTCCTCCTCCCCAGCTGGGGCAAAGACAAGTGATCCCTGGCATCTGTCCCCCCACACACACTGTCCCCTCCTTTACCTTTGGTACCGCACATATTTACCGTGGTTCGGCAGTTCAGGCGATAAGGGAGGGAGCGGCTCAGGCTGTATATTAGACCTTTAGCCCGGAGCTGCAAGGCACAGGGGTGGGATGGGAGAGTCCTGGCTCCTCGGGCATGCTCAGCTTGTGCATCACCTCTGCATGCAGGCAGGGCAAAGGAAGGCAAAGGGGTGGGGGTACTGCCCTGTGCTGCCGGTGCCCGGTCAAGACCTGTGTGTCTCTGTGTGCCATCGCTTTGCCAAATAAGCCCCACACCTGGGCTGAGCTCTGGGGTTGTGAGGGGAGGGAGGGAGACACAGCCCTGCTCTCCAAATTAATTTTATTTAATAAAAAATTAGGAGCTGGGGTTCTGCCTCGGCCCAGGCTCCTACCCTAGAAGAGTCCTTTGTCCTTCTTGAGCTTCTGTTGTTTCCACAAGGGAAGGTTGCCGAAGGCAGAGCGATTCATGCCGAAAACAGCCTGGAAGTCCTCGTCAGAGAGATGGGCCTGGGGGAGGAGAGAGGAGGCTGAGCTAAAGCACCGGGTAGCTTTCCCTGTTTCCCACCCCAGCAGTTCCCCAGCCTTCTCTCACCTCCTTCCTGCTGGGGTCTACACCCTGTGGCAGGTCCTCGGCTGAGGTGTTCACCAGCACATTCAGGGGGAAGGTCTCCAGCTTGGAGGGGACGAGGGTGGTTGAGGCGGTGAAGACTTCTTGCTTGGATGTGAGCACCTGAAGGGGGGAGCAGGGTCACATCAGGGGCTGCCCCAGGGATGGAGGCACCAGGTTGGCTCCAGGTGTCCCCTCACTTGGAGGTCTCTCCTTGCACCTGCCAAGGGGAGGGAGAGGCTTTCTGTGCCCCCTCCCAGTCTGGCTGCCCCTCTCCTTGTGCCACTTACTGAGGTGAGCTGCCCAAGCCTACTCTCATCGCCCAGCTCGGCTCTCAGCGTCTCGTAGGATTTCTTGTCCTGGGAAGGGGACAAAAGTATTCAGCCCCTCAGCATGGGCAGGGGTCAGGCCAACTGCTGCCCACACCCCCAAGAGGCTTCCTGGAGCTAGACCCACACCCAGGAACGTCTGCAAAGGGCCCCCCAGGTCTTTCAAACACCCTCAATGACTCACAGCCCAGTTGAGAGGGTCCCAGGCATGGAACCAGCCTGTGAAGGTGGGGGGCTCATAACCCTGCTTCACCACAATGATGGGGGTTTCGGGGTCACGCCCACTGGGGTGGGTCCGCAGGTACTCCTGTGCCATCACCGCTGCTGCCTCCTTTTCTGACTCATTGGCTCCATTTCCAATCCAGAAGAAAACCTGCAAGAGGTTACCATGTCCACTACTGGGGTGAGATTGAAGGCCTCTGGGGCCATGCCCAATCTATGGTTGGAGGTACACAGGATCTGTCCATGGGGGAGGACACTGGGAGTCTGTCTTCAGCAACCCTTGGAGCAGAGGGCTGGGAAAAAAACATTATGGGGCCGCAGATAGAGGGGTTTCCAGCCTCCTATCCTCCCCCCTCTGGATGCTTCAAGTCCTCCACCACTCCCCACCCAACACCCCTCCAGAACATCAGTTTGTGGGATCAGTGGTGTGTCTGCCACTCCATGGCCCCCCAGCTCACCTGGTCCCAGGCATCCAGCAGGTAAACATCACTCTCCTCCAGGTCATCCTGGGTGAAGTCTATGATCTCCGTGGCCAAGAAGGTGCCTGTCTTGTTGGAGCACTCAAAGAGTCGGGGGGGCACAGAGGGGTTCTCCTCCTGCAGCCTGACAGGAGGCAGCACGGTGGTAGGAATGAGGCTTATCATGCTTGGGGCCTGGTGGCCCATCTTACTCCTCAGGGTGGGTAGGGACAAGACTGGTACCTCTTGCTGCTGGCATACTGGGACTTGCCCCCTAGGGCCAGCCAGAACTCAGGTGGCTCCTGTCCCTCTGCAATCACTGGCTTCTCTGTCTTGGAGATTATATCGGCCACAGTCTTGCCCATCTCACGTTCATCCCCACTGCAGCCCTGCCAAGCAAGTGCAGCTGCTCCACCACTGGCCCCAGCCAAGGAGGAAGAAGAGGAGGAGGGAATATTTCTCTCGGGGGTGCCCAGCAATACCCACCTTCCCATACCAGAGGTAGCAGGTGCTGGGGGTTTTGAGCACAAAGACGTCATTGGAGTTGAGGGAGGAGGCTCGGACGGGCACCTCAAAGGCCTTGGTGTTGTACTCATTGGTGCCATGCACGTGGAAGAGGCGGGTGGAGGGTGTAGGCTCAGTGCTGCCCGACCGTGAGGTGCCACCCTGGGGGACAGGAGGTCACTACCAGTGCCACAGGCTCACCTGCCTGCCCACGCTCCCACAGCCCCGTGCTCACCGCGTACACCACCATCCTGCCCTTGAAGATGGCCATCAGGTGGGCCGGCTCCTTGCCCATGGTGACACGGATCTGCACGGGCTCATTGTTGTACTTCTGGTCCAGGGCGACGGTCAGGTAGGCAGAGGCAGCCAGCTCATCCGTGGTGGCTTGGCGGCCCTGGGCAGGGCAGAGGGGTACTCAGCACACATCACAGGCCCCTCTTCTCTCTTGGGAAGAGGGAACCCTTGTGCTGTTCCCATGGCACATGTAATGTGTAGGGGCAGAATAGCCCTGGCCCCCACCCACGGGTCAGGGACCTGGAGGTCTCACCTGCCAGAGGTAGATGATGCGGTTCACCTTGGGCCCCACAGAATAGGTGTAGAGCACCACGTAGCAGTCCCCGCCATAGAAATGGCCCAGCCACTTCTTCTCTACGGGCACCAGCTCGTTGTTCTCCACACGCCAGACCTGGTGGGACAGGGATATACTGCTGTCAGGGCTGGTGCATCCCCCTGCCCTGCAGACCCTGAACCCCACGGCGTCCCCTGGTGTAGAACAGGGGGTACCCAAGGCTACCCTACCTCCACCTCCCCAGATCCATCATCCACCATCTTCTGCTGGGCGGCCATCTGGGGCTTGGCGTGCAGTGTGGTGGCATCAAACTTCACCTGCTCCACCTTGGCTGCAGGGAAGGGCAGAGGGGTGAGCTAAATTCCACTGGCTTTGGGGGCCCCACAGCCCCTACATCCCAAAGCAAGGAGTTCTGCTGTGTCAGAAGGAGACACTCACCCACTTTGCCCACAGTGTGGGTCTTGCCCAACCCACTGCTCTGGTTAGGAACAGTCCATTTTTGGAAGAGCTGCCTAAAGATGGTTGACTCAGACCCGTCATTCTCTACCTCCACGCTGGTGCTGGCTGGGTAGTTCTTGGCTTTGATGAAGCCCTGGGGTGATCCGAACACGGAGTGTGGTCATGGGGGGCCTGGCACTCCACGAAGGAGCCCCGCTATCCCATAGCCAACCCATAACCCAACACCCACCAGTGCCCTGCTCATTGCCTCCTGCTTTTCCTCCTTGTTGGCATTCTTGCCCTTCCACACAAAGATCTTGAGACCTCCTTGATCAAGGATGTAGCAGTCCTTGGAGAGGGGAAAATAGCAGAAATTGGGACTTTGGCAACTTTAACCTTAAAAAGCTGATTGGCTTGGCAATTTTGAAGGGTTGAAGCTGCCAGGGAATTTGGGCACTCCCAAGCATCCCATGGGTTAACACACCTCATGTAGGAGCATGTCTTGAGTTAGGGGTCGAAATGCTACCTCCTGAATGACCAGGTTCCCACTCTGGTTGGAGACGCTGACAGAAGAAAAAGAGAGGATGGAGGTGTTAGAAACCAGGTTGGAAAAACCCATCCCCATTTTGGGTGGCAGGGTTTGGTGGGGGTATCCCCTCCGCATCCCGTTCACCACCCAGACTGTGGCACAGGTGGTGCCCAGGGACGCTCTTGCCCTGCCATAGCGGCAATCTGGTTTGTAGCTTGCCCTGCCGTGCAGCTCCCTCGGCCACAGGGAGGGATAAAGGGCTGTCAGGTGTGATGGTGCCACCCAGAAACATTACTGCCGTATACAAAGGTGACACTCACATGAGCATCTCTCCAGGGAATACCAAGCCTGTCAGCACCAGGCACTCCTCTTGCTCAAAATGCACCCAAAGGACCTATCCCCCCGCCTGCTGTGACCTTGACCCCTCTTGGTGGCTGTCCACGTGGATGGGAGTTGTGAGATATAGCAGAGATGGGTGCTGGGTCCCTCTGGCATCCCACGAAATGCCCCTGTGGGTAACCCATGCCCAGCAACTCACTGGTAGAGCTTGAGAGAGGACTTGAGGATCTGGTCCACTTTATCATCAGGGATGGCTGGCTGAATATCCCTCTTCTCACCCAGCACGTGCGTGAGGACCTTCATGAGCTCTGGCGAGGCACTCTCGTTCTCACCATCCACGATGCCCACCTGGGCACGGCCTCCACGTTCCCGGTCCCGGATGTCCTTGGCCAGGGTCATTGCCTGCACCCAGGGGAGAAGGGATAAGCCCAGATCAGGGAGGGAGTGGCTGGTCACCCCCATTCCTCCAGGAGGGGACCCTGGGACCCCCTGGCCATACCCTCAGCCTCTCATTTCGGTTGCTCTCAGGGCCATTCCACTGGATGATGAGCTGCCCAAGGTCCAACAGGAACACGTCGCCTCTGTTGAAGCTTTTCCAGCTCATCTCCACCTGCAGCAGGACGAGATTGGGAGGAGTGGGTGTCAAGAAG
The DNA here is from genome assembly GCF_003031625.1 of Empidonax traillii. Classification (NCBI taxonomy): domain Eukaryota; kingdom Metazoa; phylum Chordata; class Aves; order Passeriformes; family Tyrannidae; genus Empidonax; species Empidonax traillii. Next base: position 1,381,812 of record NW_020955198.1, read on the forward strand.
CAGGATGCCTAGGTATCCACAGCTTTACAGCCCCTGCCTGCCCTCACTCAGTGCTGATACTCCCAGCCTATATTCCTCCTCCCTTCCTCAAGAGAGGCTTTTTGAGGTGCAGCTGCTCCTGAGGCAAGGCAGCATCATCCTGCACCCACTTTTGTCTCCAGCTTGAGGGCACCTGTGTCTAGGGGAGCTCTGGCCTGATCCTGATCCCAAACATCATGTCTGCATAGAGGTTGATGGCTGGGGACTCCCCACATCCCATAACTCACCTCTCCCGCTGTCACATTCTTCTTGCCCTTCACATGCAGAAGGCGCTGGATGTTGTAGGTATTTGTCTCCACGTGCTTCATGCCCGAGGCCACTCCACCCTTCTTATAGCTGGGGTGAGTACAGACATAGTGTCAGCCCTGGGTGCCCTCTCCTCACTCCAGTGGGGTCCCCCTCCCACCCACATGGGTGATGGGTGGAACAAGACCAGCTCCAGATCCTCCTCCTGCCTTTCACACCCCACTGGGACAGGGCTGTTCCCACCCCCACGGAGGGTGTCCCCACAAGGCACATGCAGAGGACCCCTCCCTGCTGCCTTCCACTGCGGGATCGGGTCCCTGGGGATGAGTGACATACATGAGTCCCTGCTTGAAGTAGGCACGGAAGGTCTCGCTCTCGTGTCCCTGGACCTCGCGGTGCTGCACGGCCACTGAGCCCAGGTGATCATCCATCTGGGTGGTGTAGATGGCAGCTGCCCCCTGCTCATCCTGGCTCGACTCATTGCCCAGCCAGTAGTGGATATCGTAGGTGAAGCCACTCCCAGACTTGCGTGTCTGCAGGACACCAGTCCCCGTTAGAAGAGCCCCTGTGTCCCTAGGCCATTCTGGTCACAGACACCCCTCCCTGTACCCCATTCCCCCCAGGGCAGAGCCCATTCCCAGTTCCCTGTTTGACCCGACTGCCCTACCGACAGCAGAACGTAGCAATCCCCCTCATAGAAGTTGCCGTAGCTTTTGGTGGGCACTGGCACCATCTCCATGTTCTGCAGAAGAAAGGGAGATATCAGCCCTAGTGGGGAACCCCTCACCCCAGCCCCATGCACCCCACTGCCCCCAGCCCCAGAACCTGGGGAAGTTTAGCTCTGGATGCTGCACTGAGACCCCAAAAAGAGGCACTGAGTACACAAAGGGAGGATCTTCCCTTACAGAGACTCCCCCAAGCAGCCCAGTGATGGGTGCCCAGGCTGTGCCCCCATCCCCACCTCGATTCGCCATATCTGGATGCCCGGCGTGGTCTTGTTGAGCGTCCTGGTGACTTTGCCGCTGAGCTCCACCATGGTGACAGGTACCACAGACAAGGGGACCTGCCAGCATCAGCAACACCCTTGTTAATGGCAGGCAGTGTCATCAAGAGCTGGGACACAGTCAGCCTGCTGTGCCATCTGCTTCCCTGCCCACTCTGCAGACAGCCCAGCCGGAGCTGCACAGGATGAGGGGAACCCTGGCACCGAAGTGTCAGGGCTGTGGGCACACAAACAGGGCTGCTCTCCCCTCAGCTGAGCTAGCACTACAGCCACAGTTCCATGCCAGGGTTCAGGGTGGACAGGAGCAGTAAGTGCCCCAGTGCCCTGCCCTGCACCCAGGCAAGGGACAGGGCTGTGCAGGGCACCCCCAGTGCAGCGGCTGCAGCTGAGTGACACCACTGTGCAGTGGCCTGTTCCTCCCCAGGACCAGCAGGAACCAGCCCTGCTCAGCCTTGTCCTGGCACGGCTTGGCACAAAGTGGCACAGCATGACATGGCCACTGCTAGTGCCCTTACACACATACACGTGCACACGTGTGCAAGCACACTGCCTGCTTCAGACCCCCCACTTCCAAACCTCCCACCGGATCCATGCCCCCCAGGGAGGGCACATCCTGGCCCCACAGAGGTGCTGAGACTGCCAGGGCTTGGCCCTGGTGCTGCCGAGGTTGCCCACAGCCATCTCTGCCAGGCTGGCAGTGCTCTCCGCGAGTGGGCAGAGGGGTCGGGCAGCCGGTCAGGCAAAGGCCCCGCTGTGCCCTGGCTGGTGGCTGGCAGGGAGAGCTGGTGGTGCTGCCCTATAAGCACCCACATCCCATCCCTCAGATCCAGGGGGTAGTATCCCCCCAAGTGCAGCGCCAAGGTGGGGCATGGGTGGGTCCCCAAGTCCCATGCCCAGGCCACCCCTGTACCAGGAGTAATGGTGGCCATGGGATGTGCTGTCCACCCTATGCCCACCCTCCGTCCCCTCACCCCACCCCAGCTCCTCACCTTCACCACAGAGCTGGGCACAGGTGAACCTACCTAGGTGGAGTGCTCAGGTGCCAGCACCCAGGAGACCTTTGGTCCCTCATGGCCCAGCCTATATTTGCCATATAAGGGCAGGAACAGCCCAGAGTCAAGGTCCCCACGGCCCTCCAAGACTTTGTGGCACCTGAGAGCCCCGTTACTCATAGGGTGTTGCCCCCCCAAGGTGCTATTGCACCCTGTTCAAGGGCTTGCTGTGCCTATGCTGGTGCCTCCCCAAGCCTGTTCCTCTTTTGGCCCTTGGCATTGAGCCCATGGTGACTTTTTTTTTGCCCCTCACCAAAAAGTTCCCCAGTGATAGCAAGGGGCTGGGCCAGGACACATGAGCATCAGCCACAAACACAGAAGTGCCCTGATGCCACGGGGATGTGCTTTACCACTGTTCTTCACTCCCTAGACTGCAAAATCCCCCAAAAAACCCTCTTGGCCATGGAGCACTAAGAGCATTGCAATGGGGTTTTTTTGGTGCCTCCTCCCTTCTAAAAAGGTTCCCCAAAGTGATACCAATGCAGCACCATCTTCCTGGGGCATCCCCTTTCCACTCCCTACCTGGCACATCACTGCCCTGCCCATGGGACTGTCTCAAGGCCGTGCCACACCTCAGCTGGAGGCCAGATCTCTGCTCACTCCCAGCTTTGCCTCCTTGCATTGGGGGGTCTCCACAGACCCAAGGTCCCCTTGGGGATGGGAAGGAGGTAAAGGGATGGGACACAGGTCTAGGGTTTGGGGGGACAGGACAGGGCATAGGGTGGTGGCACAGTTAAGCCCTATGTCCCATGCCTCCAAGCCCCGCTCCCAAAGGCTGGTACCTGATGATGCCCTTGATGTTGGTGGGGAGGAGACTGAAGTTCTGCCCAGTAGGTCCCAGACTCGAAAGTGGTTTTGGGGAATGAACACGGGGTACCATAAAGGTGGAGGGTGAGGCACCAGCAGCAGGCAGGTCCCCAGGCTTCCTGTCTGCTCTTATCTCTTCCCCAGCCCTGTGGGATTGCCACGGCTTTATCTTGGCTGCCCTGCTGAGCCAGCACCCCTGGCCACAAGTGCCAGGGGCATCCTGCACCCTGCTGTCATCCCAGCACCAGGCCTGGGCTGCTGTGAGCCCCAGATCCTGACAGTCCCTCTTCCAAGGATCCTCAAAGTGATGACAATGGGCTGAACTGGCACAAGGGGCAGGTCAGCCACAAACAAGGGGGATCCCCGATAGCACAGGGATGGGCTCTGCTCCTGCCCTCCACTTCCCTGGTCCCCCAACCCTCCTAACCATGCCACCCAGCTCCCACCCCCTGCACTCCCTGAGTGTCCCCATGGGACCCTTACCTGGGTTCAGAACCCCTGGTGGGGGTGAGGGTCTGACTTTTGGGTGGGGTGTAACACCCGGGTGGTTGGTCTCCGCTTGGTGGCTGTGTCCCAGGGCTGAGTCCGTCAGTGTGGCACAGGGGTGGGAGACCCCACGCCAGCCCCAGCAGGCCCACCCCCTCCCCGGGGCCTCTCAGCCAGGTCACTAATGAACTAAGTAATTAGTGCAGCCATCAGGGAGGACAGAGACTTCATTAATGAGGGGAGGCACAGGGCCAATGAGGGCATGGGGGGGTAAGGGGGGGGTGGGGCAGCTGAGACCCCCACCTCTTCCCCAGCAACCCAGTGCCTGCATGTTGGCAGCAGGCTGCCTGGGGAGCAGGGGGGGCATTACAAGTCCCCCCCCCCAAGGGCTCCCCAGTCAAATAAGGCTGGATAAATGGAGTAAACTGAAGCCCTAAAGCTGGGGAGGTGGGGTGTAGAGATTCTACGGTAAATTTACTCCCTCCTTGTTAAGGGACAGGATACCCACCCCCATGGCACCAGGGACCTTTTCCCAGGAGGAGGGGGAAGGAATTAGGATGGAGGTGCCAGGGCAGCCTGAGGGGGCTCTCCTGGAGTGTGAGGGTGTCCCCTTGGCACCAGGCAAGGAGTGACATCTCAACCCGGCAACACAAAGGTGCTCCCCCAGCACTGACCTACAGCATCCCCCCTTCCCAGGGGATTTAGGGGATCCCAGAGGCTCCCTGTCCCCCCACTTTGCACAGCCACTAGTGACACACGCGTGACAGAAGCCCATGCCCACAGATGTACACGCTCAGGACTCCCCTTTCCAAGATGGTTTGACAGCTTTAATCACATGAAGGCACTTGGATCTGGTACCCGAGCCCTCCCCAGCCCCCTCATGCCGCCTCTACACCCCCCCGGGCCCCCCAAGGGTGCCCAGCACAGAGGCTGTGCTCCTTGGGTGCTGCAGCACCCACAGGTATTTGCTGGGCAGTGGCTGCGCTGGTGCCGTTTGACTTGTCTAGTGTAAAGTGCTGAGTTCAACCCTCCTGGAGGGGCGGGATGAGGCCCAGGGCTGGTGGGGATCCAGCGGGTGTGTTGCACCACCCCCTACCCCACCCGCGGCCACGGGGCAGGGTGGAGGCAGGGGTGTGGGCGGGGTTGGGGGGACCCCCGCTTGCCTCCAGCACCGGGAGAAGGGCAGTGCTGGCAGGAGCCAGCTGAACAGCACCAGAAAGCTAAAATCCCTCACCCCCCCCCCCCCCAATACTGCCCCATTCCCTTTGCTGGCACAGCAGTAAAAAGGCACCCATGATTTTTTGGGAAACCGTTGTTTTTCCCTCTAAAAAGGTATGAGGCATTGTCCATATTGTGACGTTAAAAAAGGCTCAGCCCCCTGCTAAAACCCCTCCCTGAGAGCCCCCAGCCCCTCAAGGCTGGGGGACACCCTGGCACCAGTCCAACCCCACTGGGGTCAGGGTAACCGCAGGCTATGGGGAGGGAGGGGGGCTGCAGTGCCCCCTATCCCAGCTGGGAGACTGGGGCAAGGCTAGGGTGGGCACACTAAGGCTGGTATGGGGGTCAGTCCCTCCTAGGAGTGGCAGCCTTTGGCGAAGCTGCAAATGGATGGGGAGGAGGTGTGTGCCCTCCGCAGGGAAGGCGACCCCCCCGTTGGTGACTGGAGTGGCTCCCACTGACACAGTGTAACTGGAGATGGGGGGAGGCCCCAACAACAAAGGAATAAACTGAGGTTGGAGGAGGGGAGTTAAGAGCCCCCCCCCAGGCACAGCCCTTGCAGAGCTAAGGGGGCCACAGAGACACAGTGTTCCAAGGCACATGGGGGGCATTTGTGCCCAGCGGCTCAACCCTGAGGCCAGGCTGCCCCCCCAAAACACACCCCCTATGTGGAGGGGCAGGAGAAGGCACGAGGGTGGGCAAGGACATGCCCCCCACGAGGTGATCAGCTGCACCCAGGGCAGAGTTAAGGGTATGGTGGCAGCCCTATGCACCAACACTAAGACTCCCCCATTTCTGGAGGGTGACAAGGTGTTATAAACTGTCCCATAACCCCTGCAGATAGGGGCCAAAGGCCACCAGGCTCCCAGCAGGCAGAGCCTGGATAGAGGGATCTAGTCCCCCCAAAGGCAGTGGAAAACAGCAGCTGCTGATCTCCTCCTCCCCACTCAGGGGGACACGGAAGAGAAAAGGACCTGAGAACCGTTTTGGGGAGGGGGGACACAGGTTGGGGGAAGGTAGGGGCTGGACATTGTGGGAGGATGGGACCCCCCTAACAGGTCCTCAGCACAGCAAGGCAGCAGGTCACCCACAGCCCTCCTTTTCTGCGAGAAGGGGGACACTCAGCTCCCCAGCAGGGGCACCCACATCTCCCATCACCAGCAGACAGGGAGGTCACCTGGGCCCACTGGGGCTGGGGAGGACGATGGAGGGCACACTAGGACACCCCTCTCCCCCAAAATAAGGCACCTGGCTCCCCCGGTGATGCCCCTTGGCAGCACCCGGCGGGGTGGGGGGGCCATTAGCTGTTAGTCCGCTGCTTCTTGAGCACTGCGTACACGTCCTCCACCTTGCTGAGCCTCTCGAAGAAGGGCAGCAGGTCCAGCAGCTCCGTGTCTGCCATGTTATCGAACCAGGAAGCCACCGGCACCTACAGATGGCACAGCGGACTGAGAGAGGCTTCCCTGACACCTTCCCTCTGTGCCACACCCGGCCTTACCCTGGGGGTACATACAGCGTTATCAGGGTGGAAGATGTAGGATGCGGGTGAGTTGTCCACGATGATGATCCGGCGCAGGTCGCGGCCCAGGCGGCTCAGGTCCTTCACGTAGTTGCCACGATGGAAGACACAGGATTCACGGAAAAGTCGTGCCCGGAAAGCCCCCCATTTATCCAGCAGGTCAGCCACGGGGTCTGCGTACTACAGGCGTGGGACAGGTGTCACACTGGGCCACACCACGACACGCTGCCCACCCCACAGTGACAACAATATCCAGCTCTCCAATGGTGTCAGGTCCCGCCGTGCCTCAGTTTCCATGGCCACCGCCTTGGAAAGGCAGGCAGGGAGACTGCCCCAAGCTGGCGCTGCCTGCAGGCATGCAGGGGACAAGGGGTTGGCAATGCCTTTGCAGGCAAGGGGAGCTGTGCCACCCGAGGGGCGTGCGGGAAGGGGGTGCGATGGCAGAGGTACCCACCTTGGCCAGGCTGGCAGTGAAGAGCACACACTCGAAGAGCTCGCCCATGCGCTGCAGGAACTCGTCCACGTGCGGCCGCTTGAGCACGTACACCTGTGGGCACGGGGCAGAGGGCAGCGCCCCCGGCACTGGCCACCCGGCCCCTCCCAGCACCACCACCCACCCCAGGGGACACCCAAGAGCGGCTCCCTGAGGAGGAAGGGGAGCAAGAGGGCTGCCTGCACCTCATGCCATGGGGGCTGCCCTGTGTGGGCTGGGGGATGCCATGGCCCCACACAGATGTCTGGGGCGAAGCGTCTGGCCGGCTCCAGAACCAAGTAACCAAGAACAGGCTGACTGCCCAGATCACAGCCTATCCTGGATTACTTGAACCTGGGGCTGGCCACTGCAGGAGAGCATTGCACCAGCACCCCCCTCGCCTCCCTGCCCTGTGGGAAGAGGGGTACTTGCCTCTGCCCCCCAACGTGCCAGTACCAGCACCCTGACACCCCGATTATGCCCCAGTGCCGGCACCCTGACACCCATTTACGCCCTAGTGCATGGCACTGGGATGGCTCTTGGTCTCCCGTGAGGGGGAATGATGCCCCCTCCCACTAGGCACCCACCCCACCATTACCTGGTGCATGATGCCATCGATTTCCACAGGAATGATGAAGTCGGCATTGTTCACCGGCTGGGGAAGGGCACAGCAGGGTCAGCGCTGAGCAGGCACCACCTGCCCAAATGCTGCCTGCCCTCTGCCCATCATGAATCCCTACCAGCCCTACAACCCCCTCAGAGGCACACCCCATCTAACCCGACCAGGCTGTGCTGGGCATCGCTTTGTGGTGAAGAGGGTGGTAGAACAGGTAGGGGGGTACAGGGCAGGAGATGCGAGAGGGCCAGGGTGTCCCCCACCTTGAAGGAGCTGTGCACCAGTGTCTCATCCAGGTCGATGACCACGCAGAGCTTGCTGGCGTCCTGTGGCTTGATCTCAGGCAGGAGGTGTTTGACAGCAGCCTGCACCAGGGGGGCACAGGGGGTCAGTGGAGAGCCAAGGGGATGTCCATGGGAAGTGACCACCCTGCAATCCTGGCTGCACAGGGGAGGCACAGGGGATGGGCAGCCCAGTGCTAGGCTGGGGATGCAGGATTACCTTAGGCAGGGCCCCATTCTCCTCCACCAGCAGTGGGGCACCAGTGGTGCCAGTGCAGGGCTCCCCTTCATCATGGCACAGGCAGCAGAAGAGGGACTGGAGGATGCTGCGGCTCCGTGGCTTCTTGGCAGGCGTCTGGGTACCTTCAGGAGGGCAGGAGAGGGGTGAGGGGTACCCCCAGCACAAGGCTGGGAGGCAGGTGAGACAGGTTTGGGTGTTTCACCAGACCCCCCCCCCACGTCCTTATCAACCCCTGGCACCCATCCAGCTGCCCTTCCTGCCCCACCAAGCAATGGCACCAGGACAGCACCAGGGATGCCAATGTTTGGCGACCACCGCACTGTTTGGTGACCACCCACAGCCCCTCATCCACTCCATGAGTGACCCCTGTGAGCCCTCCCTGCGTGGCTGGAGACCCTACACCTGCAGCAGGGGCTCAGCCCGGGGGTCCCCAAGGTCCCACGGACCCCCGGCAGAAGGGACATGGGGGCGGGGCCTCCTCCGGGGGCGGGGCTTACGGTTCTCCTTTGCCCCCCCCCCCGACAGCTCCCTGTTCTCATTGGCCGCCTCGAGCGGACTCGAGGCGAGGGGCCAATCCGGGCGCAGCGCCCGCCCCCGGGCGCCGTTCCTGCGGTCCCCATTGGCGGATCGCGGGGAAACTGAGGCACAGGGGCCGCTCCGCCTGCCCCGGGGGCAGCGCGGCCGCCCCGACCCCGGCCCACCGGGTCCTGCCGCAGCCCGGCCGGGACCCCGCGGGGCGGGAGCTCCCCACTGTGGACGGGGCTCGTTCTCACTTTCGCTCCTCCCCGCCCTGGAAGCTCCCCAAGCCGGCGGGCAGCGGGACGAGCAGCGCTCCCCGCCAGACCCCTCCGCGGGGCCGAGGGGGATGAGGCGCCGGGACGCACCGGGAGTGCCCAGCACTCGGCTCCCCGCCTGCCTCAGTTTCCCACGGGCGCTGCGCGCACCGCCCGCCCGGCCCCGGGGAAAACAGCGCAGATACTCCGAGCAGCGCCCCGAGCCTTCCAGGGGCACCCCGGGGATTTGGGGAGGCCGGAGGAGCCGGAGCACGGCCCCTCGCCCCCAGGCGGGTGCAGACAGCCCCGCTGGCTCCGAGCCGCAGCCCCAGCACATCTCCCCAGCTCTGGACAGCGGGATGCATGGGGGCGGGCTAAGGCGGCCCGCCGCTCATCACACCCTCCGGGAGCAGCCCCCGCAGGCCCCCAGCTCCCCCCCCCCGCCGGGGACTTCCCCCTTTCCCCTCTTCCGTGCTGGGGTGGGGGGAAATCCCCCCCGCGTTACCTTTCTCCTGCAGCGGGGCGCTCCCCTCCTCCCTGCTAACCTGGGCGATGATGGACTGGTGCTCCATGGGGGCCGGGGAGGAGGGGTGGGAGGGGGCGGCCCCCCCCGGCGCGGCCCCCGGGGGGGGGAGGCGGGGCGGGGGCCGGCGGCGGCGCGGGGCGGCGGGCGCGGGAGCGGCGCCGCGGAGGAAACTTTGTTACAACATGGAGTTTCCTCCGCCCGGGCTGGGGCTGCAAACATGGATCCCGGGCGCGGTTTCAAGGAACCCCTTAAAAGGGCAACGACAAGGCGGGGGGGGCCTCCTCCTCCTTCCTCCCGGCACCCGCCCCGCTGGGGAGGAGCGGAGGGGTCCCCGCTAAGCCTCGACCGGAGCGGCCGGTGGTCTGTGGTTTGGCTGGATAGGACTTCCCCATCCTTGCGCCATGGTGGTCGTGCGAGGGTCTCCGACACCCCGCCGAGTTCCTCCACACTTCCCCGCCCCGACTCAGAATGGAGAGGAGAATCAGTTCTGCGGTCACTCCTAGCCAACGGGCAGCCCTGGGTAAAAGATCCCCCTGCAGCTTCGCTCGGTATATAAGCCCCCCTCTCCTTCCTCCATGCTGTGTTTTTCCTGGAGCAGAGACCCCTGGACTACGGGTTCCAGGCTGGGGGGTCCTTGGCCACCTGTGATGTCGGCTTTTTAACCTAGCGAACCGGTTGGAGAGTTTATCTCCCGTTTATCGGTGATATCTCCCCGAGGGCACGGCCCCCATTGTCAGGGCAGGCCGGCGGTAACAGGTGCTGGGGGGCTGCACCGAAAACCGCGGGTCTTTCCCTATTGTTTCCCTTTTCTCCTGTAATTCCCCGATTATTTGGGCAATTAATAAGTCTGTATTACTAATATTTATACTTTACCTTGCAATTCCTTTGTTTTTGCTTTTAGGAAGAGCGGGGCTTTCCTAGGCGCTTTGCAAAAAAGCGCCTGCCTCCCAAGTCCCCGAAGTGCGACATCCTCCAGCCTCAGCCCCCTCCCCCCGCAAGCCCTGTGGGGCCCTGCCGGGGCAGCACTGCACCGCCGTGTCCCCCAACCCCGCCCCAGGCAGCGTCCGGCCCTCGGGGGTTTCTAGCTTGTCACGGTCACTTCCCTCGCCATCTCGATGGCTCTGTCAGCGCTGCCCTGGGGTTACAGTAGATTGGAAATTTCCCATCTGAATTTGTTAAAAATCTTTCCAGCTCTCTCACCTGAAGTTTGGGAACTTCAGAAGCTGAGATCGCTCTTTCCGGCTCTGGACAGATCTGGGGCACCGGCGAGGCAGCGATGCTGGCAGCGGCACACCCCGGGTACCGCTCTGCCCCGGGGCAGATGGTGAGAGCAGCCGCTGGGAAGCGCGGTTGGGAGGGGACCCGTCCACCCTTCCAGCCTGGGGCACAAGGGGATGCAAAAGTCACCCACTGGTGACCTAACTGGGAAATGGGGTCCAGCACTGGGAGGTCTCCTACAGAGAAATGGGATACTGTGGGGCTGGTGGGACTCTGGCAATGCAAAACCCGGTTCACACCTGCGGTCCCCACGCTCCTGGCTCCACGTGTAGCATCCCGACAACAGGAGCCACCGGCAAGCTGTAGCAGGGACTGGGCTGCTGCTGGGAACCAGGACACCGCATCCTGCCACCTCCTCCGCCGGCTCTGACAGCAGGCAGCACTCACACCTCCATTTCAGTGCCCCTCCCGTGCTGGGCAGGGAGGCAGCCCAGTCACTCCATGCCAGGTGCTCAGCACTGCCCATCCTCCTGGCAGCAAGAAATGAAAAAAAGAAGCTGTGCTTCCTCCTCTTTCTATTTTGGCCTGACCTGTGTGTTCCTTTATCCCAGATGGAGCTACACAGGATGCCTACCTCATCCCCAGCGGCTGCCGGGGCTGGGCTGGGCTGCTGGGGAATGCTGCTTGCAGTGGGGACAGCTGCAGAGGCCACACGTTGCAGGACTCCTGTCCCTTTGGCCACATTTTCCTCTTTCCTCCTTGATGAACCTTGACAAACTCTGCCTGTCGTCCATTTAATGCAATTAGGAAAGTTTCTTGGCCAATGCCTGCAGCAGCAGCTGGAGTGTCGTTTCTAGCTCCCCTGCCTGCTCAGGGGCAGATTGGGCAGCTGGGGAGCTCAGGGGGTTGCTGTCCCCATCCTGGGGCTGTGGGACAGACTGGGGACAGGGGCCTCATCCTGCACGCTCAGCCCAGGCCAGGAGCAGGCAGAGCCCTGTAGCATTGTTCGGGCTGCTGCCACAGAGCAGAAAAGCCCCATGCTCCCACCAACCTGGCACGGAAGGACCCCCCTCTGTGCCACCTAACTGTCCCCAGTCTGGGGGATGCTGTCCCGTTCTCCCAGCTCCCCATGGCTCTGGGAGCTGTGCCCCACCAAGTGCTGCCCTGTGGCCAGGGGGCCACAGTGGGGTCCTGGGGTGGGACACCTCCTGCTGAGAGCTGGGTGAATGCAGGTGCCCCCGGGCTGGGGGTCCCACCTGGAGAACAAACCCCCACAAGCACAGCCCTGCTCCCCAAACGAGCCGTGGGGGTGGCCCCTGCACCCACAAACCCTAGCCCCCTCAGCCTTATGCCCGCTAAGGACCACCCCGATGTCCTCTGCCTTTGGTGGTCTCCTGCCTTGGGCATATAAACCCCGGGCAAAGGGAGTCTCCACCAATCACCGTGGTTAGGGCAATAGTCCCTACTCCTCCTGCAGCGACTGGGGTCGGCTGCACCCTTTGAGGCGGGGGCTCCCCCGCCCTTCGGTGGGCCCCACAGCCTTGGCTCCTCCTTCAAGCAGCCAGAGGCCGGGCCAACGCGGAGGCGGCGGGGGGGGCACCGCCCCACCCCGACTGCCATCGCCCTTTTAAGGAAGGGGAAATTCTTCACATAAACAAGCGCGGCCCCCGGGAGCGGAGGTGGGGGGGGGGGGGGGGGGGGGGGGCCCCCCCCGGGGGGGGGGGGGGGGGGGGGGGGGGGGGGGGGGGGGGGGAATGTTCGGCCCCCCAAATCCCCTCTCCACTTCCCGGCCGGCGTGAATCGAGAAGCGGGATTTTGGGGTGTGCGGGGGTGCTCGAGAGAAGGGGGAGCCTTGAAACAGCCAGGGAGCGTCTCACAAGTGCGGACCGCGGCGGGGGGCGAAGCGCGGCGGGACCCCCCCCCCCCGCGGTGAGGGACCGGGGCAGGGGGCGACGGCCACCCCCGGGGAGGGCCCAGGCGGCCCCGCATCCGCATCCGGCGGTATCGGCAGGCGGGAAACGGGGCATCCGGGGCGGGGAGGGCACAGTGGGACCCCCCCCCACCGCCTCGCTGCCCCCCCGGCGGAATGTAAAGGGCTGGCGCTGAGCCCCCCTCTGCCCCCACGGCCACGCGTAGGCGACCTCGCCCGGGGCAGAGGGGCCGTCCCCGGGATACACAGGGGGGCGAAAGGGTCCCCAGCCCGCCCCGGGGCCGCGCAGCAGCAGCGAGGCCAAAGCCGGACTACAAACACGCCATTTATCAGCCGCCCCCCCCTGCCCCCGAGTTTCGGAGTCTCCCGCAGGGCTGGAGCCGGTCCCTGGGCTCGCCCCGCTGTTAGTGGGGGTGGTTATCAGTCCCAGGCGGTGATTAGCGATCCCCAGCGGTGATTAGCGGTCCCCGGCGGTGATTAGCGGTCTCGGGGGCCGACGGTTCCCGGCATTAATGAGCAAGGGAGGTCTCCGACGCGGCTCATTCACGGAAACGTCTGTGCCAAGGCATGGGGGTACCTCCCCCTGCTATTCCCCCCGCTCCCGCTCGCAGCCAGCCTGGACCAGCACCCCTGAATTGGGGGGAGAGAGGGCTGGGCTCTAAAAACTTGAGGGGAGGTCTGTCCGGGTGTTAACCCCTTTCTTGCTGGGTGCATCTCTGGCCAGAACATCATCCCCGGCCTTGGAGTGTCAGCAAATCAGTGCCGGTGCGAGGAGGCTGTGCTGGGCAGGTACGGGGTGACAGTGAGCACGGACGGGCTCTGTCACCGGGTCCCTGTCAGGGCCGACGGGTCGAGGATGACACCAAAATTGAAGCGGCTGTGGTGTCCCCGGGCCAGGAACCGGGCTCCATGTGCGATGCTACATGTCCAGATCTGCAGGGGCAAAGAAGGCAGATCAATGGGTACCCACCAGGGACGCTGTCCCCGCCCATCCCGGGTGCCAGCCCTACCAGGTAGGCGACGAAAGCCACGTAGGCAGCCAGCAGCAGGCCCAGGGGGACGTGGTACTCCAGACCCTGCAGCGTCGGCAGAAAGTCCACCACAAAGTAGATGTTGATGGCACAGACCAGCCCCGTGATGAGGATCATCAGCACCTTCCCTGGGCTGAGGGCAGGGCAGTGGGCATCAGCACCAGGGCAGGGCTCCCACCCCGTGTGCCACTGTGCAAAGTTGGCTGGGGAAACTGGGTTTGTAGGTGAGCAGGACCCCAGCTGGGACATCTCTGCACTGTACAACTATATTTCACTCCCACCCCAGGGCTCTCGGTGTGGGCTTTGGCCATCTTCCAAATCCAGGGCTGGCAGTGCCAGGAAGATGCTGAGGACCCAGGCGTGGCCAAGGAACCAGATGTAGCATTGAGAGAAGGATGGAGAGGGTGATAATGGGGTCTGTTCCACTCTGTCTGCCCTGGGCAGGTGGGAATGAACATACCCCTCCAACGTCTGTACACTAATTGCCCCTGTGGCATGGTTGAAGGGGCCAGGATGGGCCAAAGGGACAGGCCTGCAGCAGGAGTGCCCCACTCTGCCCCCCTCTGTGCCTCCCCTTGCCCTGGCACTCACAGGCTGTTGGTGAAGTCCTGCATGAGCGGGTGCAGGCTGGTGAAGGTGAGGACAGGCAGGACAGCAAAGGGCAGCTGGAAGGAGAGGGGGATGAGGGGGGTATGACCATCAAGCTGGGGTGCTGGGGGCAGGTGATGCCTTCCCACCCCCTTACCAGGATGCTCTGCAGGACGTTGAGCAGGTCATTCATGCCTGTGAGGTGGCTGACATCCTTGAAAGCAGCCACAAAAATGGTGGGCACGATGGCAAAGGAGCGGGTGAAGAGCACCCGGACGAAGCGAGACCAGCGGAGCTGCAGGAAGCCCTGGGGCACAGCAAAACGTGCACCCTCGCAATGCCTGAGGCACCCTCTCAGGGCGATCCCCAGACACTGGCTGGGAGAAACATGGGGGGAATTGCCCCCTTCTCTGTGCTGACTGGGCCCTTGCAGGGCTGCGGGGCCCCACTAGGTGTCAGCTCCGGGTCATTAACAGAGGATCTAATTAGGGAAACACTGCGTGGGGCACCACAGAGTGTCACAGGGGCAGGGGTGGCCATGCAGAGAAGTGGGTGGGCACTGTTCCCATCCCACCTCCTGGAGACCAGGGACACTGGTGCTAATAAGCTGCCACCCACCAGGTGGGAAGTGCTTCATGCCCGGCTCCCCGCAGGAATGGGAGGCAATTAACACTTCTCAATACTCTTCGAGGGACTGTGCTGCCCATAGAACCTCCCACCCAGGGCCCACCTGTGATTCCCCTGCTCCGAGCTGCTCCACGTGGGAGCAAGGGCCAAGATCCCTGTCTCTCACCTCCATGATGAACTGCCCTGCATAAGTCCCGGTCATCGTGGAGCTCTGTCCTGCTGCCAGGATCCCAATGGCCCAGATGTACAATGCCGCTGCCCCAAAATAGCAGCCCAGGATGACGCCCTGTGTGGGGACACTCCAGTGGGCACCCCAAAGTGTCCCCCACCCCAGGCATCCCCATCAGCTCCCAGCTTTTCAGTGGGATTGCAGCAGTCCCCAGCCCCAGGGGTCAGTGTGGGGAGTGATGTGTCCCCCAAATGGGAATGGATTCTCACTGGGCACAGCCTGGTGCCACTCACCCCCTGGTAGATATCCACAGAGACTGTCTCGTTGTTGGCAGGGAAGATGCCGGCATAGTGGCTGATGCTGCTGTTGACGCACTTGTTGTGCTGCAAGGCATGGCAGGCACAAGCATGACAGCCACCCAGTGGCCCCACAGACACGGGGGGACCCCCACACCCCATGTCTCAGAGAATACCCATTCTCCAAGGGATGATTGCCCTGCCCATCTCTACAGCTGGGCACAGCCGTCGCCTCCCTGTGGGCACAAGGTGACACTCACCACATCCTCGTTTCGCTGGTGGTAGAAAGCCTCACCAAAGACAGCCATGACGAAGAGGTTGATGAGGAAGGAGACGAAGAGGGCCAGGCAGGACTCAGTCAGGAAATACATGTTGGCCTCCTGCACTGCCTCCTTCTTGGACCGGTCGATTGCCCGCGTCTGGGCACAGCAGTGACATGGGTGTCACAGGGTCAGTGGAGCACCCCTGTTGTGCAGCCAGGACCAGCTGGTCCCCACTAAGTGTCCCCCCAGTGTGGGGGAGCAGCACCCACGGCAGTATCTTGGTCTCACCTTGACCAAGGAGGAGTGGAGGAAGATGTTGTGGGGCATAATGATGGCACCAACAATGCCCACGGCCTGCAGCAGCTCCTCTCGCCCACAGCCCGGGCAGTAGGGCAGGAAAATGCCCTTAAGCACCTTCACCTGCACTGGCCTCACCACCACGTACTGGGGATCAGTGAGAATGGGCACTGTGAGCTGCCACCCTCCTGCTGCAGGCTGGTACTAGTGGGGACACCCCACATGGGGGCCCCTTGCTAGTACCCTGCAGCAAATGGGTTGTCCCCAGCTCCCCCCTTCACCTCGTAGCCAAAGGTCAGGGCCATGATGGTGATGAGGAGGCCAAAGAAAGCCTCCAGTTTGCGGAGCCCTAGAGAGGTCAAGAGATGGGGTGGGACAGAACAGGACAGAACACTGATGTCACACTGGCACCAGGGCTGCCTGGGTAACCCCATCCCCCCACCCTGGCACTCACCGTACTTATCAAGGAAGAGGAATAAGAGAGTGTCTGCAATGGTGATGAGGACCCCACCCCAGAGAGGAATGCTGCAGGATGGCAAGGGGGGATTAGATACATGCCCCTCTGTGGTGTGGGGCTGTGGAGGAGGCTGAGGGGTCTGCATGGGGAGGCTCACCGGCCAGCTGAGAGCAGGCTGAAAGCAATGGCCGTCCCGATCACCTCCTGCATGTCAGAGCCAATGATGGCAATCTCCATCATGATCCAGAGCATCACACGGGGCACCTGGAAGGGCCAGGGCACCATGAGGTGTCTGAGCCCACAGTGTGGCTTGTCCCTGGGTGAGCTGGCACAGCATCCTGGGTGGAAATCTCTGTCCCCAGGCTGTGGCAGGCCACCCAGAACAACATGTGAACCCCAGGAGACCCCTCTCAGTTTCTCACATGGCAATCTCAGGGTGAAAGATGAATGCTGAATCTCAGCCTGCACCCCCATCCCCATCCCTGCCCCAGTGGGAGTGGAGGATAGGACTCAGCTGTCTGGAGATGATGCTTCGAGAGGGCAGGGGAGGCGGGGCAGAAGGATGCATCCTCCTTTTCGGGGGCCGGTCATTCAGCCAACATCTCCGTGCTCGTTCCCCCCACCAGCAGAATCCTGCCGCCTAAAAGGGACCCCGTTCTCCTCCCTTCCTTCGCCATGTGATCCCTCCCCTCGAGCCCACCCAGTTTCCTGCCCCAGCTCGCCCAGGCTCGCACCGCGGAACTGCGTCTCGGCTGCGAGTCGCTGCCCTGACGCCTGGCTCAACCTCCGCGGGGGACGCTCTCAGGTGTCCCCAGGTCGGACCAAGGCGCTGAGGTACCTTCCCCGCCCTGTACCGCAGGGGCGTGGGCACCAGATGGGGGGTACTGGGGCTTGGGGTGCTTTGGGCAGCCCCTGGGAGAGGCAGGGCTCTCGCAGCACCTTCCTGCTCCTCTCCAGCTCACCAGTTCCCTGCTAGGACCGTCACCAGCCCAAGCGCAAGATCCCCTCAGACTGTGATCTCAGGGGGCTCCCCGTGGCTGCTCACCTTGGGGTAATAGAGGTAGCAAATCTCGCCCAGGTCCTTCCCAGTCACCACGCCCAGCCGGATGGCCAGGCGCTGGCACAGCAGCCCCAGGACGGTGGCCCACAGCAGCACCCACAGCAGCTGGGAAGGTAGGAAGGAGGGAGGGAGGCAACAGGGACTGGTTGCTGGCCAGGATCCGGCCGCCCGGGGGTCCCCAGCTCAACCAGCTCAGGGAATGCAGGGAAGAGAGGAGTGGAAGTGATCTCCCAGCCAGTCAGAGGGGTGCCCTCTGGCACCCCTGGGTGCCCTCCCACAATGCCAAGGGCTCCCCCTGGGCTTCCCACTCCCAGGCTGGGGAAGCCAGCAGCCATGGCACGGGGCGGCCGTTGGCACGGGAGAGGTTACGAAACCCGTGCCTGCTTCCTGATCCCAGAGTCAGGGGGCCCAGGGCTCACCTTGAACCCCGCCACTGCTCCGCACTGCAGATCTGACTCCACGTTGCCTGGGTCCAGGTAGGCAATGCTCATGAGGAAGCCGGGACCGGTGAAAGCCCAGAGTTTCCTTAAGCTGAACCCCGGCTGGGACAAGGCAGCAAGTCAGAGCCAGGAGCTCCTCTTCAAAACCAGTGTCTCCCAGTTGCACATCCAGTCCCCTTTAGCCCAGTGCTGCCCACACGCGTGCATTTGGCACGTGGAGAACATTTCTCTGACAGTTTGGAGAGGGGGAACTGCTGCTCCCAGTCTCTCTCTGTTAGCAGTAGTGCTGGAGGGGCTGTGGGCCCCTCCATCCCACACAGGGACAGGTTGGACAGTGATTTGCAGGGGAGTCACAGGGTTGTCAGACACTGTTAATTGCATCCTGTGGGATCCTGCTGCAAAGAAAGCTCTGCTTTCTCTACCCTTCCTGATGGGGGAACCCTATTCCTTCCCCCTTCTGTGTTCTACTACCCCAGGACAGGGATGGCAAGATTGGTGGGGTACAGGCAGCCTGGGGAGCCCCATTGGGCTCACCCATGGGTGGCCAAGGGGGTATGTGAGCAGGGATGATTCCTATGGCTGGATAGCTCCTCACGCCATGCCTCAGTTTCTCCATCTGCAAAAACAGGTCTGGAAACACTCAGATTTGCCCGAGGCAGGTCTGGGGATGCTGAGGGCATGTTCCCAGGGCGTGTCCAAGACACAGGCTCCCCCGCTTTGGTGGCCCTTTGCCTTCCCACCTCCAGCTTCCTGCAGCACTGGACCCTGCCCCATCTTCCCACCCTCAGACAGAGGTGCCAGCCTGGAAGCACCTACCCTGCTGCCCTTGGGGATGCTGATGAGCTCATCCAGGTAGGTCTGGTCCTGAGTGCCAGGATGCTTCCTGCCAGTGCTGTAACTCTGCACTTGGCCATGGTTCAGGGACCCAGTGAGGCCTGGTAGGGCAAGGAAAAGGAGGAGGAGAGTTGGCAGCCTGACAGGGAGACAAGGACATTGGTGGACTGGCAGCTCTGGCACTAGCTTCCTCCAGTCCCACCTGACCCTGCTTGGTGAGCCCCCTGAGGTACAAGCACCATTTTTCCAAGGGGGCCATGAGGGTGGTTATGTGGGATCTGTCAGTGGCTACCCAAAAGGGTCAGATGCCACCTCTAGCTCAGGTGTCCCTAAATGCTTGCTCCCAGCCCAGTCTTCACCAGTCCAAGAACCAAGTGTGTTTCTGGGCAGGAGAGGATCCTGCTCAGGGTCCTGCTGTTGGGTGGGCATGGAATGGGAACAAGAGGCTTGTACTGGTCCTAATCCCCCCTCCCCAGCCCACCTACATCCTGGGAATGTGGTTGAATCACAGCTGGACTTGGGGGAACAGAGGATGGGGCAGAGGGGGAATCCAGGACAGGCTTGGGGGGACAGTGCCCACTGGGGGATGGAGCAGAACCAGGGGTCCTGGGGCAGAGGGAAGGGGGTCTAGGGGAGGAAAGGACGCAAGGACCTAGGAAGGAAAGGACGCTAGAGAGGAAAGGGGACCCAAGTGTTGTGAGGCTCACCTGGTTCCAGCAATGCCATAGCCGGGGCCGGTCCAGACGTGCTGCTGGGGCACCCTAATCTTAACACTGGGTGCAATGCTTGCCGCCCAGCTTTTAAAGGACCCTCCCAACTGCCCCCCCGAGGAGGAGAGGAGGAGGATAGGAGAAGGAAGTGTTCCTTCCCTACCCGCTGACCTGGGTAGGGAAAGGGCCCCTGGCTGTTGGGGGCTGGGTGCTATGAATGTGCACAGTCTCGGTTCTCACCCTGTGCCAAGAGGCCCCTTTGATCCTTTTTGCCACGCACACACACGTGCATGCACAAGGCACCCACACCAGGAGCGTGGGAACATTGATGGCGTGTCACCCTCCATCACATGCCAGGGCTTCTGCTCCTTGGGGGGTTGGGGGAACAGGGGACAGTTTCCCACAGAGTGGGAAGGGAGGGCTGGCCACAGGGGAGTAGGGGAAATGCCATAGGAGTGGGAACAAGGAGGAAGCAGGCATGTGTTGCACAAGCAGATCAAAATGCACCCTCAGCTGCTGGGGGAAGCACCCAGCTCTGCGGTACAGGATGCTTACATCACCCTTGAGTGCAGGGACCTTCACTCCAAAGATGGGGTGCCAGTGTTGCTGCACTGTCAAGCTGTGCCAGCAAAAATGGGGACCTCATCCCCAGGACCCTTGTGGCTGAGGAGGTGGAAGGGGAAGCACCTCAGGTGCTCCCATGGGTACCTGGTTAGTTCCAGCTGCTTCTCTGGGGCACCCATCTTCCATCTAGGCTGTGCCCCACAGAGAGGTGGGCAAGGAGTCTACACATAGGGAAGTGGTGGGCATGGGGATGTGAGCCTGGCCCTGCTCCAGGATACGCCCCAGGCAACCCCCACCCTAAGCCCTAAGGGCTAGAACAGCTGAGAAGGGGGCAGGGTCCCACCCAGATGGCATGGTGGGGCTTTAGCACACAACTCGGCACCACCTGCTCTCCCTGACCCTCAGTTTCCCCAAAGCAAATGAGACTGCAACAGGCAGTATTGGCAGCTTTATTCCCCGTTAGCTGGAGGGTGGTCAGGTGGGGAGCTGGGGAGAGAGCTGGCAGACCCAGTGGAGGCAAAGGGGGTATCGATGGGCCGCTGGTGGGCGAAGAATTCTGCGGCAAAGGAAAGGGGGTCATGGGGCTGCCGGAGCAGCAAGGCCTGAAGGAAGTCAGACAGCAGTGCCCGGACCTCAGGGTGCTGCTGGAGGTAGGCAGCATGGGATAGTTGCAGCTCCTCCTGCAGCAAGATGGGTGTGGTGGGCATGGACACGCATATCCCCCCGGACACTGTGCCAGGGTGAGTGGGATAGGGTGCCTGGGTCCTTTCCCACACATAAGAAGGTGTGAGGGAAGATACTGGCCAGTCTGCTCCCCACAGTGTGCCCCCTGGGCACACCCAGGGAGACCCTGCTGGGGACTGTCCACCCATCTCACCTTCCTGTCCAGGAACCAGGAGCAGAGCTGGATGTCCTCCTCCCAGTTCAGGGGCTCTTTGGGGAAGGGGAGCTGGAGCTCAAACCCACCTGGCAGCAGAAAGGCAGAGCAGAGTGTTCCCCACTCAGCTGCCACACAGTGGGCAGGGGCTGCCCGTGCTGGAGGGCACAAATCTCCCTGCCCCAGTACCTGACTTGCTGAGGATGGACTCATCCTGCAGAAGCATCAGCGTCGGGGAGCCAACCTGCATCATCCGAACCAAATGTCTGTAGAGGGGAGAGCCCATGAAGTCCCCATGCTGGGTCCCTGCCAGACTGGCAAGGCTGAGGGTGCCCCCAGTCAGACCCTCATGCTTACCCATTAGGGAGGAAGCTGCTCCGCCAGACAGTGGAGACGCCTGTGCTGGTGTGCATGGCTCGCTCCATCACAAACACCTCCGTCTCTGCAGAGCCCACTGCCTGACGCTGGATGCCCAGGGCAGACTGGGAGGGGCACAGCCAGAGGTCATCCTTGTCTTAGAGTTCCCCCTGCCTCCAGGTGCCATCCCTGTGCCTCTCCTCCCCATGCTGTCAACCACATTCTGCCCACTCCCATGTCCCACATCCCGCCCTGGCACTCCCAACCTGAGCCAGACCTCCCAACCCCACAAGTCCCCTTGGCTGTGGCTCACGTAGCTGGAGGTGCAGAGGCGGCCCTCGGTGTCGATGGCTGGGAAGACGAGGCCGGGGGGCACTGTGTGCCGGCGTGCCAGCACCCGCAGCAGCAGGAGGCTGGCACCCTCCAGCAGCAGCCCCCGCAGCTCAGCCTGGCTGTAGGAGAAGCTCTGGCACTGTGGCTCTGCCTGTGGAGAGACCTGGCCACCTCATGGGAAAGCCACAGCCCCAGTGATGCCAGGGACAGCAACCCCCAGAGCCTGGGGCACCCCTGGTGAGACAGGCCAGCTGTGCTGAGACAGGCCAGCTGTCCTCCCCCCTCCCAAGATGTGACCCAGGTGGGGGGCAGACTGCAGAGATCTCCTGCCCTCAACCTCACCTCTCCCTCCTGGAGGGTCTTTGTGACAGTCATCCCATGCTGATGGCTCACCATGTGGGTGCTCTTTTCTGTGGGGTGTGGTCTGAGCTGTGGGAGGGGTGGAGGGTAGAGCCAGGGCACCCCTTTCTCTAAGGTGGCACACCCCAGCATGTGGTACCCTGATTTCAGTCAGGGTACCACATCAGAAGCATTGTGGGAAACTCCCTGCCCCAACCTCCACCCAGATCAGGGAATGGGGACCAGGCTGGTGCGACAGAGCTGGAGTCTGAGCGTGGGAGGGGACGCCAGACTGCCCACAGTGGCCTTGCATGAGGCATATCCCCAGAGGGCACCACTGCAGGGCACATCCCAGGGCAGAGGGCAGGCCATGGGGAAAGGGACATGCCACCACCACCACCACATCAGTCACCTCCAAGCACTCCTGCTCCTCCTGCTCCAGGGTCTCCAGCTGTGGGGTCACATAGGCTGGCAAAGCAAAGCCATGCTCAGCCAATGCTGCTAGCACTGTCCCATTCCTAGCCCTGGGGGCTGGTGAGACAGGGATGCTCCAGTGCTGAGGTGGGGGGGACACCCAAAGCCATCCCTAGCTCACCTTTGAGGGTGCTGGAGCCAGGCACACCATCCTGCAAGCCTCGGAACCTGGCTTGCACCAGGATGCAGTTCCGCACTGGCTCACCTTCCCGCTTATAGGGTGCCCACTGGGCTGCCAACCACCACTGGCCCTCTGCCTTGTCCCTTGGCGGGTCCCCCACGCCCACCACCACCAGCGTCTCGGCGAACAGGCAGTGCTCCAGCTCCTTCATCCCTGCACGGAGGGACAGTCATCCCTGCCCAGAGGAATGGTCACCCCTTCCCCGAGTGACCATCACCCCTGCCCAGGGTCTCTCCCTGCCTCAGTTCCACACGCCCCCCCCGGCAGGCTGGGCCGAGCCCCTCACCCTTTATCCTCCTCAAGTCCCCACTATCCATCACTCTCCTGCCGGACGCAGTGCCCTCCACCCCCCGCACCGACGACCCCCAGGGCACGGCGTGTGGGGGAACAAAGGGGAGGCTGGAGGGGGCACTCACCGAGGAGGCTCAGGAATTCGGCAGCCGTGTCCGTGAGAGCCGGGTTCTCCTGCCCGCTCTCCATGCCTCGCCTGGGGGCTCCTACTGCCGGACGCTCAGGTGAGGCGGCGGCGTGGCCCCCCCGAACCGCGGTACCCGTCCACGCTTGACCCCGGAGGGAGCAGAGCAGCCCCCGGCCCCTGTCACCCCCCGCCCGCCCCCCCGACACCCCCGACCCGCCGGGCCGGCCCCGGGCCCCACGACGCCTCACCGTCTCCAAGGCAACGGCCTGGCCCCACCTCTTAAAGGGGCCGCGCCCCCGCGGCGGGGTGTCCTGCGGAGGGGCCCCACCAACGCGGAGAGAAAGGGACGAACAGGTATAAAATCGATCCAGTCTTTTATTTGGGGGTGTGGAGGGTGTGTGTGTGTGTGTGTGTGTGTGTGTGTGTGTGTGTGTGTGTGTGTGTGTGCGTGTCCGTCCCGCACAGCAGCACCCCCTACCCCACAGCAGTGTGACCCCATGGCCTTGTCCTAGTTTTGTGTGTGTGTGTGCATGTGCAGGGGGGGCTCCAGCGTCAAGGATGGGGTGCTGGAGAGGAGCCCCTTGCCTGGAGGTAGTACTGCCCCCCGCCTACCCTTGCCCCCTTACCATCACAGTCTCCAAAGGAGATGCACAGCACTGGGGGCTGCCAGGGTAAGGGGAAGGGAGCCAAGTGGTAGTGGTGGTGGTGGTGAAATTGGAGACTCCCAGAAAAACGGGGAGGGGGGAGGGGGGATAGGAAAAGCCCTTGGTGCCATCACTATAGCCCTAGCAGTGGGGCAGGGGGCTACAGACCCCCAGAAAGGGGATTGAGGTGCTTCTACATGACAGCTGGTGACCCCCAGGTCTAGGGGAGCAAAGGGAGGGATCACTTATGGGGTGCCCACGTAAAGGGGTATCCACTCTTCCCCCCCAACCATGCACCCCAGGAGGGAGATTCACAGCAAAATAAAACACACAGAGCCTTGGGCCCCTTTTGCCCAAATATCACCCGGCTCCATGGAAAGGGGGGGCTCCTGGGAGGGGAGATCTAGGTGGCTTGGTAGAGGTCCTTGCGCCTCCGCACCTCCTTGAGGACGCGGGCGCGGAAGGCGTCGGGGTCCTCTCCCCCATCCTGCCACAGTCCCAGTGCCTCCTGCAGCTCTGGCCGGTGTGTCCGCAGGAAAGGGTTGTAGGTCTGCTCTTCCCCCAGTGTGGAGGGGCACTGTGGGGGGCAGCCATTCAGCTCCCCTGACAGAGGCAGCACCCCCGTCGGGGAGCTGGAACCCCTCCAGAACCCCCTTCCCTTACGGAACCTGCCATGCAAGAGGATCTTGGCGTGCAGCATCCCTGCCAAGGGATGGGGATCCCTGTGAGGGGCTGGGGTGGTGGGTGCTGTAGCCAAGGGACCCCCATGCCTCACCGTGCTCCTCTTGTCCTGGCGCTGCTGCACTGCCCACTGCAGCTTCTGCTCCAGCGCAGAATTGTCCAGTTCCAGGAGGCTGGCGAAACTCAGGCACTCCAGTGCATACTCATGGCCTGTGGACCCCCGTACGCAACCCTCAGCATCACCCCCGCACAGCCCCGCAGCTTGGCAGAGGGGACTAGGGGGGACACCAGTGACTCTGCCCCGCTGTGGGGGACACTCACCCGGCCACAGCAGTGTGTCCTCACCCAAGCCCATGGCCACGTCCAGGGAGGCGAGCATCGTCTCGGGGGAGCCCTCAAATGGCCTGCCTGGACCCCCACACAACTGCCTGTCATGGGGGGGCATTGGGAGATACCCCCAAGTCTCTCCCAGGGTGGAATAACCCCCCAACACCCAGGTTGGGTGCACTCACCGCAGCCAGCGAGGAAGAGGAGGTCCCCGGAGAAGAGGCAGGGGGGGCTGCCAAAGGGCTCCCCGTCCAGTACGTACACCATGTGGCCCACAGTGTGGCCAGGTGTGGCGAGCGCCTCAAAGGTCAGGCAGCCCACACTCACCTTCTCCCTGTCCGCAAGTGGGCTGTGCCAGGCACAGAGGGCACTGTCAGGGTGCTCCCCGCACCCCCAGCACCTCAAAATACCCAGCTCCCCAGGCAACCCTTTCCCATGCACTGGTGTCATGAACATGCCAGGTCTCTGCCCACGATGGGGGCAACATGGTACTTGGGGGATGGAGTGATGGGTGAGTGCGCAGACAGTGGTGGTTGGGAGTGAAGCCTCCCCCACCCCCAAATCGACAGGGCTGCCAGGGGGGCTCAGGACTTACTTGGTGAGCTGTGGGATGGCATCGAGAGCGCTGCCGTACACTTTACAGGAGTTGTGCTTCTGGCAGAGTGCTGCATTCCCCCCACTGTGGTCCCTGCAGACAGGATGGTCAGCAGCCCTAAATGTGCCCCCCACTATATCCCTCCCCAAATGGGGCAGGGCCGGGGGCCATCAGATGGGGCACCCTCCACGGCATCCACTGACTCACCCCCATGTCCCCCCTTGCCCCTTACCAGTGTTTGTGTGTGCAGAATATGGCCTCCAGCATCACCCCCTCTTCTTCAATGGCAGCCTGGGAATGGGGAGGAAACACAGAGAGATTTGGGGGGGAACACAGAACCTAAGTATCAGTATCCCCCTAAGTTCAGTCCCCCCAAGGCGTTGGATGAGCACTGCCACGCTTCAACCTTGCCTTGGGCAGATTTGCCCCCCTCTGCCCTCAGAGTCATGCCAGCCCTTTACCTGGAGACACCCAAAGACCACATATGGGTGGTTTTGGGGGTCTCACCTGCACAGCCAGCGGGTCAGAGGGGTCGACAACGGCTGCTCGGCTGGAGCCAGTGTCGATGACCAGGTAGCTGTAGTTGTTGGAGAGCACGGGAATGGGCAGGATTTTCACTCCTGGCAGGGACAGACAGACAGACATCAGGGCATGACCCCCTGGGCTGGAAAAGCAGAGGTCCAGGCCAGACTGCAACATCTTACATGAAATTATTAGTTAAGTATGCTTTGAGCAATTTGGTGATGGCAACCCCTCCCCACCCCAGAGTGCCAGTGTTGGGGGACGCTGTGGGGCCACAGTGTGTGGGTGGCTCGCCAGGACTCACCAGGGAAGCAGCAGGGCTGAGGCACGGAATGGCCATGGGGGTACCGCTCCCGGGCCTTCTTCACCTGCCGCTGGTAGAAGAGGTAGCCCAGGCGTGTGCGGGCGTAGAGGTTGTACCTAGGGAGGGCAGACACCCCTCGACGTTAACCCCCAAACCCCCTAAGGAGCCCGCGTGGGGACTGGGCTGGGACTCCCACAGGAGACACATACAGGGTCATTTTCTCATGCATGGGGACTGGAGGTGGCATGTGTGTATCCCACGCCCTGGCTCTGCAGCAAGGGCATGACTAGTTTCCCAGCCAGGTCCCCTCCAGCTGCTTCAGGCAGCAAGGATGGGGAGGGGCGGCATCGCTGTGGGAATGTCCATCTGTGCGACCATCTGTCCAGGAGGGCTCTGCTCACCAGGAGGGGCTGGAGCCCCAGGGCAGATCAGCACTCTGGCTGCCCCTCCCCCTGCTCCGGAGTGGCCATGCCCAAGCCTGTCCTGGTCCCGGGGATGAGGGAAGAGGGAATGGGGCCAGGGAAAAGGGAAGAGAGAAATGCCCCGTGCACGTGAGGGTACAACAGACAAAGGCTGGGGGCTCGGAGGGAACTCCCCATTTATACAGCAGTGATTTGGGATGGGACGGGGAATGGTGCCATGACGGACGTGTTAAGTCCCGGGTTGCAAAGCCCATTCCCAGCCAAGGGAACCCCTGGATGGTGACATCCACCATCAGGGACACCGGGAAGGATCCCGGCAGGAGCCGGGAGTCCCCCACTTTTGTGGCGGTGGGAACCCGAAGCAGGGGAACGAGGGCTTCTGCCAGCACCGGATAGCCCGGCCACGGGGCACCGGGATGGGTCAGCGATGACACCCGGGGAAGGCTGGCCCCAGGGGACAGTGACAGATCCGGGGGTGACCGGCACCGCGCGGGGAGAGCCGGCGGCTGATCCCCGACCCCGCAGCCGGGCTGACAGCTCCCGCCCTCGCCCCCCACCGACCCGGGCGGGCTGAGTACGGATGGGCGGCTGTGCCCCCGCCAGCTCCAGCCCCGGCCCGGCCTCCCCAAGTCAGCGGGGCCGCAGGTCCCTCGGCGGGCGGCTCCGCACAGGCAGGGGAGGACGGGCCCTCCCTCCCGGCGGCAGCACAAAGGCGGGCGGCGGTGGCCCCCTCCCGGCGGCGAGTGCCGAGCGGCGGGCGCTCCACTCGCTCGCTCCCTCCCTCACTCACCCCAGGCGGAACAGCAGCGGGGCGGCGAAGGCCATGAGCGCGGCGGCGGCGCGGCGGGCGCGGCGGAGGAGGCGCAGGCAGGCGGCCCCGATCCCCCGCGCCCCGGCAGCCGCCGCCGCCGCCGCCCCGCCGGGCCCCGCGGCCATGCCGCTACCGGCGTCACGCGCCCGCCGCGCCCCCTGCCGGCCCCGCCGCGGGAACCGGGACACACACGCGGGACACACCGACCGCGTCACCGGCCACAGGAGGGGATTCCATCCCCCCTCGCCGCCACCGAAAGGGGGGCCCCCCCCGCTGACGTCACGGTGTGAGGAAGGGGGACTCTGAGTGACGTCAGAGGCGGCGGGAAGGAGGTCCCGTCCCGGGGTGGGGAGGGCGAGGGCCGGTGGAGCCCGTCCCGCGGTGCAACAGGCGGGGGAGCGCGGGAGCACACCCCGCTCCCGGTCACGGGGCGCAGGGCGCGGAGCCGCCGCGGGGGGGCGCGGAGGGCGGTGCCCGCCCCCGCCCCGTCCGCCCGCCCCGTCCGGCCCGTCCCGGATCGTCCCGGCTGGTCGCGGCGCAGCCCGGCGGAGCAGCGCGCAGCAGGTAGGGCAGCCTGGCCCGCCGCGCCCCGCGCCCCCCGAGCCGCGCGTGGGGCCCCTGGCGGTCCCCCCTCGTTCTCCTGACTCCCCGCCGCTCGGTTCGCTCCCACACCCCCCTGTCCCTGCGCCCTCCGGTGCCACGGCCGGCGAGGAGCCCTTCTACCGCTCTCCCGACCGTCCCGGAGGTCGGCGGGGACCGGGCGAGAGTGGGCGGGCGGTCACCAAACAGCGGGGACGCGCTGCAACCCCCGCACCCCTGTCCTCGGTGGGTGGGGGCACGTCCCGTGGAGGTCCAGCGGCGGGGGGACCGGGTCGGAGGGCGTTCCCGCGAGAGGGGACGGCTGCGAGACAGGACCCCCACGCGCAGCGTCACTCTGTGGCGCTGATGCTGTTTTTCGGACTGGCAGGGACTCAGGGTAGTCCGTGGGGGGGACACCGACTCTTGTTCCGTGGAGGGTGTCCCCACGGACCCGGTGGGGTGTGTCGGGAGAGGAAGGCGAGGTTTTGTGCCTGGCAGGGTGTGGGGTGGCGCCGAAAGTGGTGTGTGGGGACAGCGCTGGGTGGTGTGGGGGTACCTGGGCTGGGGTACAGGAGGGCACCCCTGTCCCATGCCCTGTCCTCCGGGAGGGGGCTCGCAGGGGGGCAGAGATGCAGTGGCGGCGAGGCTGAGCTCCAGCAAACTTCTGTGCTGTGTGAGTGACATGGGGCAGTGGGAACATCTGGCCTGGGTGGGCAATACTGACCTGCTCGCGTGAGCTGAGCTGGGCTGTGCTGGGCTAGACCAGGACAAGTTCTGGTGTGCTATGTTGGGTTGTGCTGCGCTGAGCCGTGCCACGCTGCACGCAGCAGCTGTGCTTTGTTGTGCCGTGCCAGGCTGTGCCATGCCAGGCTGTGCCGTGCCATGCCAGGCTGTGCCGTGCCATGCCAGGCTGTGCCGTGCCAAGCCATGCCATTCTGGTGGGGGCTTCCAGGCTCTTCTAGAGTAAGGTAGTTTCTCAGGCAGCCTCAGTGTGGGGAGCCCTGGCTCCCACCCAAAACCATGGTCCCCTCCCAAAGTGACCCTTGTTGCCCCAGGAAACCTGTGGAGCTGGTGGTGGGAGTCTGAGCCCAGCAGGCATGCCAGGGGCAGTGGTGGGGACACTAACTGGTACCACCTGCAGGGCTGTGACAAGAGGTGATGGTTGCCTGTGCCCCATATCCCTGCCACATGAGCCTTATCTGTGCTGAGTCACGGTGCCAGTGCAGAGCAGCACCCTGTCCCTAGGACTGCGTGTCACAGCAGGGTCACCGAGTCGTCCCATGTGGCCTTTCGGTGGCCTGTGGTATCGGGCCCCTGATGGGCCATGAACTGAGGAGGGTTCAGAGTGCTGCCTGCTTCCCTGGGTGCGGTGGCCACAGGGACCCGTCAGGCTGGTTCCTTCCCTGTGCCCAAGGCCACCCCAATGGGGTGGGAACAGGAGGGGCTGAGGCAGTCAGTGGACCTCTGCCACAGGGTGCTGGCCACGGGCACAGGGTAGGACCCCTCCAGTGACCACCTGCTGGCCGAATACACCCCACTTTCCCCAGACACCTGGGTTCCCTTCTGGGGATTCTGGTCCCCCTGTAACTGAGTGCCAGTCATGGGGGCTTTCCTGGGGTCAAACTCCTATTTTGGGCTGTTCCCTGGCCCCAGAGGTGAGGTGGTGCTGTGGGACACCCTGTGCTTTTTTAGGAAACTACAGGGAAGTGGAGAAGTGAACTTCCTGTTTGGGTGGTCACTGCCACGCGGGTTATTTATTTTCAGCGCTGTTGTCATCATGATGGTGAAGGGTGGTGTGACCAGGGCAGTTCTGCCAGGGCCAGGACAGACAGATTGCAGGGGGGATGGAGGGACAGACACTGAACTGCTCACTAGTCCCCCTGTCCTGGCATGGCTGGCATGGGTGTGCCCCCCCCCCGGCACTGCTGCCTGTCCAGCCCGGCTGTGGGAAACACTGGCGTCACACAGGAGGAAGTGCCTGATCCCCTCCCAGACTCGTCCTGGTTGGGAACAGATCCTAGTTCCTTCCTTGAGATGGTCCCAAGATCACGTCACCGTTGCAGGCAGGGGGGATGTGGTGAGTTCTGGCACCTGCCTGGGGTCTGGGGTGCCAGCACTCTGGGGGTGGCAGGTGGGTAAAGGCCTGGCACTGTCTTCTGGCAGCACTGTTGTTTTCCTGGCCTTGAAGATCCTGCTTTCCTTCTCCTCCTCCTGCTGGGGCCAAGCCCAGCAGCTGGCCCTGAGCCCGGGCTGCTTGCTCACAGCTGCCGGAGGCTCTGTGAGGGGGCCTGGTGCAGCCGGGTAAGGGAGCTAAGTCCTGGTGGGATCACAACTCCCCTTGCCAAGGAAGAGTCCATCTTCTGCAGAGGTCATGCTTATGTCACTTGTCCTTATATTTGTCACTTGTCCCCTCCCTGAGGGGACTCAGGAGTTCTGGAGCCTCTGTGTGACCCACTGGGCTGTTGGGTGGGGGACACCCCTGAAATGGGGGGGGCAGTGGGGGTCTGCATGGCTGTGATGAAGATCAGGCCCTGTGTTTCCATCTCAGGCAGTGGATAGAGTGATGCCATTTGTCCCCTGGCTGGTGCTACTAGGGCATGCGGGGGAGGGTGTTTCCTGCCCCCCAGCAATGGCAAGGTGGGCTTCAAAAGCTGGAGAAGTAAAATCCCTTTTGGAAAGGTCACGTCCCTGACACAGCTTGAGTCAGCGCGTGGCGGTGCCCTGCCTGTGGCTGACAATGACGCAGGCACCGGGGACTCAGGGCTCAGGAATGTGAGTGGCCCCAGCCAAGGGGCAGTGGGGACATCCCTCACCTCTCATTGACCCACTGGCATCGAGGCCAACTTGTTGTCATTAATTAGGACCCACTATTAAAGTGGGAGGGGGAGGTTTTGTGGCTGCACAGTCCCCTGTGTCCCTGCACCTGTGGTTCCATTCACCAAGAGCACGTCCTGCCTGGAGAGGGGGACCTGTACTGACACCCCCCTCTTCTTTCCCCTCCAGGTGCCTGTGGGAGACGCAGGGAGCCGGCATGTCCCAGCCCAGTGCACCACCGCCTTACGATGACAAGAACCCCCTCTACCCCCCGCCCCCAGGGGGGTACCCCCAGCCCCATCACTACCCTGGGGGGTACCCACAGCCAGGGGGATATCCTCCAGCGGCAGGGTACGGGCAGCCAGGGGGTTACCCAGCAGCAGGGGGATACTCTCATCCGGGGATGTCCATGCCCACCATGCCTATTCGCTTCGGTAAGTGGCAGCACCTTGTTTTTTTGGGGGGGAGTGCACTAGAAACAGGAGTGCTGTGAGGGGCTGCGCAGCTGAACCTGGTGCTGAGGAGTGTCCACCACCACAGGTGACAATGGCATTGGGGATGGCTCCCCCTTCCAATCAGTCGATTGGGACGACAGGAAAGTCCGGCACACCTTCATCCGCAAGGTGAGTCCAGAGGGACTGGGGGCACCTGTCAGCGTGGGGCAGCACCTGTTGGGGCAGGGGTCCAGATGCTGATCCCTCTGTCTCTTGCAGGTCTATGCCATCATCTCCCTGCAGCTGTTGGTGACAGTAGGGATCATCTCTGTGTTCACCTTTGTGTGAGTGGAGGGTTCCTCCTTAGCCTTGTCCTGGAAAGAGGGGAGCCCGACCCTGTGTCCCTTGGGGGGTGTTCCAAGGGAACAGTAGTTGCTGTACCCCCTCCCTCATGCTTGTCCCTCCTGTCCCACAGCCACCCTGTCCGCTCCTTCGTCCAGAGGAATGTTGCCATCTACTACGCCTCATAGTGAGTAGGGGGTCTGCTGGCTTGTGCTCCCCGAGCTCGTGCCCCTCACATTTGCAGCCTCCCAGCCTGGGGGCTGGTTCTGGTGGGAGATTGCAGGGTTGACACCTGCTGTCTCTCTTTGAAGTGCCGTGTTCCTGGTGACCTACCTGGTGCTGGTTTGCTGCCAGGGTCCTCGGTGAGTCTCTGGGACCCACAGGGTGCGGTGTGTGGGTATGGTAGGGGTGTCTCTAGAGCATTAAGATTGGGGTTCTTGCCTGGGGCTGCCCCTTGGGGACTGGGGACCAGGGGAACATGATGTAGCCCCTATCACCAGCTCCCCTCTCTCGTTTTCTCCTCAGGAGACGCTTTCCATGGAATATCATCCTGCTGAGCATCTTTGTGAGTGGGCTGGGACTGGTGGAGGGTCCTGGTGGTGCCCCCATGGCACAGCAGCTCCCTGGGCAGGCTGGGAGGGATAGGTGGATGTGTGGGCATGTGAGGGCAGCCAGGAACTGCTGCCCCCCATGGTGCCACACAGCCTGCTGAGCCCACCCTTCTCCTCCACAGACGCTGGCCATGGGGCTGATGACAGGGACCATTGCCAGGTACGGCCCGGGGACACTGTGGTGACAGGAGCTGGTGTCCCTCCTGTCCTTCCCAGTGCAACTGGCTCAAGTGAGGAGCTGTCAGGAGCCAGGGGACACTTCAGGCACTTGGGCTCAGGGACAGGGGGGTTCTTGTCCAGGATCGGGGCTGTGTGGGGGGTCACCAACACCCCGCTGGGCAGGGGGATGCTGAAGCATGAGGTGACTGTGGTGTCTCCTCCATCCACAGCATGTACAAGACCAATGCTGTCCTGATTGCCATGCTCATCACTGCCATTGTGGCCATCATTGTCACCATCTTCTGCTTCCAGACCAAGGCAAGGAGAGATGCCCTGCTCTGCCCTGCCCTGGGGAGGGAGCCCGTCAGTGGGGACACTCTGGGATCTCCTGTTACATATGTGTGTGTCCCCCCATCAGGTTGATTTCACATCGTGTCCGGGGCTGTTCTGTGTGCTGGGCATCGTGCTCATGGTGACTGGGATCATCACTGCCATCGTCCTCTCCTTCAAATATGTGAGTAGGGGGGGACAGAGGGGCTGTGGGGTGTCATGGGTGTTCCTGGTCAGGTACCCCCAGGGCTGGTACAGGCACAGGGTTTGGGTGGTCCCCCTTTGCTGAGAAGCAGGGTGTGGTGCCGGCTGCAAAAGGCAGCTTGCCCGCAGGGAGGGGTGCGTCGGCAGCAGCAGCAGCATCTTGGGAGCTGGGTGCGGGCAGGACCTGCCCTGCCTTGCCTGCTGCCTGCCAGCACCTCGGCTCACCCTGCCTTTGTCCCCTTCCTGTGCAGGTGCCCTGGCTCCACATGCTGTATGCGGCCATCGGGGCCATCGCGTTCACACTGGTGAGTTCACGGCTGGGGTGGGCAGAGGGTGTCGGGTAGGGACTGGGGAGGGAGGAATCCCCCCTTTGTCCCTGCCTGACACCCTCTGCCCCCCCAGTTCCTCGCCTATGACACCCAACTCGTGCTGGGGAACAGGAAGAACACACTGAGCCCTGAGGAGTACATCTATGGTGCCCTCACCATCTACACCGACATCATCTACATCTTCACCTTCCTCCTGCAGATAGTGGGCCGGGATTAGCCCTGGCACCCGTCCTGTCCTCCCCTGCTGCCCCTCACCCCCTCCTGTGGTCTCTGTACAGGATAGTCCACTTACTGTGACTCCTAACGCTTTGGCATTCCTACCTGTAGGCTGCTAAGGAAAGGGCTTCCCTTGATCATCCCCCAGCAAGCCTCCAGGGCAGTGTGGGGAACTAGCTGCCAGTGTTTAGGCAGTGCCCAGCCTTGGCACCGCTTACCGAGGCTGTGCCGATGGCGTTGGGTTGGCAGTGGGATGCCAGAGCCCTGCCTGGGCACTGGGAGCTGGCAGCAGCTGCTGGGATCGTGTTGGGATTTTTTGGCAGAGTCTGGTTGGCGTCATTCACTCGGTGCCTTAAATGCGGTTCCGGCCATGCCCCCCTCTCCCTGAGCTGCGGCTGTGCCCGGCGTGGGCGGGGGGCAGCTGGGACCCCCGTGGCAGAGCTCATATTGCAGAGGCCCTGCAGCCACGGATGTGAGCGAAGTTGCACTTGCTAAATAAAAACACTTCAGTTTTCCAGATGGTGACAATCTTGTTGGTGCGGCAACTCCCCCCAAAAAAACCTGTGGGCAGCCTCTGTGGGGGCTGCGGCCTGGTGCAGCACAAACACTGCTGTGTGGGGTGGAAAAACCAAGGTCAAACTGCTCCAGTCCTGGCCTCCCTTGCCTGCCTGTAACCTCTGCCTTGTGGGCAGAAGCCTGGGGCTGAAGAGTGAGGGAGCAACCACAGATGCACTGAGCTCTTCCACTTTATTTGTCCCTATCCAGCTCCATGACCACTCCGTGGACTGGACAGGAAGCACAGGTGCCAGCATGGGGCTGGTGTCCCTTGGCCAGTCCCTTCAAGGTGCCACAGTGCCAGCCTGGGGATGTGGGGAAGCCTGGCTATGCCCCCCTGGCTACCCTCTTGTATCTCTCTGTCTCATACTCGCCCTGGTTGGCTTGCATCATCTTTTGGCGGGTTTTGAGCTGCTCCAGACGGTTTTTGTCCACTTGCCGTTTGGCCAGGAGGAAGAGGATTATTCCAGAAGGCAATCCGATAGCCCTGCAGGACAGCCAGTGGTCAGGAGATGGAGAGAGTTGGCAGGGAAACAAGGGTGCTATGCCACTCGAGCTGCACCGACTGTCCCTGCTCAGCACTACAACCCCCCAGGGCCCCCATTCCACTCCAGCCCTGCAGGTCAGTGCAGCCTCCCGGGCCAGCCCTCTCCCACTGCCCAAGCCACTCACCAGGCCACTCCCACCGGTTTCATGGGATTCTTGCCCCTCTTGCGGGTGGGGATGTACTCCACCCCTTCAGGGAGCCCCCTGCTGCCCGGCTCTGGCCCGGCCCGTTGTCCCGCTGGCCGGTGGCAGCTCTGCTTGAGAAGCCAAGTGTCCGGGGGGCCTGGCCGCCCCCAGGGCCTGGTGGGACCCAGGGGAGGTCTTGCTGCCAGCAGCCCTGCGGGAAGAGGCATTAGGGAGGGACAGCGTATGGGAGGCCCAGCCTGGGCTGCCTGAGGCTCCTGCTCTTGCTCTTATCCCCACCCATCCCCATCCCTGTTCCCCTGCCCTTATCCTTATTCTTGCCCATCCCCATCCGCATCCCCATCCCCATGCACATCCCTACCCTCAGCCCCTGCCCTGCCCCTGCCCCCCCGCCAGGGGACGCTCGAAGGCGGTGCCTGAGCTGTGGGGGCGTGGCCAAATATAGGGGGCGTGGCCAATCACACCGGAGGCGTGGCTCTAAGCTCCGTCCTCAGCCGGGCAGAGCCGGGAGCTGTTCGGGGGGCCGTGCAGCGGAGCCCGCGGGCCGTGCGGTGGGGAATGTGGCGGGACAGTCCCGATCTCCCCGCCTCGACCGCTCCCTCCGCCCGCCATCCCTCCCGCCAGCCGTTACCGCGCACTCCACCTCGCGCCGCCGCCATGGTGTGGGTGTGCGGCGGCCGCGCTGCATGCCGGGAGGTGCAGTCCCACCGCTCGGGCGGCGCTGCATGGTTTGTGCGCAAAAAACTACATCTCCCAGAGCGCAACGCGCGGGGCGGGGCTGCCCCGCCCCACTGGCGGAAAGGGCGGGGACCTTGTGCGGGAGCGGGCAGTGGTTGGCCGGGGCCGGAGGGCGGCGGGCGGGGATTGGCCGGGGCGGGGCGCGCGGCGGAAGCGGCGGCGGCGGCGGCAGGCGGGTCGGCATGGAGCCCGCGGAGGGCCCGGGCGCGCTGGGCCTGCACGGCGACGAGGAGATCATCGAGGTGGTGGAGCTGGGCCCGCCCGGGCCGGGTGAGACGGGGCGCCCCGCGCCGCGCATCGGGCAGGGCCTGCTGGGGCTCCGGCCTTTCCCGCCGGGGCACCGGGTGCGCTGTGGCCCCACCCCAGTGCCAGACCCGGCCGGTGCACCCCCCCCCGGCCCGCGGCCTCTCCCCTCATCGCGCCCCGTTCCCTGCGGCTCCCCTGCGTCGGGTCTCCTGGCCGCGGCGGCGTCGCGCATCCCCCCGCTGCCCTGTCCGCGGGGTTCACCCCGCTCCCGCCGTGCCCGCAGCCGCCCCGGGGGGGCCGAGCCCAGCGGGCCGAGAGCCGCGCCCTGACCTTTGCCCTCCGCAGATGACCTGGCCGAGGAGATGGAGGACGTGGACTTTGAGGACGAGGGGGCAGACGAGCCCGATGCCGAGACTTGGGATTCGGAGGATGACGAGGGGGTGGAGGATGGCATGGAGGCGCAGGACGACAGCGAGGTCACGTTCTCCCTCCACTCAGGTGAGTGCTGTGGGCCCCTCAGGACCTACTCCCACCTTGGCTTTCCCCAGAGCCCAGGGGTGCAGATGGCCTTGCCAGGCTGCCAGCCTTCCTGGGACAGCCATCAGGACTCGGAGCTGCCTTGGGCTTGTTCTCTCGCAGAGAAGCTCTTCAGGCCTCCCACCATGGCAGCTGGCCCTGAGCTCAGCAGACAGCCCGTGCCTCTCCTCCCCTATGTGAAGAATTGATTCCCACTGGGCTGGGCTGGGAGTTCAGCTCGCTGACATGGGGTTTGGATTCCCTGGGAGCGTCAGGTGAGGTGGAATTGGCCCCTGAGCAATTTAGCCTGTCTTTACTCTCCTGTGAAGCTTCTGTTTTCTGCGTGAGCCTCGACCCCAAGACTAATACGCTGGCGGTGACCGGTGGGGAGGACGACAAGGCCTTTGTGTGGCGCGTGAGCGATGGGGAGCTGCTGTTCGAGTGCTCAGGTGAGCCCGAGGCTCTGCCAGTGAGAGCTGTGTCCTCTCCCAGCTTGTCTGGGAGCTGTGCTGGGGATGTGGTCCTGACCCCCTTTCATGGCTTGGCCTGAGCAGTCTCTATCCCCTGACATCCCTAGGACACAAGGACTCGGTCACCTGTGCCAGCTTCAGTCACGACTCTGTGTTTGTGGCCACGGGTGACATGTCTGGGCTTATCAAAGTGTGGCGGGTGGATGCCAAGGAGGAAGTGTGGTCCTTCGAGGTGGGGGACCTGGAGGTGAGTGGTGGAAGCCCTGGTGCCATGGGGCGCTCCCAGGCCAGCGATGGGGGGGACACCACCTGTGATGCTGCCTGTCCGTCTCTCTGCCCAGTGGATGGAGTGGCACCCTCAAGCCCATGTCCTTCTGGCGGGCACAGCTGATGGCAACACCTGGATGTGGAAGATTCCCAGTGGGGACTGCAAAACCTTCCAGGGCCCTGCGTGCCCAGCCACATGTGGCAGGATCCTGCCTGATGGTGAGGCATGAGGGCTCTCTGGAGTGGGGAATGTCACCAGCTCTGTAACAGATCCCACTGTCACCATCTGCTCTCCTGCTTCTGCCAGTCTGTGCTGAGTGGGAAGTGGAGGGACTAGGGAGGTTGTGTCCCCACGTGCTGTCTCTGTCTCACCCAGGGAAGCGGGCGGTGGTGGGGTATGAGGATGGGACCATGCGCATCTGGGACCTGAAGCAGGGAACCTCGCTGCATGTCCTTAAAGGTAGGGAAAGGAATATCACCTGGGGTGCTTCCTACCTGGGGAGTGGCCCCTTCCAGTGGGCTCCGACCTCTGCCTGGGTGGAGAGGTGATGTTCTCCAAAGCCACCGGTGGCTGCTCCTTGCTGCTGGCAGGGGCTGCAGGAGGATGTGTTTCGAGGCCCGCTGGGTCTCTGTGGGGATGACACACAGAGCTCATGCCTGCTGCTCACCCCCCAGGCCAGGATGGCCACCAGGACCCCTTGACGTGTGTGGCCAGCAACCAGGATGGCAGTTTGATCATGACGGGCTCTGTGGACTGTCACGCCAAGCTGATCAACTCTGCCACAGGCAAGGTGGGTCTGTGTGGGGGGGCAGAGCCTGGAGCGCTGGGCACCCCCTAAGCCCTCTGGGCTGGGCCGGGCTGGTGCACAGCCATCGGCAGCCGGCAGGAGGCGTCCTGGCGCCGTGGGTGGAGCCGGGACTGGGTGGTCCCTCCGGGCTCCTGGAAGGAAGGAGCTGAGTATTTGGAGCTGGGCGTTGGTCTGCTGGGGATGCAGGCTTGGTCCCGGGTAAGGAGCGGGAACTCTGTGCATCCGTGTCTCCTTCCCTTCCTCTCGGGGACTAGTCAGCTTCCCTCCACACAGGTGGTGTGCGTGTTCAAGATGGAGACCGTGGCCCCCAAGGCACCCATCGGTGAGGGCGAGGAGGCAGAGTCTAACTCGGTGGAGTCGCTGGGCTTCTGTAATGTGTGAGTGTGGGGACAGCCCTTCTTCAGTGCTAGATCTTACAGGGGTTGTTACAGACAGATCCATTTGCATCCCCTGTGCTTGTTCTGCCGCATTTCTCTTGCCTCTGTCCTCCCTGGCTGAATGAGGAGATCCTGGATTACTTAGATGTGAGGACAAGGGACAGCGGCTGATCAGTCCTCCGGGCAACTGTTGGGTTTCTGGGCTAGCCTGATGGACCACTGTGGGGCTGGGATACCCTCCAGACATGAATGTTTTCATGCCAGGACATTTTCTTCCTCATTAACCTCAGGCTGGTTGCTGACTCTTGCTCTCCCTTTGAGTTTCCTGATTGGGGTGTTTCAAGGCCACTGGGTAGTCCCTCATATTCTCAACACACCGGAGCCTTCAGCCCAGGGTTTGCCTTCAACCTGGATCCTTCACACACTTCCATCCCTGCTTCCCCTAGTCCCATGTAATGCCTGTTCCCCTCTCTACAGGATGCCACTGGCTGCTGTGGGCTACCTCGATGGCACACTGGCTATTTATGACCTCTCCACACAGAGCCTGAGGCATAAGTGCCAACATGAGGTAAGGCCCTACCCCCTCTCCCTAGACCTGGGAGGTGGGCTTTGGGCCTGCTGGAGATCTTTCTCAGAGCCCAGGGGCCAGTTCCTGATTTGTGCTTCTCCCTCAGTCCTGGGCTTCCCCAAAAGCAGCCACAATCCCTGCACAGAGAATGTGGTTGGCCCTGGGGGCTGGCTCTCCTGTCTGTGTGGGTGGCAGACAACAGGGGAGGGGGGACGGGATACAGGGGGGGAGACTTGGTGGAGGTCCCCACTGTGTCCCCCCTGTCCCAGTCCGGGATCGTGCAGCTGCTGTGGGAGGAGAGCTCGGCCGTGGTTTACACCTGCAGCCTGGATGGGGCCGTGCGGCTCTGGGATGCCCGCTCGGGGAAGATGATCAGCGAGTACCGAGGGCACTCCGCCGAAATCCTCGACTTTGCTGTCAACAAGTGAGCAGGGGATCCCTAGACCCCTTCCCTGCAGGGTGGAGGGACCAGGGGTGGCAGGGGCCTCCAGCCTCAGGAACTCATTTCACAAACTGTCTCTCCTTTGGTTGTCCTTGGGGTCTGGTCCCAAGGTGGGGACAGACACAGGTCCATGCTGAGCCTTGAGGGTCTCAGGAGGGAGTGTGGCAGTTCAGAGCTGGGCCAGGGGTGTTGGTTAGGGATACCAGAGGCCCCCAGCCCCGTATCTGAGCCCTGTCTCCCCGCAGGGATGCCTCCATTGTGGTGACCACCTCTGGCGACCACCAAGCCAAAGTGTTCTGCGTCCAGCGCCCCGATCGCTAGAACTGTGCCAAGGGATGGAGTCCCGGCACTGCGCGGCGGCTCGTGTACAGAGGGATGAGGGAGATGGTGTCACCACCCTTCTCCAGTGTGTGCTTTGTAATTTTCCAGCCTGCCCTGCTTTGCCCTCCCTATCTAGGGGCCAAGCCTGGGGTTTTGTATGAAGATGACTTTAATAATATAAATTATTTCACTTAACTGGATGCCATCTACTCTGCTTGTTGGGGGGAAGAGGACCTGGGGAGCTGTGCTCCCTCCTCAGGGATCTCCCTGGCATCCAGTCATAGCCTGAGGATCAAAGACAGAGACCCCCGTCCTAGCTCTCGCTGATAGGGGGAAGGAGGGGGCCACGGTAGGAGGGAAGGGTGCAGATTGCTATTTGAGGGTAGGAGAATCGTGCTCTCTGCAGTCCAGGAGTTCCCTAATAGAACAGGCTATTCCCAGACCTGGGCACAGCACCCCCAAGTTCACCAGAAGTCATTTGTTCCACAATACAGGAGTTATCTCCTTTGGGGCTGTGACTCCAAACACCCCTTCCAGGGCAAGGCCACATGCATTCACAAGCCAAAGCCCCACAGCCCTTTAAGATAGAAAGATCTCCTTTATTAATGAACCCCAACAGTATTTCTTCAGATACAGGAGTTTTGAACTCAAATACTCAGAAGAAAACAAGTTAATATTGCATTATTCTCATAAGAAATACTGCAACTTATTTCTGGTAACATATTGCAAAGCGAAACAGCTTGAAAAGAAAAAAAAATTAAAAAAGAAAAGAAATTAAGTCAATCAAACTGGAATTAAAGTTTTGTTTCTTGGAACGATCAAGTCCTCGCAAGCACAGCTCGTTTCTGCAGATTACTCCCCAAACTGTCGTACAGACCCCGATTGCTTGAATTCCTTATGAGCCCACAGAGGTGCAACATTAAAAGCTACGATTATCGGGTAGCAAGTGCCCCAACCTTCGTCCTCCACGGCAGCCTCAGTGACCCCGGTGTTAACGGGTTGTGAATGTCTTCCCCCTGGAAGGATGCAGAGAGAGGTCAGCACAGCCCCCAGGGTGGCTGTGGGGCTTGTGGTGGGGCACACGCTGCAGCTGAGCTTTCCCAGCCAGGCAGGGACTGATGGTTTGGAGCTCACAGGTGTTTGTGGCTGCAGAACCAGTGAGAGGGGCTATGGGGAGGGGCTGGCCTTTGCAGAGGGGACAACCCTTCTGCCTCAAAGCAGAATGCAAAGGGACATGCCAGGACACACATCAAAAAAGGACACCAAGGGGCTCTGGGATGAGCGGAGGGTAAGGGACATGAAGGAAGTATGTTCACACAACTGCTCTCCTCCCTCCACCCTGTGCTGCTTATTTACAAGAGGGAGCCAGCCAGCCTGGTGGCCTGGGAGTGCTCCTGGCCCCAATCATCAGCTGGCCAAGGGCAGCCTCTGGCTCTGAGCAGCTGCAGACACACCAGGCACAAGGACCTGATCTTGTACCCACAAACCCCTAGGGAGCACCTAGCTCTTCTCCCCTCATGAGCTGGAGCTGCCCCCAGAACTGGCCAGCCAGCTCTAATATAACGGGGGAAAAGCCCCCCAAATGCCACAATGGACTCGGGTGAAACATGACACAATGGAGACACCTGGGCTCACAGGACCTGCTGGCACAGGGTTTTGCCACAGACCCAGCTCCTCAAGGGACATGCAAGGCAGTAAGCTGTGAGTCACCACCACAGCACCCAGCCTGCCCTGGACTGCAGTATGCCAAGCTGAGAAGGGGCGAGCTTGTGGCTGGCAGAGAAGCCTGGAGCGGGTTGCCACTCACGTGATTGTTTTCATTTCTTTCTTCTCTGCGTCTGGACGGGCACGGTTCAGCACCTTGAGGAAATCTGACGTTTTCGCCCTCATACGCGTGTGAATATAGGCCTGCGTTTCATTAGGACAAAACAGGGACACGTCAGGATCCTGTCTTCATAGCTGAGATTTCAGGACATGTCAAAGCCAGGTCACTCTGAACAATTACCCTAATTTCTGTTCCCAGAGAGGAAATAAGCCAGATCCAAAAGGGAAAAATCCTATTTTGCTGCTAGAATGGGAAGCAAATATGCACTGCCTGTGCCTAAG
The DNA here is from genome assembly GCF_003031625.1 of Empidonax traillii. Classification (NCBI taxonomy): domain Eukaryota; kingdom Metazoa; phylum Chordata; class Aves; order Passeriformes; family Tyrannidae; genus Empidonax; species Empidonax traillii. The sequence goes on from NW_020955198.1 coordinate 1,422,983, forward strand.
GGCAGGGAGAAGGTGACAGTGCATCACTTGCTACCCCTGCATGACTGGGGAGAGCAATGCCAGACCTAAATGAGTTCTCAGGAGGCACCCCTGCCCCATGCTCCTCCCCTGCAGCACCCAGGCCAGATGGGCTGAAGCCACCCCGTGTCCCCCAGCTCTGGTCCTCATACCTTCGAGCACTTGATGTGATAGTGCAGGTAGTCCCGGAATGTGTGGATCAGGTTTATGGTGTTGTCTCTGGCTGCAGCATTGGTGTGACGGGGGAACAGCACTGAAAGAAGAGGCCAACACAGACCATTAGTGCCTTCTGAGGCTGCCCCAGAGCTTCAGGATCCTCCAGTGCTGGAAGCTTCAGGGAGTGCTGCTCTGAATGCCTGCCTTGCTCTCTACAAAGAGCCCTTTACTGTGACACACATCAAGATTAAGCAGCACTTGTGATTTTATATATAAGGCTTAGGAGCACTTTTCCACATCTCCTACAGCAGCCTGGACACAGCTGTGCAGCCTGTGGGATGCAGGCAAGGCCAGGTGCCTAGAGATGATGGCACTGTAGGAAACTGCATAATGCAACATCAGTGCTTCGGAGACAGTCAGAGGAGTGAACTGGGAGGCAGACCAGAGCAGTCAGGCTGCTCCAACAATTTCAAGATCCAGTCTGCCCCGGGGTCTTGAAATTGGTTGTCAGTCTCTGTCTGGCAGCTTGTAACAGACAGAGACTTGGATAAAGTTGGTGGCTCACTCTTTCCATAAGGTGGTACTCTGCTAAATGTCCCAGATCCAAGGGCTGAAAGAACTTTTTGTCTGGGTGATGATCTCACCTGAGACTGTCAGATGAGATAACCAGGAAATTGTGTCTCCACAAGCATGGAGTATGTGCCATCCCAGCCCTGCCATAGCTGACAGCTGCTCGGACCTCAGGGCATCATTCAAGGAGCACCCTTAAAGAGGGCAGTGCTAACTTCACCTTTTCCTGCAGTGTCTGTGCTCCATCTCTGAGCTGCAAACTACAGGAATGCGGGCCTGAGAGATCCTAAAGACACACCCAACCATTGCCCTCGACTTCCCTGGAAGACACCTATCCCTTTGCACAGGGCAGGGTTTGGACTCCTCAGCACTGCTGCCCAGGGGGAAGTGATGGCTCTGCTGGTCACCACCTCTGCAGGCAGGAGGAAGTGGCTCATCAGTGTCTGGCCTACAGCAAAGAGGCAGAACTGGAGAAGCAGAACTCACTCACTGCCCTACTGCTGCTCTCCAATTACCCCTGCTGATCAAGCACTGCACAGGTGCCTGCAGCTGGACAACCTACAAATACACCTGCATAAAACCTTTCACAAGAAACCTCCAGTTTCTACAATATCACAGCAAAGCAACCCTTCCCTTTGCTCCCAAGTACTGAACTTATTTTGTAGGCAGACACTAAACAGCTCACTGTCCACTTCCGTATCTTCTTGTCCACAGCAGAGCTGAGGTGACCTGATATAGAAAAGGGATGGTCCAAAAGGGTGGACAATACAGAGTGCAACTCCAGAGTCCCTGCAGCCCCCTAGTGACCCACTCCAACACTTGGGGAAGGTGAATTCTTTTTCATTTTTCATGCAGCAGCAGGAACCTCTCTCCCGAGCGTGCCCAGGCCTCAGAACTGCCTGCTTACCAAAGGTGATGTAGCCAATATTGTCGCCCACGGCCGCGTCCGTGTCTTTCAGCTCTAAGGGCGGCTCCCTGTGGCTGAAGAGCACCTGTGGGGCTGTGTGACTGGCCCGGCGACCCTCCTTGAACTCCTGGGCAAGACAAAGTGAAGGTGAGTGCCACTGCGACCCTTCAGCAATGTGCTGGGAGAGCAAATAGGGTTTCCTCACTCCTACAGGGCAGTGAGCAGAAGGTTGCCCAGCTTTCCCTGAATGGACAGAGTTCATCAGGCCAAACACCTGGAAAACAACCTTTATTCCCAGCAAAACCAGCCCCAAATGGATGGCTATCCTTGGTTTATACATGGCTCTAGTGCAGCCCCTCGGCTGGGTTGGCTTTCAGTGTCACACCCTTGCCATGGGTGTTTTGTGGAAGGAACACCTCAGTCTGAGCAAGCACATGAGACAGCACAACTCTTGCTGGAAAATCAACACCATCAATGCTTCCAGTGAAAGCGGGCAGTGCCTATCACCCCAGAGGAACAAAAATTCTCAGGGAGGGCTGCAAGGTCTCCATCACACCCAGCATGAAGGCTTTGCCATTTGAGAAACCATCTCCCACCAGGAGCCTGCCCAGGTATCAAGAAGCACCTGCAGGGTTTGAAGCTTGTATGTGAAGCTTGCTCTTCTTAACGCTTCTCTACACCTTGAAACAATACCTTCAGACAGGGAGATCCCTTCCCCCACAGAACCTCTGACAGCAGCACAACCCCCACTTTGCATGAAATGAACTGTCTGTGTTTCAGGAATTGTAAGGACCATCCTTATATGGGGTTGGGAATGTCCAGAGACCATTCTCCTGCCCCAAGGCAGGGCAGCCTCCCCTCTAAATCACTGACCTCCAGCCCAGCCTACACATTATCAGCCACCCTTGGCCTCTGCTCTGAGCACAGCTCCCCCTGGGAAGGGCAGGAGCATCCATGTCCCTTTTAGAGAACCGAGTACATCACTGGGGTTTCCCTAATGAAATGCTTAGCTTGCACTTCTGCCTGCTCGTGCCAGAGGGTGAAATGGTTCAAATGGCTTCACTGGTTAGTTAATAGTCACATTTTCTCCATGAGAGCCCAGATGAGCAGCCACCATGCCTGGCTGCCTTATGCAAGAGCAATAGCTGGAGGGAAGGAGCCACAGTGACTCAGAGTGGAAATTCTTGTGGCTGGGCAGAGGCAGGGTTTGCTGTTGTAAAAACCAAGAACTCGGGACATGGAGACTCCGAGACAGCCACTGCCTTGAAGCCCTGCCATCTCCCCAGGAGCCTCACTAACCCCATTTTGTTCACATCACGCCTCCTTCCCTGTTTTAAAAGCTGAATTCCAGGCTGAGGGATATGCTGGTGGGGAAAACCTCAAAGTTAGAGCAGACGCCCTGCCTGTAGCAAATGAACACAGCGAACAGAGCTGCAAAATAAGACTTCCGTCACAGGAGACCCTGTTCTGATGACGCCCAACAGAGGTAAACTGGTATCCAACCAAACTGGGCCAGTAACTTGCTGTTCATGAGCCTGTCAGCAGCACAGCCTGGCACCCCTGAATAGGTGGGTTAAAGCTCTTCTATCCCTGGGACACCCTGCAGGGCTCTGCTCCATGGCCACGGCCATGCAGGAGGCTCTCTGGGAGGTTCAGGAGACACGAGTGAGGCAGGCCAGTGGCAGGGATGAACACACATACCATCACGCACTGAGCCTCCCCCAGCTGCACGCAGACGCTAACAGACATGCAAAGTGTTTACTACAAGTCTCTCCACGCTTTCCAGCTAAACAGCAGTTGCGAAAGTTAGCTGAGAGTAGAAGTACTTGGCATTAAAATTGGTTCAAGCCTGCAAAAACGGTATATTCATAGCTCTGAAAAACTCAAATTTGACAGCTGCCACACTGAGCTGCTGAGACTTTCTGTAGCATTAGCAGGAAGAAACTTTGAGGTGAAGACAACTCTCAGCCCCATCTCAGGCATGGCATGGCATTGTCTTTCCCTTCCTCTCTCTTTACAGGCTTCCCACGACACTCAGCTCCTCAGCTGGTGCTGGTTATCCCTACACCACAGCTAGCCACACTACAGGGCCTCAGCGTGGGGACTGAAGTATTTACTGTGGTGTTTTGTCATCTGTAACACATAATATGTTTGATTGTCAAAATGAGCAAGACTATTAGTAATACAGATGACAATGCAAGAGCCAGGAAAATATACTACCTATGCCTATTAACATGTTCTTCCATCCCATTGCAGCATGGAGCCCTGCAAAGCATTTACGTGCATTAAACTACCTTTGTGCTCACTTCAGCCCAACTTCAACAGCTTATCTGGCAATGCTGCTTCAAGCAAGAAGGCACCTGAATCGAGGACCAGACCCTTTCCCCGTAATTCAGTTTCCATACCTGCATAAACACCTTTCCGATCACCACGTCATCGTCGTCCTTAAATACTGTGCTGAACACAACTGTGACACGGTCCTTTTTCGCCTCAACATACCTGCAGGTGGGTGAGAGAGGAGAACCCACACGTGAACAGGAGCTAAGAAGATCAACTGGACAAGGAAGCAACTGTATGACAAGGTCAAGAAGATAGAACAGCCATTCACAGGCCAGGCTGCTGAAAATTTCCCCTCCCTTGAGACAGTATTTGCAGGGAGCAAAACATTTCTGTTGGGAGTGGCCAGTTCCTCTCCTGCATGCAGCCACAAGTGCTGCCACTGACAGAGACTCTTGTGTAACATCCCAGCAGCCCGAGGCATGAGCATTACCCTTGCTGGATACTTGTGGAGCCTAGGACAAGCCCTTATTACCCTACCAAAGTACAGAGCAGTAGGATTTCCTGACTTTCCACCACAACCTACAGCTGTGAGCAGGAGCAGAGTCCTGACCACTGTCCGACTCCCATGCTGCTTGAACACTTACATTGTCTCATCGTCCCTGTAGTGGATGACTGCTCTTTTTTCTCCTTCTTTGCCCTCTTCCTGGAATTTGAAATACTTCTCAAAGACTGAAGCAAAGCAGTTGCGCTTCAACATGCCGGCTTGGTGCACAATAGCATCCTTGTCTGCGGGAAGGTTCTCCAGGTCGTAGAGCAAAGAGACATTGTAACCTGGGAAGGGACAGCCACCAACCTTAATAATCTACGTAGGGCCTTAATGAAGGCAGAGACATTTTCTCTTTAAAGAGACCTACAGTCCCACCTTTGCCTCAAATCCTCCCAAAAGCCCCAGGGGTGAGTACTTCCCACTCTAAGCATGGCCAGAAGCCATTCCCAAACTCGGCACGTGGCCATGGCAACGCTCCTGGGGCTCCTTCCTGAGCTCTCAGACACACGTGCCGGCTGAACTGCTCCCAAGTTTTTTGCAGTGAGTAGGAAGAGATGTTGTCACAGGTAACCATGGTTTTCCTGTGTCTCACAAAGCTTCTTTGAGAAGAACAAAGACCCAAACCCTGAGGAACAGAGGCTTCCTGGAAGAGGGCTGCATAAAGAATTATGGCTTGTGCTGCAAGCTACTTCAGCCCTGACTTACCTAAGCCACCTTTTGAATTGCCATTCATTGTACAGAGAGCCCCAGACATCAAGCTCTTTAAGTGCAGCCTTCATATGAACATTTCTGAGCATTACTTCAGTAATTCTGGAATTGCATTCACACACACACACACACAGAGTAAATGTTATTGCAGGGTTACCTGATTCAGGATTTACCAAGTAGCTTCCATAGACTTTCTTCAATACCTAGAAAAGAAATTAAACATTGAGAGCACAAGCTATCAAGAATTGTTTCTTCCTGCACAGACGAAGCCATGTTTGGCCTTCATTTAGAAATATCAAATTACATCACCTGCCTCCCCTAGTCTAAGTGAATTTGGACAAGTATTAAGTCACCAACTTCTAGTACTATCAGCTGTCCCTGCTCTAGGGAGAGCTCCCTGAACTCCACTGACAGGGGGCACGGTACAGAACAGGACTCAAAACTGGAACTTTTTCAAGTTCTTGCTTGCATGGGGAAGAAACCTCCTTCCACATAGTAGAGCCTGACAGAACAGATCTGAGGGCTACAGCCCTTCCTCCCCTTCAAAGGCAGATGCAAAGTGTGCCCAGCCTCTCTCCTCACGGGACAGCAAGTTCAGAGCAGGGGTCAGGTGCACCGTGGCCTGGTGACCACCCGCTCTGTCTCAGCCTATTGCACGGGACAGATGGCCATGCAGAGGAGAATGCCAGGCTGCTTGGATGCCTCCCAGAAGCAGAACCGCCTACGGCACAGCAAAAACCTTTCTTCAGACATAATCACTGCTGAATTTTACATCAATGGCAATTTTCAACTGAGCCATAGCTCTGTGTCAACGAGGGGGCCGGGAACAGGAGGTATTTCACAGGGAAGAACACAATAACGCTGTGGCAGAACTAGCCCTCCTGGGATGACACCCACTACCACGTGGAAAGGATGCACAGGCTCTCTGCATGCCAAAACCTCTTCTCAGCAGAGAGCCTGCCTGCAGCAGCCCAAGAGATGCCCTTAGCAGGAACCCCACTCTGCATTCTTCACAGTGCGGTTTCACGAAAAACAGAGCAGAAACAACCTACATCATCTCCAGGGAAGTACAGAAAGCAACAGTTTGCTAACTGGAGATTTCAAAATGTAATTTCTATTCAGTCAGCACTTCCAAGGCGGAAGTGCTGCAAGTCCTGCAGAGATCCAGTTTTCCTCTAAAAGTTTAGGAAGTTGCCTTCTACCACTGTCTCAATGGCTGCTGGTGCACAGTGGTGCCAGCCACTCGACCAGCACAGTGGTTCTCTTGGGATCACACGCTGCACTGATCCCCACTAAACATGCTGGGAGGGCTCCATCATTTGGGCTGCTTGACACTCCTGTCTGCCAGCAGAGCAGTAATGCCTTCAGTAGCAGACAATGTTGCTCCTAGAAAGCTCTGCATACAGGAACCAGGAAAGCGGGACACTCAGTCTTATCTGTTCTGACTTGCGTAAGTCTTGCAGCCATTTGCAGGAACTCACTTTGGGTTCAAATCACCTGTTTCTCACCAGACTCCCAATAAACTGAGGGAGCTTGTTTTCTTCCAAGGACAGCCACCCAGAGGCAAAAGCCTGTTGAAGAGCCTTGGGTGACACTCATTTGCTACTATGTGGAGATTTGAAAACTGACTCAGGAACTGAGTCACACTTCCTGCCTCGCCACCCAACCACAGCTCAGAGAGGCTCCTTCTTTCTACCATAAATGGCCCTCTGCAGCCACAGCCCATTCAACAGGAACTGAGCCTGCAATTCCTCACACCAGCAGCAGAAAGGGAACCCGTCTGCAAATCAAGGTCTGCAGACACAGCAGGAGCCCAGCACTTGCTGTCAAATGTGGTTAGAGTAGGAAGAGAAACACATGGGACTCCAGACCTGTCTTGGTGCCTTCCTTCACTTGTGGGCTCAACACACCAGTCAGGGAAATTATTTCTATACGGTCAGGGCTCACACTAACTTGGACTTGAAAAATAAGTGGTGCCTTTTGCCTTTCAGGCTGGAGGGTCATATAAGATGACTACTTATTCATGAGAGAGTGTGAAGACACTTGCCCTTGTCTTCCAGCAAAGTGGGACTCCTGGTTGGCACAGGGCTGCTCCTTTGATCAGTGTGAGATGGGAGCACAGATGCTTCTCTAAGGGTCAGATGTTGGATCCATCAACATTGCAAGGGCATTGCTAACACAGTATTTGTAGGCATTAGGCCTGGAGATGCTTGCTTACCTCATCAGCACCGTGTTCCTGGAGTTCCTTGTAGAATTTCAGAGAAATACTGACCATCACTTTTGTCTTGTCGCCATTGGGGTTTGAAATATGGTAAAGGACTCCATCAAAGTCTAAGAAGCAAGCAAGAAGAATGTGAGGGAACAGGAATCAGTTTCCATTTCTGAGGAAGGTTTTACCTACGCATTCTAGGAACTGCATAAAGCAACACCCTTCCTCTTGCTCCAGCCCTTACATGTACAGCAAAAGAGAAACCCGCAATTAAGGAAAGTGGCAACGTCATGGAGGGAGATCTGTTATCATTCACAGGGCCGAAACGGTTTTGACACCTGTCCATCACAGAAAGCTTTAGTCTAGTGTCATTTAGCATCCCTGGCAAACCCGCTTGTGGTCAACGCACGAGGATACAAACACGCAGACGGGAACCTTCTGGATGGCCAGCACAGAAAGTGACTGACATGCCCACCAGGCCAGAGCTGCAGCCTGCAGGAGAAAACATCTCTGCCAGCAAAGGCAGCTCAGCCGCTGCCTGCTGTGACAGCTTCCACTTCACTGCAGAATGGGCAGGGAGGGCAGGAGGCAGAGAAAGGCAACTCTCCAGCTACCCAGCAAACTCCACTTCCCCACAGAGCTCTACAGCTCACACAGGCTCTTGATAACAGAAGCAAAAAAAATCAGTTGCTGCATGAGCACTTGAACTTCCTTGGCATTTCTCCTCCTGGAGAGCAAAATTCAGGTGATGAATTCATTTTGCCTGTTATACTGAGCCAGCTTCCTATCAACCCAAACCAGATGATGCTAAAGACCTCATAACAGGGCACCAAGGGCAGGACTGGAGAACAGGCAAGGTAAAAGAGAAAAGGGACACACCAAACAAAGCTCTGCCACCACCGAACTCATTGCCTTGGGGAAGTCCCAGGGAAGGCAGACAGACTGAGAAAATAGTGGGGCAGCCAACAAAGCCCCAGCTCTGGGGTTACTGCAGTGTCCACACCATCTGCACCTGCCCAGCAGTGTGGGCTGAGATTGGGCAAACCAGGTGCAGCTGTGGGTGGACTGTTTGAGCCAGTCCTTTGTTCAGAGAAGTCAAGAGAGCTGCAGAGCTTACCTGCAAATGTTACTTCTACTGCCTCTGGTTTATTTCTAAAAAGCAAAGAAAACAAAGGAGATGAGAACTCAAACAGCAGCCTCCAAGCTGTGAAGGAAAGAGGATTAATTTCCAATGTCTTATTTCTCACAAGCAGCTCTTCCTGAAAACCCTCCTATCTCCTGCTGTTCAACTAGTACATAACCTTAAACAAGAGGTCTTGGATTTCTTCTCATTCCTATAAGCACGAGTTTTACCCTAGATGATATAAAATAGACCTTGAAGCTGGCACAGGTTGTTATTATTTGTAGTTTATTAATAGATTTCAACATCACAGATTTCCAGTTAGAACTAAGAAGGCTGCTCGTCACTAAGAAGTTCGTTTTCACAAGTGCACTTACTGTACAGATCAGTCTCGACACAGGTCTGGGGTCAGAAGCTCTTTTGTAAGGTCCTGCAATACCAGTTCATGGAAGGGGCTGAGTAATCCTTTCTGACACAGTATCCCCTTTCCCAACAACACCATCTCTGCAAATGCATTGATATAACTCACTTGCAGAGAAGACCCCTTTTCCAAGTCCAGGACTAGGAGCAAATCATAGAAGGAAACTTTCCAGGTGTGAGTTTCATTCTGCCCCCCTTCCAAAACACCCCAATACTTTGTCAACAAGCTCTGCAGGAAAAACGGTAGCTCTGGATTTGCTCTAACACTTCCCTGAGTGGTCTCAGAGATCCCTGAGCAGCGACAAGGCCCCTCAGAAGCCAAAGGTACACCACATCTTACACTGTGACTATGAAGATTAAACTACATCTTAACAAACCCTATTTCCAGGTTGTCCATGATCTGTAGAAGAGCAGGACCCCATGAAAGATGTAACTGCTTCCGGAAAGTAATTTTTTTGAGACTGGCACTACATAATGGCTTTCACAGCTCTGAGGGGACTGGTATTAATTGGTCACTCTCCACCAGGGAACAATGCAAAGGTATCTCTGTTGCTGAGAGCAGGGGTGGAAAATGAGAATAGGGGAAAAATGCCAGTCTGATACTGTTGTTTCACACCATATCTCCAGTTATCTTTCAAAAGTGGGTGATAATTAGCAGAGTACAGGCTAATGCTGCTGCTAACATAAATCTAGTCTCTAACAGTTCATTCGGACCTGTCTGAACCAATATAGTGAAATAACTCCTCAAACCAAAGCCTGTGGTCTCAGCTATGTTGCTGCTGCTGCCCAGAGACAAGCTTCAACCTTTTTGCTGAAACTTGTTCTGTCCATGCGCTTGTATGCTGCTGGGTACTAGCTACACCTCAGTACATACACTGAGAAAGGGAGGGGGGAAGTGATGATTCAATATCTACTTTCCCATACCATATTCTGTAAGGATTTAAATGATTTTATCTCAGCAGAAAGCACTGTTCTTTCATCAGCTTTTCTGCAGTCAACCTTGTTCCTGGAAGGCAGAAATTATTACCACAGTGTGCTAAAACTCAAGTTGGGCAATACAAGGGAGACTAAGGCCTCGAATATCACTGATCCCAAACCATGCACCAGGTCACCATTTTACTCTAGTGGAAAGGGAGGAATCAACTCCTAGACAGAGATCCTAAGTAGAAATGATGGGGTGTTGCTACTTCATGAAAGTGATTAGCTGTGAAAGGCAACAGCTCTTTTTTGTCTGAAGGCTGGGGAGCCTCTGCCTTTTGTGCCACATCCTTGAAGATAAAAACCACACACTAGAAAGAAGCAGTGCGAGTGCACCCAAAGCAGGTCCTTTAGTTTAAGAAATGTGCCAGCTACCTGTAACCTCTCTTGCTTTCATCTCCACTTCCCAGCTGGGCCTGAGACAGGCTCAGCGGGCATCCCTGGCTGCATATTTAGCTCGGGCTCTTAGAAAGGGGAGCAATTCCCAAAGCTGCATCCAAGCCACTTCTGCTCACTGAGGACTGCTCAGAGCAGAAATGAAAGAAAATCCCACTGATCCCACTCGGTCAGTTGATGGAGACGTGTTCTTCTTTTGGAACACCACACTTAGACGTGGGAATCAGCCTGGATGGCAATATAAATTTTTATAAAAAAAGAAACCTATGTAGGAAGCTTTAAAGATAGCACAGCCAGGCACATGAGAGCTAGGAATATTAAAGAGGACACATCCTTAAACCTCTGTTCCATCTTCTCAGAGTTACACCTTTCAAACCCCATTCCCCATGCACATGTAGCTGACACTTCCCAGGGTGCCGGCTCCCAGCAGAGTCCTCCAAACACAGCACCGCCCTCGGAGAAATGCAGGGAAGCGGCTCACAGCCAGTGCACTGGAGTGCTTTTGCCGAGAAAGGGCAATTCCCTGTGCCTAGTACCCCGGGGGATGGTAGGAAGATCAGTGGTCGCATTATTGAAGAAGCCGAGGAGACCACGTACCCAGAGCCAGCTGATGGCTCTGCAAGAGAGCCTTTGTTCTGCACACAAAAGCTCACCGCTAACAGGGCTGCTTTTGGGCCTGTCATCCCGCAAGCATCTTCTCTTAGAGAAGATTTTAACACTGATTTCCCAAGTGGCTCAGTTCCGGTACCTGGGGATGGTGAGAAGGGGAGATATTTTAGGGAAAAGCCGATAACTGGGCAGAACTTCGGATGCTGAATATTCAACTGCTTCCCGGCACAGCCTCAGTGAAGCGAGGGCTCACGTGAGATGAATACAGAGCTCCTCGCAGCCGCGCTGGCACAGTCACCTACCACACGGTGAGTCTTCTGCCTCGTCGGGCACACATCTAAGTAACCCAGGCCTGGCCTGGCCCAGGGGAGTACAGGGAGGGGCATTAGAAGCCTGGCTGGGAGCAAAGTGAGCTCTCTTAGCCTTTCACAGTTCAAGAGCTTTACAATCACAAAGTTTAAAGTGCTTCTATTTATTTCTCTGGTTCACCTCACCATAACTACCCTGGCTACTTAAAACGCTTCTACAACAGCAAAAACCACCCCTTTTGCTACCTGAATTGTTGTTACCCCAACAAGAAGTCCCCAGGCAGCAGAGAGAGGAGCTCTCCAGAGTCTGTACTTTCTGGATGAGTGACAGTGCTGCAGGTCTCATCACACGATCACTTCCCCTCGACCTTTCACCAACCCCATCTTCCGCCAACAGAAATAGCAGTGGAGATGTGCTGAACACTCTGCGGAGGCACAGTGTGTCCTCGACGTTTTCAGCCCTCCCTGCTCTGGCGAAGGCTCAGTGAAGAGGGTGCACACACACCATGCCTGGGACCGGGCCTCCACCACTGCAGGGTGGGTACTCGTTACCATAAGGTTACTGGCGCAGTCCCAGAGCTCTGCCTGGTCCAGTGTGCTCCGGCATCCCGTGCCTCTATGACGAGACTCCCCACACTCACGGTGGGAATTGGCAGTTTAGCAGCTTGGTGCAGAGTGACTCTAAACCCCAGCCATCTCTAAGTCCCAGTCAGACTGTAAATCCTAACCGGGTAGCCAGGAGTTCAGTATTTGGGGTTCATTTCTACCTCTGATTCAAGTCTCTGAGAAACAGAGTAAGCCTAGCCAGGCTCAGAGGAATTCAGACGGAACAGCCCATCCACTCCTGGGGCAGAAAGCTGCCATGACCCTGCAAGCTCCTTACCCATCAACGCTACATGAACTAGAGCCTCCCCCAGTGACCTTCCATGTTTGCTACCCTGTGCCCCAAATGGACAATAAAACCAGTTCACAGTGAAAATAACTTAATGGCTTTTCTCTGCACTAAACACTGAATCCAGACCAGACCTTTCTGCAAACCCCTGCCTGAACTCCAACGCTAAAATGGCAGCTGTTCCCAGCAGCAGCAGCGGTTTGCTTTCTGATAACACTTATCAGGTTTGAAGTCAAACCCACACCAAATCCCATCTGCCCTCTGCTTGTAACAATAAAAGATCCTGACAGGTTTTATGTCTTCTTGCCTTCATTCCTCCTATTCATCTCCAAATGGCTCCTATACCCTGTCTATCTAATACAGAACCAGCTCCAAATCAGATTTTCCAGGCCGGCAGAACATCCATGTAGAGTCACAGTGCCCATGGAGCAATGCCAGCGAGCACTTAAGAGCAATAGTATATCTTTTTTCTGACAGCATTTCCTCTATTTTGACTCTGACAACTTCTAAACTTCCTTGTTTTATTCTCAGGCCACAGAGACACTTAGCCATTTGTTACAATAAATTTAGGACCAACAAAGACTTATAATGATTATACAGAGCCTTCATCTTCTGTATTAAAAAGACCTAACTGCAAACTTGGCTGACAACCGTACTGAAGCATTTCCACATCACAATTAAGGCCTGTACCCAATAATGGAGAATGGCAATTATTTTAAAAGCTGTAGGCATGCAGATACTCTAATCTCTTGCCCCAGAGGAGGCAGGGGGCGGGGAAGGAAAAGGGGTATTTCAAAACTTAAAGCTTCAAGCAGAGATTTCAGATCACTGGAGCCAACACACAGTTTGGATAAAGTGAGCCAGATTCAGTGACAGACTGCAGGCTCTTGCTACAAAAAGGTCACCCCAACAAAAAAAAAATTATGAGCAATGTCTAAAATTATCTGAACAGTGCCTCCACTCCTGAGCCCCGCTCAGCTAACAAAAGCTTCCCTACGTAAGCTGTGGGAGCATATGTAATCAAAGAGCTCCTATAGCTCTGGCAGCACACCCACCACGAACTCGAGCAGGAATGCTCTGCCAGGCACCGAGCGGTGTACAGCACCCCAACACGTGCCAGCTCTCCCCTCTCAGTTAGGTGACCCCCTTGTGCCCAAGCTTTTCCCTTGATATGTGCCCAACAGCCTGGAGGAAGCTGGCTGGTAGGAAGGCAGTGGGATTCACAGCAGACAAAGCATAAGGTGGTCCTGCAGCACGCAGGCACAGGAAAGTCCCCTTCCAGCCTGGTATTTGTCCTGTGCATCTTTGTTCCAGTTGTGGGCAGGCAGTCCACAGTGCCCCATTGGAGAGATCCAGAGTGACAGATCTCTGGGAAAGAGCCTTATTTTGCACACACTATTCACTGCGTTTCTTCAGTAAAGTGATAGATATCTACTCTTCCCTGGTGTCAAGCGTTGGTGGCTGCAGCAAGAACCACTCTCTGAGGATAAAACAGTGCAGGCCTCTCTTGGGAACCCAAGATGAAAACTGAAGTTGGGGCTGGGACAGAACCACCTGTGAAAGCATAACACTTTGCAGATCTGGCTTCTCTCTTGTTCCCTGTGCTGTTGTTTGAAAGCAGAGCACTGCCTAGTTCCAGCCAGAGGTGGTTCACGATCCACCATTAATGCATTCACCTTCCCTAGCGGCTAAAGCAGGATGTATTGTGTCTCAGGAGCTATGCTCAAACACCTACAGCACCCTCAGTCAATGTGGACAGCCAGGGTATACAAGTGCTGTCCATGCCAGCTGAACCCAAGGATACTGCTTTTGCCAGCAGCATCACCTGAGCACACCTCAGAGTCAGGCAGGTTGAGTTTCAGCAGGTGAGGTTGTGCGGGGGTAGATGTGCAGCTCCAGGCTGGGCTTGTGAGGACACTGAGCCAGCACCTGCCACTGATCCTTGCTCTGTGTCTGCACCATGGCAAGCAGCCATCACACAATGAACGGGATGAGGAAACTCATCCAGATTAAAAATACCGAGTTTTGCCTGTTTAATTTTAACCTAGGTCACTTCCCCAATCCTGTTTCCCTTGAAGCCACAAAAATGCCTCTGTCAGCAAGAAGGAGGGGGTAGCAGAGGAACAGTCTCTGGTTTTGATGGGGCTGCTGAGGATTCCTGAAGCACCAGCCACTCCTGCAGGGAGTTTCTTAGTGGTGCCCTGCGGGACTCAAAGCTCCTCTACCCTCCCAGCACGACCAACAGCCTCCAGATGCTCCTTGGTCTCCCCACAATGAACTCACTTTGCTTGTCACATCACAAACACCAAGTTCACACTGCCTGGTTTCACCCAGGGCTCAGCCTCGCTATCTGAAAGGCTCAGCTCCACAGCCCACGAGCACCAAGTGACCGCAGGTGGGAAATACCACCAAGCAGGCGGGCGCAGCTTCAGCCCAGCTCACAGGAACTGCTCTACACCAGGGAACTTCAGGCTTCAGCTGATTTCCTATGCAGCTAATAGTCATGAAACCCTGCAGATTTGTACCTACTAATGGCTGTAAAGAAATCAACAATTTGATTTGAGATTCTCTTCCCTCCACCCCCAACCCAGGAAAAGGCACGCTGTTCTCCAGCTATGCAAATTTGTTTTCTTTTGCACAGTGGGTAAAAAATAAGTAATGGTTTTACACTGATGATTAATTTACCAAAAATTTAGGGGAAGCTATATATGGCTGGAAAACCAAACCCAGAGAACAAAGCCCTGTGCCCCACTTTCACTGGGATCAGTTAAATTAGAGCAGGACAAAACTGGATAGCAAATCTGTTTTGCGAGGCTGTTCCTCCCTGGGTGTTAAACAGAACAAGTATTCACCAGACACAGAAGACAATAATCAAAGTGTTTTACACTTACAGTGTTTGTGGGGTTTTCTCCTGTCTGTGTGGTTAGCAAAGGGAAGCAATGATAACAAACAAAATCTTCCAACTGGTAGAGCTCATCCCCTCACATTACACTTCTATCAGAAATGGGAAAACATACCTGTGCCTCCAGCTTCTAGGCAACTTCCCAAGTACAAATGAACTGGTGAAAAGCTTATGGAACAGTTTATTCTCTTGACACCTACAAAAGCTCACGAGCCACCCTCATTTCAACACACTTGTTTCCACGTACTGACCAGGTATTCCCAAACGGCATCAGTTCAGTGCTTGAAAGCTTCAGCAGCAAATTCCTAACTCAAGTAATTTCAACAGATTCTGGTAGGTTTAGACCTTTGTTTTAAAATGTGGTTGGTTTAAGAGAATGGATTTAAACCAAGAAATGACAGTATTAAATAAAGGAAAAAAACCCCAAAGATGCATTGAAGTCCATAATCTGTCACCACCTTTATCTAAATGGTGGCTGTCCAAGGAAGTGAGATTTCCATAAGGTTTGCCCACAAAACCAAACTAAATTTGAAATTATCCCATTTACAGGTGGATGCTGCCAAGCACCAAGGACCTTGTCAAGGGAGGACTCTCAGAGGTGGGTTAGGCCCTGCCTCAAGTTCTGCTCTCTATTCGAAGTCCTGCCAAGGCACCTTCCATGCTGGGAACTCCAGGGACAGCTAATGGATCTCCATGCAGAGCAGACTGGAACATGTAATATACAACAATAGTGTTATGGCAGTAATTAGCTCCAAGTCCTAGACGTAACCTAGTTCTATATGACACAGTGAAGTGCAGAGTGTCTCCCACCTGACAGTCCAGGAAAGCTCTGTAGGGACCTGCCATACCATGGCCACACTGCAGCCATGGGAGGCAAAAGGGAATGACATACCCATGTCACAGGGCAAGTCTCTGGTAAAGGATTTGGAAACAAACCCTACCCTGTCCCACTTCCAGGCTGGTGCTCAAGTCACCAGACACACCTGGCTCCAGGATAACCACTGTGGACAAATCCCTGCATTGCATCTGCCACACTCCTGGATTAGAGTAAACAATGCAAATGCAGCTCTGCCCCAGTGCCCTGACTCGCTCCTCCCAGTCACTGAATCCTTCAAGGCTCGACCTTGCCCGGACTGTTCTGTCTTCTCCCCCAAGGCACATCTTGGAACAACCATCACCAAAATAGTGAAGTACACGAAATCCCTTCCTGCCTCCAGGCTGAGCACCACAGGAATGACCCCAGAGCTGTGGTTGTAGGGAAAAGAAATTGCATAACACCCATTCCTTAGAAAAGAGAGAAAAAAAAAAAAGCACCTCACTGCACTGCACTTGCCTGGACAGAAGGACCCCAAGCACAAGCACAGAAGAAAATGCAGAAGTAAATAACTTCCTCACCTCCAGCAGCACACTCATGACACAAAACTTATCTAGAAATGACATCTAAAGAACACAATATGCCATAGATGACTAAGAGGCAGAAGCAGAGCACCATCAGCTGCGCTATGGATCGATCCAGGAACAATTGGTACGTCAGGAAAAGCGTGCCAACGCACAAGTGAGGTGGCTTTGCTGCACAGCAAAATGGAAACTTTAGGAGTCTGAAGGCTGGTTCAAAGTGAGCAACACCAGCTCTGCTCATATGGTGTCAGAGTTTTGAGGTGCATTTAAACCTGCAAACTGCCTCCTCTACATTCACACCAACATGGGGACACACAAACATTCTTCTCTCTCCAGCAAGAAGAGTACCTCGGCACGGACTTGTGATGGACAAGCTGTCCTGACATACACTATTAAACTCAGTACATGCTGTACTTTCTAATGGATGCAGCCGCAATGCCACAGTGGACACCTGGGAGCTCTCTCTTCCCAGTCTGGTGCCTGTGTTTCAGGGAAACCTGTTGCATTAAATGATCAGGCTCAAGAAGAGTCAAAATCTGGGAGCAGCTCAGCTATCAGCAGCCCGTGAGACTGTTTTATGAAAAAAACACCAAAACAAAAAAAAACAACCTGAGCAACAAGTCAACTGAGAGTAGGGGGAAAGCAGAGGAAGTGGCTTCTGTCAGTGTCTGGCACACAAAAGGCTGAGAGCTTCAAAAAATCGCTGGTGGAAAAGGTGACACAGAGAAAGGCACCCGCCTTGGGGGTCCTTTCCCAGAGCAGCCGGAGCCGTGCTCTGTGAGGCGCCAGGGCAGGCTCCACCCAAGAGATAACACCACGGCGCTTTGCCTCTCAAGGCTTTGTCTCTGTATAAAGGTGTCTCAGCCAGCACACAGAGCAGCGAGCCCACGGGCAGCTTGGCGGCAAATTCACATATTCGTATGCAGGGACTTCCTTCCAAGCTAAGCTGTGCCCTCACAGGGATCTTTACAGCCCTGGTGCAACATTTGAAGTAAAAAATCACCAGCTCCCCAGGGACTAAACTGTCCCAGCAGAGACACAGGGGCAAACCAGACCCCCCAACCCACGCCCAAGGCCAGGACACCCACCAGGCTGGCATCAGGGGCCGTGGCTGACCCGGGGACCTGCATCCCTCCTCCTCGAGAAAGCAAAGAGGGAGAAAGCTGGAACGTGCTCCCTACCCGCAAGGCGAAAGGCCGAGGCCGCGACTCGGCACACAGGCTTCCTGTTCCTCGTTTCCCCCCACACACTCTGCACCCCCGCGGGCACCACGCCGACGAAGTCTGCACTACCCAATGCAAGCACCCCTGCAAACCCACCTTCCTCCCTTCCCACCTCCTCCTTGTCCAGGCCCTGTCTCCTCCAGCTCTGCCTCCTCAGCCCACCTCAACACTACGATGTCCAACACCCTCCCGACATCCCTCCTGCGCGCCCGGAGCTCCCCACTGCCCCATCAACCACGCCACCCAGCCCCAGTCTCCCCTCTGTCCATCCCCGCCGCCCCCAGCTCAACCTCCCCACCCCGACCACTCTCCCCCCAGTCCCCGCACGCCCCCACCCCGTGCCCGCTCTGCCCTGCCCGCTCCCGGCCGGCTCAGCGCCCGCCGGCCCGGTGCCAACCCCCGTTACACTCCGGTCCCCCATCCTGCCCTGACACCATCCCCCTCCTCCCCCGGCACGCCCCGACGGGTTCTGCCCCGCGCCCGGGCGGCTGGCACAGCCCCGGCCCCTCCCTGAGCCGGCTAGCTCCGTCCCCGCCCCGCCCCGGCCCTCCCCGCCCCTACCCGGCGGCCGCGCCGTCGAACTTGAGCGTGAGGGTCTCCTCGATGATGCGGTTGTTGACCTCGAGCAGGATCATGTCGGTGCCGGGGGCGCTCTGGGGGAGCCGAGCCCGCTGCGCGCACCGGGGACCCGCCCGATCCTGCGCCGCCGCTTCCGCTCTCGCGCGCGCGCGTCACGTCCGGCCCGGCGCCGTCCAGCGCGAGAGCAAGCCCCGCCCCGGCCCTGCCAGTCGCATGACGTCATACAGACCACGCCCATCGGGCCGGAGGGGAAGGAGGGGCAGCGGGGAGACCCCGAGTGTGGGGGAATGCGGGGGACCCTCGTGGTGTGGGAATCACCCCCAGCTGGGGTATGGGGCGTGCCTGAGGCATGGGAGAGGGGTCCGCAAAAGTGTCCCGCCCGCTTGTGGGATGCTGCTCGTGTATGGAGGTCCCCGAAAGTGTGGGGCGCCCCTGGGGTTATAGGGACACTCCAGGGAGCAGTGGGTGTGCCCCAGAGTAGGGGGGGTTCTGCAATACAGTACACCAGGGTTATGAGGGTGCTCACGGGGGAAAGGGGTGTCTTTGTGAAATGGATGATTTTGGGTCTGTGTGGCCCCAGAAATGTGTGAGGTGACCCCAGAGAGCGGTGACACCCCAGGGGGCTGTGAGGGGGCTCTGGAGCTGGGGGTTGTCCAAAATAGGGTGGGTGTCCCGAGGGAATAGGAGTGTTGGGTGTGTAGTGACACCCAAGGGATATGATGGAGCTTTACAACTCTACCGGTGTCTCTAGGGAAGAAAGGTCACCCAAAAGTGGGGAGTACCCCTACAGCTGACAAGCATGCAAAGCTGTGAGGGGGTGCTCCGAGGGTTTGTTCCCAGAGGAATGGGGTTGCCTGGGGGGTGCTCTTGGATGCAGATTTCCCCTAAAGGCAATAGGGGTACTCAGAGGAGTGAGCCAGGGGGTTCCCTAAGTCTGTGGGGCTGGCACAGGGGCACAGCTCTGTCTGATGGCATGGTTCAACTGGACTCAGCTTGGCATGGCACAGCTAGGGTGGGACGGAAACGGGACTCTACTCTGGGGTGGTCCCCCACAGCAATCCCCAACAGGGGGCAAGTCAGCCCTGCAGTTTACCTGTGCACCCCCTAAATGCCACCCTTGCTCTATCCATGGGGAAACTGACTCATAGAACTCGGCGCTGCCATCACCCACTGGCCACGGCCTTGGAGAGCTTCCAATCTCCTGGGGGGACTGCAGCACCCAGGGATGTCTTGGAGGGGAGCCCTGCACCCACCGAGGGCCTGGGGACAAGGTGGAAACCCCCAGGAGGCACCACTGCTGGGGTGACAATGCACCCCCGGGTGCACTGCCGGTATGGGCTGGCCTGGGACACCCTGGGACAGGAGGGTGATGGGTCTGTTGGCTCCCCTTAGCCTGGGAAAGGCATCCTGGAGGGACTGGGGAAGGGTCCCTTGGGCTGCCACTTCCCCTTCATGCTGGGAGAAGGTTTTGCAATCTCGCTTCCTCCCCAGGCAGCATAAAGAGGGCAGCGGAAGGAAGGGGCACTGGCTGGTGGCACTGCACGGGAGCAGGTGAGGGACCCTCCAGCTGGCGGGACCCCCGGGCCGGGTGCTGTGCTGCATCCCACCACACTTTTTTCTGGAGCCCTTTGGGGATCACATCTGGATTTGAACCAGTACCCGTGTGCTTCCCTGTGAGAAAAAGCTTGGGATCAGGAGAAGAGCCCAGATTTGAGGGGACAGCGACAGCAGCGAGTAGTGAGTCCCTGGGGTTCTCCACTGGAGATCGGGGCTTTCCTTGGGCTTTGACAGCCCCCCAGCATCTGTCTGAGCCCCTTCACGTGTGGAGCAGGCTGGGGGCCGGGGTGGGCTGCTCCAGCTGCCCAAGGAGCTGCCTGGTGCGAGGGGAGAGGGAGGTGGGAGGTAGGGGCACCCAGGGCTGTGCTGAGGGCTCGTCTGGGGTGCAAACCCTCCATAGGTCCCAGGGACATCAGCCTTGGGTGCTGTGGGGGGGAAAGTGCCTGCTCCCATTTCCTTGCATAGCGATGGGTCAGGAGGGTGCATCCTCATGGTGTGTCCCTCCTTCCTCCCTGCTGAGACCCCCAGGGCCAGCCCAGTGTCCCCCAGCCCTTCTAGGGTCAGGAGGGGAAATTGTGTGCTGCTTGCTCCCCCAGTTGGGCCAGCTGTGGGATAGCCATGAGTGGGGGAATACCCGGTTCCGGAGGAACCACCAGGATTTTGGAGTGCGGAGGAAGAAAGAAGCATCCAGAAACAGACAGAGGGGAAGCACTGGTGTCTGGCTCTGCCGCATGCCTGTGGAAGCCTCACGCAGGAGGACCTTCCATTGACAATGGCATCATTCCTGGCTGTGGTCCTCTGGCATGCTGGGAGATCAGCATCCCAGCATCACCATCCTGGGATCACTAGCTCAGGACTACCATCCTGGGAAAACTGCAAGAGAGGGGACAGCAGAGCCAAGGAGGAATTTTTCTGGGCAGTAGGCACCAGCCCAGCTGCAGCAGGGAGTTCCTGTCAGGCAGAGGGGGAAAGTTGGTCCCAGGGAGGGTTTGGGTTCAAACAGACCCAGTCTGGGGCCAGAAACCTCCCAGCACTGCAGAAAGCCAGCACCTCCAGACAGTCCTGGCCTCTCCAAGCCCTGGTGGGGCTTGAGGGCTTAGAGGTGGGCCAGAGGGGTGAAAATGAAGTGAAACCAGAGTTCATATCCATATTGGGAGAAGGCTGAAAGCCAGTGGTCTCTGGGGAGGTAGTAACAGAGCAAGGTTGTTGTCTCCTATACGTGAGGGAACAGGAAGAGTGACTGTCACCTGTCATTTCCCCATTGAGGCCAAGCATGGGGGACATGGGGATGCCTGGCAGAGCCCAGCTGAGCAACAGGAAGACGAGAAATGTGAAATATTTCCAAAGCCTCCTGCAAAGTGTGTCACGTCTTTCCGTCCTGGGCTTGAAACCACTCACAGAGGAACAGGACTGGGAGGGGGAAGAAGCTCACAAAACCACCTTCAGATGTTCTTCAGTGCTGCCTGCCCTGGGCACCACGACCACAACCTGGCTGAGAGGGCATGAGAGGCAGCTGCAGCAGTGATGCTCGAGGGGGTGGAGAGGCTGGTAGGATCCAGGGGTACTTGAAGAACTTCAGAGGTTCACACTGGGCTCTGAGATGCCCAGAGAGCTCAGAAGGATTTTGAAGGACCCACACAAACCAGGGGACTCCACAGTTGCTGGAGGACCCAGGTATCTCCTGGAGGGATGTGATGCTACATTGATGGGGAAGGCCCCCAACCTGAGAAGAGCTGGTCAGTCTATGGGGGAACCCATTCTTCCACAGGAGTCAGGGAAGGGACAGGATTGGGGTGAAGTGGAAGAAACCAAGGGGTGCAGGGGGCGTTTTACAAGGGGACATATGAGAGACAGTGTCCACCTGCAGCACTGCCCACTACTTAGCACAGTGTGAATACAGTGGAGTGATGCAGGATTGCAGCCCACTGCTTGGGAGGGGACCTGGGCAGCAATGGAGATGCCAGGGGACCCGGAAATGCTGTCACATATGGCCCACACCACTCTGCTACCCCACAGTCATGCCATTTTGTGCTCCACAGGAAAAATGGAGTCCTTGTCCTTCAATGGGGATCTCTCCAGCTTATTCTCCTCGTACAACTACACCTATGACTACAGCACGGCCCTGCCCGACCCCGCTATCTCCTCCGCCCCATGCCGGCCTGATGGCTCCGTCCTCAACAAGTACCTGGTGGTGGTGATCTACTGCCTTGTCTTCATCCTCAGTGTAGTGGGGAATGGGCTGGTGGTGCTGGTGGTGACCTCCAGCCACACCAGCCGCTCTGTCACCGACATCTACCTGCTCAACCTGGCCGTGGCAGACTTGCTCTTTGCTTTCACCCTGCCCCTCTGGGCCACCTACCGAGCCCACGAGTGGGTCTTTGGCACTGTGATGTGCAAAGCCATCTCCGTGCTGCAGGAAGCCAACTTCTACAGTGGCATCCTGCTGCTGGCATGCATCAGCGTGGACCGCTACCTGGCCATTGTCTACGCCACCCGGGCTGCCACTGAGAAGAGGCACTGGGTGAAGTTTGTCTGCTTGGGCATCTGGGTCTTCTCTGTGCTGCTCTCCTTGCCTGTGCTGCTCTTCCGTGAGGCTTTCACCTCACCCAACAATGGCACCGTGTGCTACGAGCGCATTGGTGACGAGGACACGGCCAAGTGGCGGGTGGTGCTGCGGGTGCTGCCGCAGACCTTCGGCTTTGCCTTGCCCCTCCTGGTGATGCTCTTCTGCTATGGCGTCACCATCCATACCCTCCTGCAGACCAAGAATGCTCAGAAGCAGCGGGCCATGAAGGTCATCTTTGCCGTGGTGCTTGTCTTCCTCGTCTGCTGGCTGCCCTACAATATCACACTGGTGAGTGACACCCTCATGAGGACACGGGCCATCGCCGAGACCTGCGAGAGGAGGAACCGCATCGACACAGCCCTCTCTGTCACACAGGTCCTGGGCTTTGCCCACAGCTGCATCAACCCCATCATCTACGCCTTCATTGGTCAGAAGTTTCGCAACAGCTTCCTTAAGATCCTGGCACAGCGTGGGCTGATCAGCAAGGATGCTGTTGCCCGTTACGGCCGTGCCTCCTATGCCTCCACCTCTGGCAACACATCCACCACCCTCTGAGCCTTTCTGGTACCCAGTCCTTGTGGCTCCCCGCAGGTCCCAGCACCCCACACTCCTCAGCATCCTCATCCAGCCCCCTGGAATGTGGGTAGTGATGCTATGGGGATGGGCAGGGCCACCACTGGATGCTGGACCCCAGCTGCAAGGGGACTTGGGTGGCAAGGTGGTAGGATCCCATTGCCAGAGAAGTGATGCCAAGTGCTGCCCACCCTTCTCTCTCTTTGGGACGAAGCCTGTGACTCTAGGGATTTTGAGAGCCTGCTGTGGTGTTTGTGGCCATCAACCATCCAGCAATAAAGGAGTTAGTGGGTTGATCACCCATGTCTGGCTCCTCTTTGCCACAGGAAAGGAGACAGCAGGACAGGGCCAGGGCACATCTCCAGGGACAGTGCCAAAATGGTGGTGCCAGCTGAGCCTTTCGGAGTGTGGGTAACTTTGTTTTCAGGACAGGGAAGGGCTGTTGCCCTAGAGGCTATTGCAGAGGATTTGGCATCCTGTACATCTGCAGAAGGGACCCAGGTTTCTCTCCCTACCGCCACCCAGCCAGGTCCTAACACTTCCCTTGCACAGAGGTCTCCATGTGGAGTCTGTCCCACCTGGGGACAAAGGCATTCCTTTCCCAACCCCAGTCCAAGCTCCAGTGGAACAAGTCGCTGAAAGATCCCTAAGCAGCCCCTCACTGACACCAAGCCAGCACTGTGAAGGGTGCCTGAAGGGTGCCAGCACCCCAGGCACCCCCTTCTCCCCCCGACACCACGGTGTCAGGATATTATTGTGCAAAGGGCTGGGAACCTGTCCCTTACACAAACGGGATGTTTCCGCCCTGGCTTGGGCAACTGTGGCTGATACTTGACTGGGGTAGAGGAACTGAACAGGGGGCTGTGACCCTGCTGGGGACTCTCCTGCCACCCTGTGTGCCAGGCATTGGGATGCCTGCCCCAGCACTCTTAAGCACCTCTTCAGAGGGGTCCCACACTGCTCCTCCATTACCCTCAATACAGGTTCTAGGGGTACTTAACCATGGGGGCACCAAGGGCTATCACCCTTTTGCTGGCTCATAAGTGAGTACAGGGGTCCCCTAGCACCCAAGAGGGAGCCCTAGGGACTTGAGGCTGAGCAGGGTCAGTGGTATTGCTGAGCCCATCACCTTTGTGTCTGAGAAAACTCTTGCCCAAGTGGTTCCTTGCAGTGTGGTAGGAAGCCAGAGCTGTTGGCCAAGAGCTGTCTTCCCTCCCTGCTGTGGGACAGAGTATGCAGTGGCTCAGCCTGGCTGCAGCCGGGACACCCCTTTTGGGGACAGTTTCCCCCAGGAGGACTTGAACACCCCCATGCCAGCATTCCTCCACCCCACACCCAGCCTGGGTGTCAATCTGGCAACGATTGACAGATGACATGAGAGCTGCAGGGATAGTAGAAATGGGTTGTTTTCCTTTTTGTGGACCAGCCACAAGAAAGACAGATCTCAAACCTGAAACCTGTTGGGCAGCAGGACCTGCACGAAGGCCCTGGACACCTGGGTCCCCAGTAAGTCTGAGAGGAGACAGCCAGGGCAGGAGGTGTCCCAGGAACGGCGCCAGGGCTACAGTCCCTGCTCATGAAGCCTGTGGGTGCCTTTGCTGGTAACAAATCAGGCAGCAGCGGCCCTGCTTGCCAAAGTCCATGGAGCATGCGTGGCACACCTTGCCCTGGCACAGCCTGCTGAGAGAGCAGGTGGTGAGAGCTGTGCCATCCCAGTGCTGTGTCAGTGCCACCCCCCATTACCCCCATAGCCCACCTGCAGCTGTACCGCCGGGAGAGGAGGCGGAAATCCTTGTGGCAGCGGGAGCACAGCCCTGTGTCACGGGGTGCCGGGCCGGGCATGGGGGTGTCGATGCCCTCTGTCTTCTGCCACAGGGCATCCTTCTCCCTGCAGGAGGGGACAGATCAGCCCTGTATTTGTCTGGGCTCTGGTGCCCTCCTCTGGGCAAAGGGGTTTGGGCCCCCTTGCCCTTGCGTGGAGTTTCCGGGGCTCTCACCGCAGCAGCTCCAGCAGCCGCTCCTTCATGTCCCGGATGAGCTCCTGCTGCCGCGCCTGCTCAGCGCCACGCATGGCCTCCCGCTCCAGGGCCTCCCGCTGTGCCCGCTGCAGTGCTGATGCCCAGCGCTCACCGTCCTGCCGGGCCCTGGAGCGTGGCAGTGGGGAGATGGTCCCCCTGTCTCTCAACTGGTCATCTCTCCCTCCATCCATGCATGCATGCATCCACCCCTCCCTCCTTTTCTCTGATGCCCATCCATCCCCAAGCTGTGTCACCATCCCCACAGACACCTTGCTATCTGCTGAGTCAGCCACCCATCCGTTTCCCCGCTGTTCATCCATCCTTTCCCACACCCATCCCCCTAGCCTTCTGCCCACCCACCCATTTACTTCCCGAAAATTCATCCCTCTGTCTTTCCACCCACCATCCCATCTCCATCCATCCATCCCAAATTCATGCCTCCTGCCCTGTCTCCATCTACTCACCCCAAATCACTCCACTGCTCTGCCCACCCACCCCTCCACCTACCTATCAATTCCAAATTGACCCCTCCCTGCAGCTATCCTTCCCCAAATCCTTCCCCCCCCGCCTGCCCATCCCCAGCTGCTGTTCCCCTTTGTCCAAGTGGGATGTCACTGGGGGTCCCAAGGGACAGGCAGGTGGAGATGGGGGATCCCATTGTGAGGTGGTGGGTGGTAGAAGTGGGGGCTCCTGCCCAACCTGCTGAGCTCCTCCTGCAGCCGTGCCACCTCCTGTCGCTGGGCCTGGAGCTGCTGCCGGCTCTGCCAGGTCTCCTCCCGCGCTGCAGCGGCCAGGCTGGCCAAGTGCTGTGAGAGAGTGACGTGTCAACCTTGGACCCCAAAACCCTGCCCTACCATGAGATTCCCTCAGGCTTCCTCATACCATGGCCATGCTGGCAGCTGTGCTGTGCTTTCCCTCTGCCTGGGGGTCCAGTGGGGGCTCCTGGGGACCACAGGCGAGCTCCAGTGCCTGCCGCAGCACCTCCTCCACAGTGGCCTCCTCATTCAGGGCACCAGCATGCCCGAGGATGTCTGTCTGTCCTGCTGCCACTACCGCTTCCTGGCACTCCCGCAGGCGTGAGGTCAGTGCTGCCACCTCTGCCATCACCTTGGTCAGCTGGGTGCCCCTCTCCTCTGCTACCTCCTGCCAGCCCCGTGCCTCCTCCTGTGCCTGTGCCAGAGCCCCTTGGCACCCTGCTGCCACCACCATCTCCAGCGCCCGCTCCAGGAAAGTGTTGGTCTCCCGCAGCGCCTCAGCCTCCTGTGCCCACAGCCGGGCCCGCTGGGCACTGCCCTCCTCCTGTTGCTGGTGCCGCAGTTCTGTCTGTGCCAGCTGTGCTGCCAGTGTCTGCACTGCCACCTCCTTCTGACCCAG
This sequence comes from Empidonax traillii, assembly GCF_003031625.1. Taxonomy (NCBI): domain Eukaryota; kingdom Metazoa; phylum Chordata; class Aves; order Passeriformes; family Tyrannidae; genus Empidonax; species Empidonax traillii. The sequence continues at coordinate 1,449,291 of NW_020955198.1, forward strand.
CTGGGCCCTCAGCTGGGACACCAGTGCCTGCAGGGATGCCTCCATCCCACCTGGCTGCTTGGGCACCAGGGATGGAGAACTCAGCATGCATCTCATGCCAGTGAGTGGGGTAGTGCCAGGTTCCCTGGCACCATCAGGCTGAGGTGATTTGCCAGAGCCATATGCATCCTTCAGTTCCTCTACATCCACATCCTCCATCTTCTTCTCATCTTCCTCCAGCTTCTCTTCAACCTTTTCTTCCAAATCCTCCTCCATGTCCTCCTCCACATCCACATTCACATCCTCCACCTCCTCCGGATCCTTGTCCTTATCCTTTTCCACCTCCTCTTCATCCTCCCCTTTCATGTCCTTCTTCACCTCTGTGTTTTCCACACCCCCCTCCATGTTCTCCACCTTTACATTCCCTGCTCGCAGGGCAGACGAGGTGCGTGGAAATGGGTGAGCTGGTGTCCCACAGGGTGCCGCGATGGGATAGGCAATGCCATCAGGCCATTCGTGTGTCCCAGTGCTGGTGCTGTCTGTCTGCAGGGCTGTCTTTCCTGGGCTGCTCCTGGTCATCGAGCTGGGTCGTACCAGCGACCTAGGGGGGACACAGGGCTCAGGGTCACCAGGTCACCCCCAAGGTAAGCAGGGCACTGCCACCCTGCCTCCGAGCTCCCTGTGCACAGCCAACCTTCAGGGATGTAAAGGGCAGCGGGGCTGGTGACACCAAGTGGCACCTGGTGGCAGGGTACAAGAGATGCTGGTGCCACCAGCCTGAGAACCCACAGAATGGGTGGCACCCAGAGACCCCTGTGGTGGTTGTAGGGGGGCATTGGAGGCTGCATGTATGCTTGTGGCAGTGTGTGCACACAAGTGTGCGAGCAGCAGAACAGGTGTGAGTGTGCTGGAACATTTGCATTCATGAGCATCCCCCTACAAGCGTGCCTGGAGGCCAAGGCTGTGGCAAGCACACACATGTGCCCCTGTGTGCCAGATGTCACAGTGTCACAGTGTTGCAGCAGACCTGTGCCTGGGGGTGTACTTGGCAGAGGATGGCTCTCTGTGTGTGTTTGCAGGCATAGGCATGGGAGATGTGTGCTGGTGCTGGTATTTGTGCCCTCCTGGAGCCACATATGGAGGGCTGGCACCTCTGGGGTGCCACGTGGGGTCCACGGAAGTGGGACAATGTCCATATGCTTCTCTGCAATGCTGAGCCCCAGGTACCTCTGATGCCTCTGACATTGCTGGTACCACCTATGCCCCAGTGCCCCGGTGTCCCCAGGCTCACTCAGAGAACATGGGCCAGGAGGTGTCCAGGTCGTCCCTGTGCAGGGCCAGGTGGAAGGTGACACAGTCCAGCTCATAGAGGCTGCCCAGGATCTCCGCCCGGTGTTGGGGGCTCAGGAAAGGGCTGCGGGCGTAGTACCACTCGCTGCAACCACAAAACAGGATCATGCACCCCTCTATGCCCTGAGTGGGCACATATGCCTGCAGCACCCTTACTGATCAGGTGCTGCAGGGCACTGCCCATCTTGGCTGGGTCCCCCACCACTGCGAGCATCCCCTCACTGTGCCCCTGCTCTCACCGGAGGCTCTCGGGGTCGAGGAGGCAGAGCTGCAGGGACTCTGCCAGCTGCCGGTGCACCAGGCAGTACCGCAGGAAGGCTCGGCCCCTGCCCACAGGGGTCTTCAGCTGGGAGGGAGAAGGGGTTATCAAGCCCTGTCACACCAGTCTGCCCCCTACACACCTTTCCCCCAACACATGCAGGGGGAAAGGAGGTCCCCAGGTCCAGAGCTGAGGGGCAGTGGGGGCCCCAGAGGGGAGAAAACCCTTGATAGCACCAGTGCATGAATCCTCAGTGCCCAGGTGAGTGTGTACCTGTGCACAAGTGCACATGCACCCATAAGCAAGCAGAAGCACGGTGTGTGCGCACAAGTCCCCAGGCATCCCACCAGCCCATGCCCACCTTGTCCAAGGAGGTGACGAAGTGAATGCCCTCATGCTCCTGCCGGCACCGTGCCAGGCCTTGGCACAAGAAGTCCCAATAGTCCCTGCGCTGCCCAAAGAAGCTCCTCTTCTCCTTGAGGTCGAACTGGCAGACGTACAAGTTTGGAGTTTTTTGTTTGGGGATGTCCCCTGTCTCCCAGACTGTCATCCCCTGTGGGGCTGGGATCCAGCCAGCTGATCCAGCAGGGTTGGTCCAGGTGTCCCCTGGATGTCCTCTCTTCACTGGCTCCATGCCTCAATTTCCCTTTTGCATCACGTGCAATTACATACGTGGATAAGGGAGAGTCTGGTCCAGGTGCTCATGTGGCTGGGGCTGCCCAGGGCCAGACCAAGCTGCCTGGGGTCATACCACCCCCCAGAATGGTTAACACAGGGTCCCCTCTGCTCTCAGCTGTGCCTAAGGGGAAACTAAGGTGGGGAGCAGCAGGGACAGAGGAGCAGTCATACCTGCAGGAGGAACTCCAGCTGGGCACAGAGGCTGTGCAGTTCCCGGCTCCCGTCCGTCACTGGCAGGTTCTGCTCCCGGTAGCTGCAGTTCAGCTCAGCCACGGTCTCTGCAGGATGGCAGGGCTGAACTGGCATGGCCCTGCCCAGGCAGCAGGCACTCTCTGCCACCCCATTGCCCTCTCCCCTGCCTCACAGTTCCTGGCCCCAGAGATTTCTGATGGGAGGTGAAATCTCAGAATTGTGGAATCTAAGCTGGAAAAGACCTCTAAGATCAAGTCTGGTTGAGAACCAGCTCTGCTAAGTCCACCACTGAGCCATGTCCACAAGTGACACATCTGCATGTCTTTTAAATACCTCCATGGATGGTGACTCCACCACTTTCCTGGGTAGCCTGTTCCAATGCTTGATAACCATTTCCATGAAGAAATTTTTCCTAATATTTAACCTAAACCTCTGCTGGCACAACTTAAGGCCAGTTCCTCTTGTCGTAACCCTTGTAACTGAGGAGAAGAGGCTCATTTCAGGCAGTTGTAGAGAGACATAAGGTCCCCCTGAGTCTCCTTTTCACCAAAGAGAAAGAGGAACCTGCCCTAGGATGAAACAGAGGAGCAGGGGGAGCAAGGAGCACAGCTACCCGCTGGGCATTGCCAGTCCCCAGGGACTGGCAGCGAGGACTGGAGCAGGCAGCAGTGGTAGGGTTGGCACTGGTATGCTCTGGAGCCCCCCTGACAGGGACACCCCTGCTGCCCACGAGCTGGGTGCAAGGAAGGACCCAGCACAGCCAGGGTGAGATGTGCCATACAGTGAACAGGCTGGCAGAGGACTGTCTGGCACACTTACTCTGCAGGTCCTTGATGACACGGTTGAGCTCCCCTTCCCCTGCCATGGCTCTGCACAGGGATCTGCAAAGGCAGGGGCAGCGATGAGAGGTGCTAGGCTGGCAGTCCTCTGGCATGCACAAACTCTCTGTCCCAGGGAGAGGGTTTGCCCCCACCCAGCTCTACCCCAGACCTGCCTGCTGTTAAGGGGCGAGACGGTGGGTGTAAGCACCCCTTTTCTTTGCCCATGTCCCCTCACTGCATGGGGTAGAAGGGAAGGGGTGGACAAAAGGTGTATCCTGTACCCCCTTAGTTGTCCATGTGCCCTGCCCCAAAATGTCCTCAGCCTCTGCTCCCATTCCCTGAGGAGTTCCTGAGTCTGAGCATGTCCCGTCCCTAGTGTGTCCCTGTCCTAGTCCCTGTTCCCCAGGACTCAGGATGTGGGTTTAGCGCAGGGGAAGCTCTGCTTTTTCTTCTGCTCTCGTTTCCCTCACATCCCAAGCAGTCTGGAGGCTTCTGAGTGGCTGGGAAAGGGGGGCACACAGCCCCTGACATGCACCCCCCCCCCAAACTAAGCCCCCCCCCGGGCAGAACCTTCTGACACAGCATGCTGCCTGCGGGGCTGGCACAGGGTTTGGGGGTGTTGTGGGCATGGGGTGGGGAGCTTGGGGGGCACAGTACAGTGAAGTAATTTTGGGGAGTGGTGGGTGGCAGCCTGGTGACAAGATGAGGGAAAGAGCCCATGGAGGTGGCAGGTCTGTGGCCTGTTCCTGTGGGTGGTGTCTGGGTGGTGTGGGGGAACATGCATGTGTGCATGGGGGTGTGCATGGCAGGGTGTGTGCACGCTCGCAGGAGGGGTGTGCATGAGCATGTCCAAGCATGCCCAAGAGTGACTGAGTGCCCTGTGCCCTTCCCTGTGCCCTCTGTCACGGCAGAGTGACAGAGCAGGACATGGGACTCAGGATGTCTGGGTTCCCATTCCAGTGCCCTTGAGAGACCTTGGATGAACTATCTTCCCATCTGTCCACCCTGCCCTTGCCTCAGTCTCCCCAGGGAAAAGAAGCCCCTTACCTGTGGCCAGGAGCTGTGGGTTGCCCCAAGGCGCTCGCTGAGTGCTGGGGGCACGCTGGTGTGTCCTGCGCCCACGCTGTGCCTGTCTGCTTCTCCTTTTGTACCTTGGCCAGGAGGAAGTGTGAGAGGTTGGTGAGGCCGCAGGAGCCACCACCCACCCGGCCTACATCACATCAGGCACTCCAGCTTAGCTCCCAGCACCCAGCTCCCTGTTTTAGGGGGTGCCAGTTCTAGGGAAAGGGTCAGCAAGGCTGGTCCCCCTGTGCAGCCCCTGTGGAGGACAGAGGAAGGACAGTGTCATGTTTGGGGGGACCCTTGTGTCTTCCCATGAGAGTGGGAATTGGGAATGCTTTGAAGGACCATCCTGCAATTTTTGTGGAGGGGGACCAGGACCCATTCCCAGCTCAAAGCAGCCCGCAGCAGCCTCTGGCACAAAGCCCACCCCCCAGTGCACAACAGCCCCTGGGTACAGAGACCCCCACAGGATCTGCAACCCACCCTCCCCAGCAAGGACCACCACCTCTCCCAGCAAGGACCACAGCCCTCCATTGGCATCTGCCCCAAACATGGGGGCTATGCCCAGAGCCGGGGTGCAAACTCTTCCCCAAGCATTTTGGCCAAGGCTCCCCCTTGTTAGGGAGCCCCCAGCTCTCAAGTTGCCCCTCAGCCATGGTGCCTGCCCCCTGTGCTAGGTCATCCCTGTCCTGTGGGTTTCTTCTGGACTGAGGACTAAAATCCCTGGAGGGGGGGAAGCCAGGGATGATTCTAATCCATCTTGCCTGTCCAGGGGGACCCACTGCCATCCCATTCCCCACCACCATTTGGCTAGGTGGATGCCCACAGTGATGCCCACATCCTGCCCTTTGCTGCACCCCTCCTTGTAGCACATGCTGCCCCTACCTGTTTCACCTGGGTGTCTTGGGGGGCTACTGTTTCTCCCCAGCTGGGCTCTGCTCGGCACCAAAGTGAAAGTAGGAAGTGATGCCGAGTGGGAGCCTGGGCCTCCCAGCACCCTCCTGGTTCCTGATGGGCTTTGAGATGCCCTCAGCAGCTGGGGGGCATAGGGGAAGCAGTGGCAGTGCTCGGGGTGACCCCAGCCTCCTCAGCAACCCCTTGCACTGTGGGCATGGGACGCAGCATCCCACATAGGATGGGGGTCTGGGTAGGGGGTTGGGGGGAAGTAGAGTGTCAACCCACTGTGCCTGGGGGATGCATGTGCATTTGCATGTGTGTGCAGGCGCAGGAGTGCAGGGCAATGGCACATGAGTGCTGGCTGTGCATGCATGGCTATGGGGATGCATGTGTGGGTACAAGCCCTACACATGTGGCGGGTATGGGCACGAGTTTGAGAGGGCACCGCGTGTGCCTGCAGACACGTGCCCATCATTGCACCCACCCATGTGCCCCAGGCACTGCATGGGCAGCACCCCAACACCCGTGGGGGGGGATGTGCCCCTGCCCGCTGTGCCAAAGCAGCGCCCTGGCAGCAGGGTTCCCCACCCCTGCCCCAGCCAAGGGCTAGGGTGGGGATGCCAGGGGCTAGGGGGGCACAGAAGGCACTTTCCTGTCCTTGGCGTGGGTGCAATTCAATTAACGAGGCCTGGCCCTGGTTCAGCACAGCCAATAAAGCTAATGGCCCTGCACAGGCCTGGTGCTGCCCACCGGGGGGGGGGGCCGGGGGCCATCTGCTAATTAAATGGGGGTGGGGGACCATGGAGCCAGCGGTGATGTCACCTCCCTGGGGCTCAGTGTGGGGGGGCTGTACCCTGGCCCCTCTGCTTGCCAGCCCTCTGCCCCTCCTAGGTGCCAGACAGAGCTGTGGGGGACAGCTGTGAAGTGTGGGGAACCACCCAAACTCCCTGCGCCCCTCTTTGGTGCAGCTGCTTGTCAGGAGCCTTCCCAAAGCAAATGCAATTAGTGCCCAGGCCTGGCATTGCCACTGCCCACGCTTGGCACCAGCAGCTGCCCTGTGGGGACAGTCCTTGCCCCGTACCAGCACAGCATCATGGCAGCCTCTGGGGGTGCTGTCGCCAGCTCCTCTTGGCACCACCCCCTATGGGTATGTGGGGGATGTATGGTCCCCAGTAGGGTGCACCCTGTCCCCGTGCTCTGTGCAAGCCCCATGGTGAGGTGGGAGTGCCTGGGGCCATTTTGAGCTGTTCTGCAGGGAGAGGTTCCCCTGGGTAATTCGGTGCCCACAGCGTGGTGCATCAGCCAGGCAGGCATGGCGAAGGAGACCCCACTGGAAGAGGGCTGGTTGAGGTGTCCCTGAATGTGTCCTCAGGCTCCTGGGAAGAGGAGAAGCTTGGTGGGATGCCAGAAGGACTGGCAGTGGGGCAGAGAAGCCCCCATTGTGTGTACACATTGCCATTTAGGGCTAGGGGTGAGTAGGGGGTGCTACAAGGAAACTGAGGCAGGGTCAGAGCGGGGATCGTGGATTGTGCTGTGATCGAACCCAGCGTGTCCGACCTCCTCCATCCCCAAACCTGAGGGCTCTGGAGCGGGGGACACTGTTAGGGTCTGGCATTCACCCCAGGGGACGCCATGCCTGGAGGACAGGCGGATGAGTCCCGGGAGTGCCAAGCCCCGAACCCCGTGTGCGGGAGGAGGAGAGGGAAGAGGAGGAGGAGGAGAAGGAGGAGTGGGAGGAGGGGAGGAGGGGGAGCGTGTCGGAGCTGGCTCCCACCCAAGCACTGCAGGACAGGGGCGGGCACGGTGCTCCCTGCCTGGCTGCCAACGCGCAGGCGACGCTGGGGGACCGGCGGGGGGGACTGGGCCCGGTGGGACCGCAGCCCCCCAGCACATCATCGTCGCACAGTCCAGTGCCCGCGCCCGGGCACCTCCGGGGCACTGCCCGGCCGCCGGAGCTTGTTGCGGCTGGCGAGAGAGGGGGGCACACGGCTGGGTTCGACCGCCCCCCCCCGAGAGTGCCCTGGGCAGGGGTCGGCCCCTGCCCCCTCCCCCCGCCAGGTGAGCCCCGTGCAGGGGCACCATGACCCGGCTGGGCTGGTGCTTTGCCACCTTGGTTGGCTGGGGGAAGTCCTTGGTGTCCTGCCTCCTGCCCCTCCGCGCCCGCCGCCGCCGGGAGGTAAGCGGGCACCGCCGGTCACGGAGTTAGGGTTAGGGGCTGCGGGGGACACGGGGCTTGTGGGGGTCCTGGGACTGCGGGGGGTGGGCGTACGGGCTGTCGCTGGCCCTGCCTGCTGCGGGCAGTGGAGGGTTAAGCCCTGCATATGCATGCCAGGTGCAGGGCATGTCCTTTGTCCCTCTTGTACCCCCCCACGGAGTGGCACTGTGACCCTCGCTTCCCATAACCCACACCCGCGGGCCCCTGCAGTGCCTGACTGGAGGGGAGCTACCGTACAGCCTTTCATGCAAAGGGATATGCTGGGATCCCTGTGTCCTTACAGAGAGAACATGTAGGCAGGGGGTGTCCCTGTGTCCCTACTGAACCCTGAACATGGGGCACTGTGCCCCATGTGAGGGTACCCCAAAGCCTATAAAACACCCAGCACGAGAGATCCCTGTGCCCATAAAGTACCCAGTGTGGGGGATCCCTGTACTTGTAGGCATTTGGTACTGGGGAACGCCATACCCATAAAGTACTCAATGAGTGTGGGCTCCCCGTGCCCAAAAAAGTGCCCAACATGAGGGGCCCCTGTGGGGTCACCCTGCTGTAGCTGTGCCCATCAGTACCCGGTGTGAGTGGGATCCATGTGCCAAAGGACTGCCCTGCATAGGGGATTCCCGTGCCCATGCCGCACATGGTGTGGGGACACATCCTGTTCTGCCACCCATGCTGTGGAAACTGAGGCAGGGAGGGGAGAAGCTGTTGGAGGGTGAGGACTCCCAATGCGCCACCCTCACTTGGTTTCTCAACCTTTGGGAAGCTGCCCTGTGCATAGCGGAATGGCATGGGACACTCCAGCTGCACTGTGCCAGAAAAGCAGGTGCCAAAGCCACTGCCAGGGCAGTGTCTGGGGCTGTCACTGCAGGCTGGTGACAATCCAGTATGTGCCAGGGCAGGGACCCAGCCTGAAGGAGAAAGAGGCCTCTGGCTGCTTGGGGACACCAACGTGTGTCGGGAACGCAGGATCGTGAGCTGATGGGAATACAGGGAGATGCTCAGCGCTATGGGTGGGAGGGAGGCACTGGGGAGGTGTGGGTTGGTGGTTGTGCAGTTCCATGCCCATCTCTGTGTCCATGTGTCCCTGATGTGGGTGTGAGAACAGGGACTCATGGGGGGCTGTAACACACATGTATGCTTGTGCATGTGTGTTCACGAGCATGCAGGTGGGGCTAAGGTGAGAGTGAACTGCAGCTCACGTAGGTGTGGGTGCACAGCAGGTCTCTGGGGAGTTGTCGGGGGGTGTGTGTCCTCTAGCACGTGTGTGTGTTCTGGGGGCAGTAGCAGTGAGGCTTTACGGTCGTGTGAGCTGTTAGAGGGGTGTCCCCCAGTCCTTCCTGTGCCAGCAGGCACCCACACGCATGGGGACCAACCCACTACACATGCTATGGGGGGTGTGTATGGTGTACATGAATGTGCCCTGGCATGTGCATAGGGGTGTGTGTGTGTAATGTGTGATTATGCCCTGTGCACCCAAGGGCAGCGTGGGGACAGCTCTGCTGGAAGTGGGTGTGGGGGCCTTGGGGACATCATGACCCCAGGAGGGGGGACACAGAGGACTCCTGCCAAGGCTGGACCTGCACTGGGAGTACATGCCTGCACCAGTAGTATCTATGAGGGGTTCCTGTGCTAAGTGACCCTGTCTGCATCCCCCTGCTGAGAAAATGATCCTTAAATGATGCTCATGGGCAGTGTCCCTGCCGCCACCTCTCCCTGTCCCATGACCCTTGTCCCTGCCCTTCTGAGGAGCCTGGGATTGTCCCGGCAGTGAATGGGAGAAGGTGATTTATGGGAGGGTGGGGACATCTTCCTCCACTGGGGTTTTTATTTGTGGGCAGTAACAAGGCTGATTAATGAGGGCTGTAATGATGGGGTGGGGTGTGCACAGATGGCGCTCCCTGCTTGTTTGGTTCTGTGAGCAGGATCAGCCCTCATAGCCTCCCTCTGCCCCTGGCCCTGGCTGTTAGGGAGGGGTAGGAGGTGCTATCCCCTACCTCTCCACTGTCCCAGCTATGACATCTCCACAGGGATTCCACGACTACGGACTGGGGAGGCACAGCAAAGTGGGGTGGAGGAGGAGGGAGGTGGGATAGGGGAGGGGATGCTGCAATTTGGGGGGGGTCAGATGCAATCCCAGTGTCTGGGGAGAGCAGCCCCTCCGTCTCACTCTGCCCTTTCTCTCTGAGCTGGTGGCTGTATGCAGCATACAGATGGGAAACTGAGGCACGGGGAGGGGGGGCATTATAGTGCCCACGTCCCCTACATGCCCAGATCTCCGTGCCAGCGGTGGCTTGTCCTGCCCGGCGTGTCCTTCCCCCTGGCACGTCCTGCACCCTGACTCACACCCTCATGGTCACGGCTGGCTGAGCACAAGTTTCCAGGCTGGAGCCGGAGTCTGCGCTGGTGGAGAGAGAGGGGGGACCGTGTACCGCCCAGCTAAGCCCCCCAGGAAGGGTTGAAGCATCCCCATGCCAAATCCATCCCTGTCAGGGCCGCGGACTGCCAAGCCGTTCTCCGTCCCGCCTAGAGGTTGTCCCCCCTCTCTGAGGCCCCCCAGCTCCGCGCATGGATGTCCGCCGATCCCTCCCCGTCTCCCATCCCGGGACCACCCAGGGGACGCAGCTGGGGATGAGGATGGGGGGCGTACATCCCGCTGCAGGACCCGCTGGAGGCCGGAGAAGGGAGGGGGGTGACGTGGGTGGCGGGTGTCCCTCGATCAGCAGAGGAAATGGATCCCAAATCCGTGTGAGTGGGGGAGAGGGGGCCTGGGACACGCACAGCCCCATTCCGGGCCCCCCTAGTCCCGCAACCCCTCTGCTGGCGTTGGTGAGGGGGTTCTGATCGCCCCCGGGCCAACTCGATTGGGGCGCTGCGGGGGTCGGGGGGGGTGGTTTGCCGCCCCCATTCTCCCCCCGGCCGGAGGGGCGGTGTGGGGTCGGGGCGGGGCGGGCGGGCGGAGCGAGGGGCCGGGGGGCTCGGCCGGCCGGGACCGCGCCGCGAGCAGCATGACCGGACTGTGCCTCTCCTGTCTGCTCTGGGTACGGCCCGCACCGGGGGGCACCGAGGGGCGCCGGGGGGAGCAGGACAGCAGCGCGGCAGGGTCTCGGCGCTGGGGTCCCGGAGCGGGGCTGGTCCCGGGAGCGGGCAGTGGACCGGACTGCATGCGAGGGGAGCGGCACGGAGCGGGGGCGTTTGCACCGGGACGGGTGGACTGGGAGCAGGGGGAACGGGCAGGGCTGGACCGGGACCGGGACCAGGACCGAGCGAAGACTGGCAAAGACGGCCGGACGTCAGGGTGGAGCTGGGGGGACCTGACCGGGAGAGGGGCCGAGAGGAGCCCCGGGGACTGTGGGGAGCGGGGCGAGACCCAGCCCAGGATAGCGCCGGCAGTGGGCAGCGGGCTGGGGGGTGCATGAAGGGGGGACCGAGGTGGGATGTGGGACAGGGAGACTGGGCTGTGAGAGGGTCTGTGGGGTTGGAGAGGGTGGGGGGCTGATCCTCCACGACGCCCAGCCTGAGTCACTGGCCGGGGGCCCTGTCGCTACCCCACTAAAGTGGAGGGAAAATGGGGAAACCGGGGGAATCCAGTTAGTTCTGGGGTTTTGAGACTCAGCATCCTCTCCAATCACTGAGGCAAGCTGGGCCCCAGGACCCAGCGGGGTGCAAAACACTGAGTGGACCTGAGCCTACATGACTAGACCCAGGTGTCCTAGTGTCCCCCACCCACCCTGGGTTTGCAGCCTCAGGGGAACTGGGTGTCCCAGGTCCCCCCCAGCCACTGCACCTCTCTGCAGTGTTGGGCAATGAATCCAGGCCTTCCACTCCTGATTAATTTGGCATCTCTAACTGGTGCCTCTTCCAGCCCAGGACATCTGGCTCCCCTTCCAGCCTCCTTGGGTCTGTGTGTTGGGGGACCCATGGCCAGGGATGCCTTTGCATCCCCACCCCTGCACAGTGTAGGTGCTGGCCCCTGCAGGTGGGTACCCATTGGTGGGTACCCAGGTGACATCCCCGAGAAGTCCTGCAGCCCCATCCCCTTCATCCCCCCAACAGTTCCTAGCCTAAGGGCCAGGGAAGCTAACAGGGATCCTTCCAGTGTGGAGCTGGGGCAGGGTTGTTTTACGGGATGGGCTGTTCCCTGGCTGGCACTGGGTGGGCAGGGTGCCCCTCCAGAAGCAGGGGGGTGGGGAGTGCAAAGCTGGGTGCTGCGTTGACATCCCCTCTGGCATGGTGATAGTGTTGGCAACAAGACAAGCAGAAGGGGCTCTGGAGGGGTGGGAATCGAAGGGTCAGCTCTTTCCCTGGTGAGGATAATTGCTGTTAATGAAGCAGGCCCATGGGGGCCAGAACAGAGTGGGGGCTATGTGCATAGGAGACGCATTGGCATCCTTGGGCATCCCATCCGGACCCTGGGAGGGGGGGGCAAGGCCTCTTCCCGGGGCACCCCGCAGCAATGATGCTGCTTTGCATATGCAAACAAGCTCATGGCATCATTAGGCCTCGCTGTCACCCAGCAACTGTGGCGTGGGAGCCCCTGGCCCAGGGGAGCTTTTCCCACGGCTGCCGGGTGGGTGACAACACGCCTGTGCACGCGCACATGTGTGTGTGTGTGTGCACACCCGGCTTTCTGTGTCCCTTAGGGTGGCACCAGCTCTGGGGGCTGCTGAGGGACCACCAGCGAGTGGCCCTGTCGGAGTAGGTGCCCAGGGAAGAGGGGCTTTCACAGATGTGAACAAACCTGTGTGAGTGTGCACATGATGGCACATGGATCAGCATATGGAAATAGGGAAATCTGCCTCTGCAGCTGCTGCTGCTGTGGCTAGTGGGGATGTGCACTCTTGCACACTTTTGCACATCTCTTGCACACTCTTGCATGCTCGCAGGTGTGTGTATGCATGCAGTGCCATGACACATGCACCGTGTGTCACACACACAGCACCTTCACAGTCCCTGGAATATCTGCACACATGTGGGCATAACACATACATGGCCCATCTGCCTGTCCATATGTGCACTGGGGAAACTGAGGCACAGAGGTTTGTGAGGAGGTATCTGGCACCCCAACGCTTCGGCACTGCCCCTCTTGGCTCTGGTGCAGTGGGCTGGAGGAGAGCGGGGCGCCCAGGCAAGGGGGGGCTGCCGGGCCTCTGCTTAATCTCATTAGTCTTGGCATGAAAAGGCGGATTTACAGGGGCTCACGTCTTCATCTGGCAGTGGGTGGGTGGGCAGGGTTGGCGTGCTGCCAGGGGGTGCTCCCCCTGAAAACAGTCAAGTGGGAGGCCGGGAGGGGCACTGGCTGCCTGCAGCTGTGCCAGGCCCCCCTCCCCTCCTGCCCTCAGCCCTTGTGTGAACACACACACATGCCTGCATACTCACACTCTGGCACCTGCACATAGCTGGATCCATCCTGGACTCAGTCACACTCATGGCATTGGCTTCCCCTTGCTGTGGGCTCTGCCAGGCAGGGTGGGCACAGCTGCTCACACTCAGGGGGCTCTGCACCCCCTTTACACCTTGACATGACACACCCCAGCACATGCTGCCTGGCGTGTACTCCAAAACACAGCACGACAATGAGACACCCCCTGCATGGGCCCCCTTCTGGCAGAACCCACACGTACCTGCCTGGGTGTGCACACGTATGTTTATGCACATATATGCATACTCAAACACATCCATGGAAATATATCTGTGCACGGATATGTTTATATATGTGCATTCTCATGTGCTCACGTGCACACGAGTTTGCAGATGGATACATGCATACAAGCATCTTCACCACCTATGTGTGCAGACATACACGCTTGTGCTCACAGAAATGCTTGTGCACAGCATGTATTCACAGGGGCACATGGAGATGTACCGACATGCAGGGAGACATGTGTGCACACGTGCCTGTGCGCGCACACACACGCACACACTTGTGTATATGCACACCTACACACATGTATGTGCATGCACACCCACACGCATGTGCACACATGCACACACATATGTGCACATGCACACATGTGCACATCCCCTTTGCACACACATGTGCGTGCACATGTATGTGCACACACAACGTAGGTATGTACAAACACAGATGTGTATGTACACATGTGCACACACATAGCCATCTGAATGTGCAAAGTGCACAACTGTGCATGCAGTCTGTGCACACACATCTGCACACGCCTGTGCACACATATCTGTGCACACACGCATCTGTGTACACACACACACACACACACACACACACACACACACACACACACACACGGGCACGCACCGCCAGGGGGCGACAGAGACTATTTAAAGGGGCCGCGGCAGTGTGCCCCCCGCCCCACGCACCCTGGTCGGGGGAAGGATGGACCTCTGCCCAGGGGAAACAGGCAGGGCAGAGCTGAGTGCCTGGGTCTTGGTGTCACTTTGTTTCCACTGACAAAGCCCCATGTCCCCCCAGCCCGAGGACCTGGAAGCCCCTCCGGCACACACCTTCAAGATGACGAGCTTCAAAAAGGTGAAGGCATGTGGGATCTGCCGGCAGGCCATCACGCGCCAGGGCAGCACCTGCCGAGGTGAGCCGGGGGTGTGGGCATGTTCGTGTGCAAGGTGACATGCCAGGGGGTCAGGACATTAGGGGTGCGTGTGTGCTGCCTGTATGCACAGCTACGTGCACGAGGACGTGAAGGTGGAACACGTGCATGTGCCAACCTGTGTGCACATGTGTGCATGCATGTGCAAGAGTGCGTGTGGTGCCTTTGCAGGCGAGACGGAGGCTAGGAGGCAAGGGTGGTCCATGGAGCCACTTAGATGTCACTCATGTATATGGCCATATGTCAGCTGCGTGCATGTGCCACCAGATGCAGGTCTGTGTGCATGTGTGGGTATTTACCCCCTCAACTGTGCTGGCAGCCCATGGCACCCAGTGGCTTACAGGCGGGGCTGCGGGCCCTCGCACGTGTGTGGTGTTGTTGAGCCCCGTGCGAGGGGCGGACGGAGGAAATGGGAACAATGTGGCTTCCTGCGCTGCAGGAAACAGCCCCAAGAGGGAACAGGACCTGGGGTGCGGCCGTGGCCTGGGTCATGTTGCATGGGGACCTTCATGTCTCCAGGGGATGGGAAGTGTGGCTTTTCAGGGCTGCCCAGGCAGCGCAGTGGTACCCTGTATGTGTCCCCATCAGCAGCAAACACACACCTGCACCGCCCGTGTGCATGTGTTCTCTCCGTGGGGTGTGGGTGTGAGTGTGCAACAGCAGTGCACAGGAAGCAGGGAGGTGGCACAGGCACTGGCAGCACCCCTGTGGTGCTCTCATACGTGCTGGTGTACATGTGAGTCCTCGTGAGACGCGTCTGTGCACGGCCTCCCTCTGCGCCATGAACCTCTGGGCTCTGGGGCTTGCACACATGCATGCTCACTGGCACGTTGGCACGGGGGAGATGGCTTGTGTGCCCATGGGTGTGTGCCTGAGTGCTGCATCCTGTGTGCACGTGGTGCTGCGCCGTGCTGGTGCCATCCAGAACGTGTGGACATGTGTGCAAGGTGTGAGTGTCCCTATGCACGTGTTCATGTTCCAGCAGCCTGTGCCCAATGCCGAGGTGCGCTATGTCCTGCAGCATGGAGTGCCACCTTGTTCCTGCCCACCCCTGTGGGGTGCCCAATGGGCTGACCTGTGGCAGTGCTTCCTCTCCTGTTCCCACTAACCTCCCCCCTCTCCCTTCCACAGGCTGCAAGCTCTCCTGCCACACCAAGTGCCAAGCTAAGGTAAGCCTGGTGCCCCGAGGTGTGCCTCTCCCCTGCTGGAGGAATGCGGGGGACTCGGAGAGGGATTGCCATGGTCTGTGCCAGCTGACCTCATCGGATGGGCACCCAGATGAGCTGGTGACTGGGGGATGGTCACGGTGGCACTGGTGTCACTGGTGGGTGAGGCTGGCAGTGCAACCCTGCTGCCTAGCCCCTGATGGCACCTGTGTGTCTGTGTATGAGGCTGGGTTTTAGGGTGCAGCCCTTCTCAGAAGGGGCCAGTAGGGATCTCTGCCCCAGCACCTGGAGTGGGGTGCCCTTTGCCAGGGTGAGTGCTGCTGCACGTGGGTGCCATGCGCCACAGCCGAGTGCTGCCAGCAGCACACACACAGGCTGAGAACCTCTCCCGATACCCAGCCGGAGGCGGATCTTGCTGGCAGGAGGCAGTGGAGCCAAGGATGCCCGGTAGTGTCTGTTGGTACAGCTGCTGCGCCGGTGGTGAAGGGGGACCCTACAGCAACCCAGGTTCTCCAGGGAGCTGGAGGTGGGCACAGTGCCCACCATGGTGCTGCCGGGGCAGGGGAGGCTGCGTGTTCCTGAATCCCTGGGGAGGCATGTGTGCCAGCTGTCTCTGGGGCTGGCATCTTGGGCGGGAAGAGGCTGGCATGCCCCGGGCAGACAGCGTAGGCTAGGACATGCCTCTGCCCGTGCCTGTGCCCGTGCCCGGCTGGGCAGGGAGGGTGAGGAAAAGGGGGAACTGTGCCAGGGGCCAGGCACACATTGGGCTTTGCAGGGTGGCACAGTATGGGTGGTGGTGCAGGGCAGGCGCTGGGAGCAGCCCTGGCACTGAGCCCTGGCTGGGGTGTTGGGGGAGGTGGGGGCTGTGGGGTATCCTGGGGTCAACCTGGCATCCTGGGCTCAGAGTAGGCAGAGCAAAGGTGGGTCGGTCTGTGCCAGCCCGGCAGGTCTGTGCCAGCCCCAGGACCCTGTGTCAGCTCTGGGCCATCTCACAACCCCGTGTCACCTTGGGAACTATGTGCCAAAGATGCCAGGGGCTGACACCAGAGGAGGTGGCTTTGCTGGTGTGCTGTGGGGAGAGGTGAGAGGGGCGTGTGGTTGAGGGCATGCCCGCAATATAGCAGGCAGTGGCAGGGAGCATCTGCCAGTGGTTTCCAGGCAGGAGGGAGTGTCGGGAAGTGTGTGTATCTGAGTGTGCACCCGGTGGGGATTCTCTGATGTCTGAGAGGGGGTTGTGCACCAATGAGAGGGTTTATGCCAGGGTCCCAGCATCTGGACAGCCTGTGCGCAGGAGCAGCCCGTGGCTCGCTTCCGCGGCCGGCTGTGTTTCATTAGCCTCCATCACCCTTCCCACGCTCGCTGGAAGCTGGAGCCCCCTCGGTGAGGCCAGCTAGCTGAGGGGTGTGCTGCTGGGGGGGAGCGTGCATGGGGCCAGGGCCAGGGGCCTTCTGCAGAGCTCCTTTGGGCCAGCGCCCAGGGAGGGGCTCCTCCGGCTGGGCAAGTGGCCAGCTGACTCACAGGCCGGCTTGTTATTGTAGGGTCTCCGGGGAGGGTGCGTGTGGGGAGGGGGCTTGGCATGGAGCAAAAATGGCCTCTTGTATACCTGAAGTCCCTCATGTTTAACCCCTGCACCTCCAGGATACTTTGGAAAGGAAGATGGATTCACCCCCAAAGTGCTGGCAGCTGCACCCCACAATGCTTTCTTCTCCTGACCTGGATATGCTGCCAAGGTCCCCGGTTCTGGTGTCTCCTGGCCCTGGAGTCTGCCCCACCATGCTATTGGCAGTGTCTTTTCCTTGATCCCTATATGTACCCCTTGGGATCTGCTCCAGCTCCTTGTTCTGCCCCCCAGCATGCGCCTGGCTCCTGTTTAGCTGCCTCCTGGCCCAGCTCGGGGGAAAGCCCCTGCTTACAAACCTCAAATGGACTGGATATGGGGGAGATGGGGAGAGGGGAGAGATGGGAGTGTGGATGAGGTGTGAAGGGTGTACTGGAGGTGACCAGTCTGGGGTGCCAGGGGTACCTTAAGTGTGATGGGGATATGGGGAGGGGGGCACTGGGGTTTATATGGGGACACAAGGGAGGTTTTCAGGTACTTGTGAGTGCCGTATTCCTGGGAAGGCAGCGAGCAGGCAGAACTGTCCCAGGGTGGGCCCTTGCAGTGACCTGTACCCCTGGGGTTTCCACCCTGCCCGAAGGACAGTGGGAGGACAGTGCTGGGACCCACTGCCCTGTGGTGGCAGTGATGCTGGCGGGATGCCCAGTTGTGGGGGGGCTGGGACAACCACACACACATCAGCTGGGGAGGCATGATGCTGTTCCCATGACCATGTAAGGCCCTTCTAGCGCCCGGCGCCTCCACTCAGGGATTTTTCCTCGCTTAGCAAACCTCCCTCCCTCTCTCTGAGAAGGGCAGTCAAATGGATGGACAATGTGACCCCACACAGCCTGCCCCCCTTCCCTCCCTCCCTGCATCGAAACTGCCTGCTCAAAGCAGGGGGGTGTAACTTCCTTTGAAAAGTGGGGAAACTGAGTCACACAGCCCTGCCAGGGGGTGGCTGGAGGCAGGGAACATGGTGTGGGGTGCAGTGCTTTCCGTGGCTGTGGTCAGGCGTGGGTGAGCCTATGTGTTGGCATGTGCCCGTGGTGGCACAGCCATGATCTGTTGGTGGCACTGCTCTCCTGGCCGGGATGGAGGGATGAACCCAAGGATGCTCTGGGAAGTGGGGCCGTGCAGGCGTGTCCCATATCAAGGGGTGTCCTGTGAGTGTCCCTGTCCCCTGGGATGCCCTCACTCTGATTGCAGCTGGATTTTGCCAGGATGCTGCTGCTTGGAGAGTCTGAGGAAAGAGGGGGGATGATCCTACTCCCTGTAGCGGGAGCTGGCCCCATGACGGATGGTTTGGCTGGGGAACAGGGAGTGCTGTGGTGTTTGGCTGCCGAATCGGCTGGCGATTGCTGGTGGTTGATTCTGGGAAATGGCGCCTGTGCCAGCCCCAGAGCCTGGCGAGGCTCCAGCCTGCCCTGCTTGCCACACCAGGGACCACTGGTCCTGGGAGTGCTGGGCTGTGCCAAGGCGGGAAACTGAGGCACATCACTTAGCAGGGGGCCAAGGGGTCTAGGGGCTGCCTTGTCCCCCAGTGTCTCTTCCTGGGGAGCTGGCAGCATGCACTGGAGCCATGCCAAGCTGCTGGGCCTCGTGTGTGAGTATGTGTGTGTCCGTGCACGTGAGGACGTGTGTGTGACTCTGTGTGCATGATTGTGGGTGCTCACAGTTGCATGCACGAGTACATGAGCTGCAGGGAAATGCATGTGCATGCAAGAACATCCATCTGTGTGCACAACTGTGCTTGCTCACAAGCAGGGGGTCATGTGTGTGTACTCCCAGCTCAGTGCCATCCATCCCTGCTGGCCCCATGCCAGGCCTGGCTTGTTTTTCAAGTGCCCCCTGCGATGGGACTCCAGGGGGGCGGGTTTGTCCATCATTAAGCCAGGGGCTGGAGCAGGGCCAGGGCTGGGCAGCGAGGCATGTCCTGGACAGAGCAATCGCTTCCAGTGCCCACGGTGTTGACAGGCCCTTGATGGTGGTGGGAGGCAGAGTGTGTGGTGGTTGTGAAGGGCATGTGCTACCCCCTCAGCTGGCGCTGGGGAAGAAGCCCCTGCTTCTGAAGAAAGTCATAACCAGGAGGGGAAACTGAGGCAGGCTTCTGAGCAGGCTTGACTTGTGCTGGTGGGCACCCTGCAGCTGTGCCATGGTCAGGGTAGTGTTGGGGGGGCATGGCCAGGTGGTGTATTGCAGGCTCCCAGTGGCTGTGCCAGGAACAGGGACTGCAAGGAGGGGACATCCCTGTCCCAGCTGTGGCAGGCTCTTGCTATGGGACTTGTGGCTGTCTGGCCCCTGCTCATCACCCCAGCCACTTCTGCCTCCTCCTGGTGCTGTGGAGGGGGTGACATACTGCTCCCACAGAAGCTGCCCCTGCAGTCCCTGTCCCCAGTGCCCTATTCAAAGCCACCCCCTCAGTGCTTTGGGACAGGTAATTAACAGCACCCCGGTCTCCACAACAGAGTGGAAGGGGCAGGGGGGGGGGGAGGGAGGAGTAGTACAGGAATGTGTCCTTGGCCCTGGCATGGGCTCAGCCAGGGTGGAGGGATAGGAGGCTGTGAGGATCAGCCCTGCCCCAGTGCTGTGCCAGGTCGTGTTTGTGCAGCAGGTCCTGGAGGGGGTTCTGTTTTTTTTTCCCCTCCCTCTTTCCTTTTTCCCCTTCTTTACGTCACTGCCCAAATATTCGGCCTCTCAGCTCCTGTGGGGGGTCGGCTCGGCTGCTCGGAGGAGCTGGGGCCCTTGTCTGCACCCTCCGGGTGCTGCACAGGGAGGGTGGGCAGGGGAGATGGATGCTGAGACTGGCCACACTTGCTGCACTGGTGAGCACTGGCCAGAGCTGGCCTGGGAGGTGTCATCTGGGGCGGCAGAGACCACCAGCCTCCCTCCTCGGCAGCTCCCAGGACTGCATCCAGCTTCCCAGAGCCCTGCCGTGGTGGGAGGCAGAGTCCAGGCCTGCCTCATTTCCCAGTGATTTTTTCCTTTCCCAGAGCAGTTTGTACCCACCATGGTCACCTCTTCTGGGACCTGCCCTGGAAAATGTGCTGGGACCCTGGGGACCCCCAGCTCCTTCCAAGGGGACAGCACTGATCCCAAAACAGATGAAAGATCTGGCTCAAGAGAGGCTCTACAGACCCCACAGGGCGGCTTCATCTCCTGTGTGCTTTCATCTCTGGAGATGACCCCCACTTGGGTTTCTTGTCCCCAGGTCTCCCTTCTTCTGCTGCCATTTGTGGTGGTGATGCTTAAGGGTGTTTGTTTTGGGTTGCAGAGGAGCTGGTTCACATGGGGGGTGGTTTGTCTGGGTGTGCTGGGAGGACCCTCTCACTGCAGCCAGTTTGCCGAATGCTGGACCTGCTCCCACTGGCACTTTGACCCAATGGCTCTGGGAGGTATTTTGGTGGCTGGAATTCAGAGATGTTGTCAGGACTTCTCTGGCTGTGTTCTGTGAGCGAGACACGTCATGTCCTCAGGGTACAGCTCCTGTCATTGCCCCAGGGACTAGGACAGCGACGACGTGCTATCAGTGCCCTTTGCTCACCCACTCCTTTCCATCCTGTTCAGTTGCCGATACTTTCCCATCTGGCCCTAGCTCTTCCGCTGTTGGTGTTTCCCAGGGCCTGGGAGCCATCCTGTGGCTGCTTCCCGAGGAGCTGGGGCTCTGGGATCTGTGCTGGAGCTGAGCTGCAGTCTGAAGCTGTGCTCCGCTGGTGCAGGATGTTCATTGGACCTCCATCCTAGTTGCAGCACTCCTCTCTTTTTGGGATGCCTGCTTTTTGTGGGCTGTGGTGCTGGTGGGACTTGTTTAGGGATGTCAGTGGATTCTGGCCATAGGGTTTTGTCCCTAGAGTAGTGGCTGTTGGGATCTGGCCCTGTTCCCTTGGGTGCTAGGGAGGGCAGAGGTGCTGGTGCTTGCTTGGGAAGGGGGTGAGGAGGTACTCTCCAGAGATGTTGGGGCTCTGGTGCTGGCAGTGGGAAGGCTCCACAGTGCCTGTTGGTGTTCCCATCCCATGGCAATGTTGGGCTGTTGTGGAAACTGAGGCATGGAGGGGCTGGGAAGATTCTCCTGGAGTCGGAGTGTACTCAGGGATGGGGCCCTATACAGGAGTTTTGGAAGGTTGCAAAGGGAGAACCCTTTGCTGAAAACCCCTCCCTGGTGACTTTTGAGGGGGACGGCAAGGTAGGAGGAGTGTTGGGGTCCTTCACCGCTCCGGCGGAGCCAGCTCCAGCATTTTGGCTGAGCCCACGGCTTGAGGACGGAAACGCAAACAGGAACGGGGAGGCGTTGGGTGAGAAAATGTCAACAGCACTGGGCCGGGTGCCTGGCTCGCTGCCTCCCTGGCCAACTTGCCACTCTCTGGGCCACTGCTGGTGGGCTTCCCCTCTTTGCCCAGGGGTTTCCCAGCACTTGCACTTGAGTACAGCAAGGCTGGTGCTGGGCTGCCCCAGGGGCGGCCAGGGAGACCAGGGCACCATCCAGAAGCATGCAGCCCCTGAGCAGGAGGAGGAGGAAGAAGGAGGAAGGGAGACGGGAGGAAAGCCAGGGGGATGCTGGGCACACTCCAGGTTTGGGACAGGCAAGGGGGGACTGGCGTGGCTCCACATGCTGAAGGACAGATGGGACTTTTCCAGCATTTTGGCTTTGCTTTTTAGTTGAGAGCTGGGCTGATAAATCTTCACGTCCTCCTCAACACTGGGGGTGCAGGACACCCGAGGACCATCTGTTGGGCACTTTGTCCCCCATGTGGCAGGGGGGGACCAAGTTGTGCCAGGGGGTGCCAGGCATGCCCCAAGAAGGGCCCCACACACCGGTCCCTGCCACCCCCCCGCCAAGGGCACAGGGACGCCAGTGGCGTCACGCGGGGTGATAAGGCCCCGACCCCGCTGTGCCCGCTGCCCGCCGTGGCCCCTCGGCACGGGGTGCGAGGAGTTCACAGGGGGAGGTGGGGGAGGTAATTTTTTTTTTTTTTTTTTGGGGGGGGTCGTCTGTGCAATTGCCGGCACCCCCATCCCAGGGCCAGCTGCTCGAGTCAGGTTCCCGGTTGCCTTTAAGGGCGTTTTTGGGGGAGGCGAGGGGAGCGGTGCGGGGCCGGACTTGGAGCGCGCCGTGCAGCTGGGGAGAGAGGGAAGAGGAGAAGAAAGAGGGAGAAGAAGCGAGGGAAGGGAGGGGAGCGGTGGAAAAAGTCATCCGGGACCCCCTTCCTCCCCAGGGCCGGGGCCGGCGCCCCCGGGCTCCCCAGCCCCCGGCCGCCCCGGGGCTGCGGAGGGGAGCGGGGAGCCGGCGGGACCCCCCTGCGCCCCGCCATCGCCGGGGTCCCGCTTGCGGGGAGCGAAAGCCTTCGGCTCTCCCCCTCCTTCCCTCCCCTCCCTCCTCCCTCCCTCCTTCCTTCCTTCCTTCTCCAGGCTTGGCCCGGGGAGGGAGGGGGGCTCTGCCTGCAGTCTGCTTTCACGCCTGCCCGCCCGGGCGACGCCGGGCTCCCGCCTGCCCCCCCCGGCCCCTGCGGCCGCCCCCCGCGCCCCCCGGGCCAGGTGAGGTTGCGGTGCCGTCCCTCTCGGATGTAGGCAGGCGAGACCCCGGATGGATTTCGGGAGCGTCATGAACCAGGTACGGGCGGGCGGCGAGGGCACAGGGGTCCCCACACCCCCGGGACAGGAGGGGGGTGCTGCAGGCGGTGTCATCTCTCCAGGGGGCGGGGGCCACGCGCGATATCCGAGAGGTGATGGGGTGGTGCGTGGATGGGGGGGTGCTGCCCCCCCGTGTTGGGGGGTCCGCAGTTGTCGGTCACCAGAGAGGGTCTGGGGGGTCGGGGGTTTTTGGAAGGGGCAATGCGGTGCTCGCAGGGAGGATGATTTGGGGAGGGGGTGAGGACCGCTTTGCTGCCGACTGGGACCTCTGAGCGGCTCCGGGGGGGCCGTGCCCCCCGTGCCCCTCTCCCCGCCTCGCCGTGGCGGGCGACTCTCAGAGTGCCCCGGAGGGGGACACGCAGGCGCTGGGGTTTGCGTCCCCTCGCTCCCCGCGAAGTGCGTAGGGACACGTCCCTGGGGAGCGAGGGCTGCGCGGGAAAGCGGGGTCCGCCCCCGGCACCCCGCTCCCGCCCCGCAGCCGAGGGGACGATGCCGGGTGCCTGTCACCCCGGCGAGGGGGACACGGTCGGGGCAGCCCCTGGGCCGGGACACCCCGGCAGCCCACGGGTTAACCCCCCTGCCCCGTCCCGCCGCGGAACCGTCAATGGTTAAACCCCGGGTTAATGAGTGGCGAGGTGTCGGCGGCTGCCAGCCCCCCCGCGCCGTATCCCCCCGGCAGGGATCCCCGGCCCCTCGGCGCCGCCGGGCCCGCAGAGGGTTAACTCCGTCAGGGCAGGTCCCGGCGCAGATGTTTTTGGGCTGTGCTTCTGGGAGAGGAAACGGCCGAGCGAGGGAGGCATCAGCCCGCTTCGGTTTAAGGGGAAAACAAGAAAAAAAAGAGAAGTGCTCCGTTCCCGGGCGCCTGAGCCTGCTCAGCACTGGCGTCAGCCCCAGTGTGGGACCCGTGGTCCCGGTGTGAGTGCTGGGACAGCTGGCAGGGACAGTGGGTGACAGTGGCTGTGCCCCCTGGGTACTCATGGCACCTCGAGTTAGGGGGTTTTGGGGTTTAATCGAGCAAGCACCTCTTGTACCTTCAGTGTGGTGGTATCGGGAGGACAAAGTATATCCTGCCTTGAGTCTGAAGCCACCCCCAGGGAAAGTGAATCTGTAGAAAATGAGCCTCCAGCCGGCACCCTTTCTAACGAAGCCACGTCGTTAGTGATCTGTTTCAGAAACGGCAGGGTGCTGCTTTGTGGGGCTGCTGCCTGCCTTGGGGAAGGTGCTGAGTCTTGGGGCTTACTTTTGGGGTCCTGACTTGAGGGGTCCATTTACTCCTGGCTCTGGGCCACTCTCCTGCTTTCTTTACCTCTGTCTGGTCCCTGGCCTCTTGCAGCCCATCCCCAGGGCATCCCATCACAGTGCTGGCAGCCCCTGATCAGCACTGGAGCTTCCCTACTGGATGCTGGGACACTGGGAAAAGAGCAGCCCCACAGTACAGTCCCTGGGGAGGAGGAAGTGGCTCCACTTCCACTTCCTCTTCCTATTCCCTCACCTCTTCAACACTACAGATGGGGGACACCAGTTTTGGGGGTGCTGCACATCATTTCAGTTTCCTGGCAGCATATTCATCTCTGTCCCACAGGGTGAGAGTACAGCACTGAATCTGCCGTGGACCTTTCCCTCACAAGTGGGCTCAGTGCTGTGGGGTCATAGATCCCCTGGGGCAGCCGGGGCTTATTTTGGCACCTTAACCACCCCTTCGATGTGGGTCACAGACCTGTGGGCACTGGCAGGTGTCCCTGATGCTGTGAGGCAGCCCAAAGCCTGCAGTGGGGTCTCTGTGCACAGGAAAGGGGCTTGCCTGATGTTCCACCAGCCTGTGGCAGAGGGGATCTGTGTGACAGGATCACACTGTGTTCAGGATGGGGCACAGACTGCTGACAGTTCTGTGTGCTGGCCAATCCCACAGGAATGACCATGCTCCAAGCAAACCCATGTCAGAGTCCGTGTGTTGATCAATCCCATGTGAGAATCTGTGCACTGGCCAATCCTGTGGTGGAATCACTGCTCTGACCAATCTTGCATGGGAATCACTGCTCTGACCATTCAGCTGTCAGAATGTATTGACCAATCCTATGTGTGCAGTAACTAATCCCATGTAGGAATCCAAGTGCTGACCAATCCTGTGTGAGAATCCATGCATTTACCAGCCTTAGGTGAGAATCTAATTGCTGCCCAGTCACATGTAAGAATCCACGCACTGGCCGATCCAATGTAACAACCTGTTCGTGGAGCAGTCCTGGTGAGCCCCCCTGCAGCAGAGTCTGTCCCAGGTGGTCCTACTGTTACTCTGTTGCCGGCCAATCCCTGGTACCGGAGTTGCTCCCTGGCCAATCCTGCTGTCCGATTTGGCTCTCGGGAGTTGATGAGGGGATGGGGGGGGATTCCTGCACTCTCCTTTGGGGCATGCTGGTGCAGGGGGCAGTGACCCCATGCTCTCCCTTACGCTGGTTGTGGGGTCCCCACAGGACTGGAGTGAGGGGTGTTCCCACAGTGAGGTGGCAGCACCCATGAGTGGGTGCTGGTGGCAGAGCAGGACAGAGCAGAGCAGAGCAGGGCAGGGCTGGGCTGGGGCTGTGGGGCCAGAGCCAGGCAGGCGCGTGTTGGCCTGCGGGGCCGGATCCAGACCTGCTGCCTCCAGATGTTGCCTTTTTAGGCACTGGAGCACAGCATATCCCTGCCTGTGGCCAGCCCCGTGCTGAGCCAGTCCCTGCAGGCGGAGTGGGACCAGACCCTGTCCTGGTTATGTGGAGGCACCTCTGTCTCCCTCCTGACCCCTGAAAACCCCTTTTTCCTTCCAAATAACCTCAAGGATGCTACTTTCTCCCCCTTCCCCTAGGCTGCACTTGGCAACACTGGGGCTGATTGCTCAAACCGCCCCGAAGCCGGGACCTGCCCTTATTTGGGTTGAAACCAGGGCTATTTTGGTGCTGCTGCCTCCATCGCAACCTCTTGAAGCTTCCCTGTATGTTTTTTTCCCTGTCCTGTCCCATATCCCTGTGCCAGGGCTGCTGGCCAGGCCATCCATGGGCTGCTGGGAGCTATCACACTCCCAGTGTGCCATGGGTCCCAGAGTGCCTTGGGGTGCTAGTGGTGGCCCCCAGGGCCACTGTGAGGTGGAACAGCTGGTGTCCTCTGTGGTATTTCATCCCTGATTTGCAGGGCTATATGTACCGGGTAACCTCTGTCCTGATCCTGCTGCCGCCTTCCTGGCGGGGATGGGCCACAGGGCGGCTCCTTGGGGACATACCAAGGAAGAGACAGAGGAGATAGCATCTGTCCCAGCTTGGGGAACATCCCTGGATAGCTCTTTGTCCGCTGGTATCCTCCCTGTGTCTCTTGGGCAATGCAGGGGCAGGGCAACCTGCTGGCTTCTGCCCTGGCACGGGGGCTGCCGGGCATCCAGGCATGGAGGGGATGGCACAGTCACAGTCCCTGTCCCAGCTGCAGGGCGGGCTGAGGATTCTCAGAGGGAAGCCTGGGAGCGATGAGACCTCTGTGCCCCAGCATCAGCCCAGTCTGACTCACCCTGAGCTGCTGGCCAAACCGCTCCCCGGCCCTTTGGTGCATCTGCCAGTTATCCCCACCCGACGGGAGAAATCCCAAAAGCAGCAGAGCCCCTGAGTGCTGGTGGGGGCAGAAGGGGTCTGTGGTGCTGGGGTGCCGCCTCCTCCCCCGGACCCCCGTGCCAGAGGGGTGGGGCTCTGCGTGGCTGTCCTGTGTCTGGCACACCGGGGCTGTGCTGGGCAGGGTGGAGCTGGGGCGGAGGGGGTGGGGGGAGGGAGGGGGCGGGCGTGGATGGAAACATGCCGTCCTCCTGCCGGGGACGTATTGCATAAACAGGAGTTTTGCCAGAGCTGCAAAAAATGTGAGGGCAGGAGCAGGCGGCACGTGGTGTAGGCAGGAGGTATCTGACCCCTGTGAAGGGCAGGGGGGTGGCCAGAGCCTGCACCCCGTGGTCCCTTATGCCTGATGGGGGGGAAGGATGCTATGGCTTGTCACATGGGGAAGGGGGGAACAGGGGTGCTGGAGAGAGAAAAATGTTCCCCAACATCCCCAGTTTGATGGTCCCAACCTGTCACTTAAAAAGTGTCTTCTGCTGGGAGGTTCCTGATGGTGGCTCACACTCTGCTCCACACCATGGCTAAAATGGGACTTGGCAGGGCTTGGTGGCTGTGGCAGGGCTGGAGGGACTACAAAGTAGGGGAAGGGTCCTGGGATGGCTGAGGGAGTTGCTGTGGTCCATGGCTGTCCCTGGGCCCCTGCTTGCCTGGTGCAGGGTCTTGGGGTGAGCAGAGAGTCGTGGGGGGGCATGGGAAGGTGATTTGCAGCCCAGCTGGGACGTAATTGGCACAAAGCTGAGGTGAACTTGCTAGGGAGGAATTGATCCCTCAAGGGGTGTTGTTGGACCCCATGAGGTGGGGTGACATGGGCTGAGCTGGCCCTGATGCTGCTCAGCCTTGTTCCATGGGATGCCAATCTGGCCACTGAGTCACCACCCTCTTTGGCAACTGCATTTTCAGCCCACAGAGTGGATTGGGCAGGGGAACCCCTACCAGAGCTGAAGGGACTAGGGTGCCTTGCTTCCCTCTGTTAGGGTCCACATCCCTTCTGAGTAGTGGGGCAATGAGGGCTGTGCCTGCGTGATACTGGCTCACTTTGGGAGGGTCCAGGATGCGGAGTGTCCCTTTTGACAGCACGTCTCCAGCTCTGACCACACCAGCAAGGCAGGCTTGCTGGCATCTCAGTGCCTGACCATGGGAAGAGTCTATGGTGTACTGGGGTCTTTGTGAGGGCTGAGGTGGCTGAGGTAGCTGAGGTGGCTGCATCTGCTCCCGGCATTGTAAGGGTCAGCACCAGCCCGGATATCAGCCGGCTCCGGAATGTTTATCGGAGCTCCTGGGGAAGGGAAAAACAAAAACCGCCACCCAAAGGAAGGGATATGCGTCAGAGATGGGCCTGGATCACCCACTGGCAGCCAGACGGGCCATGCTGTGGGCCGTGGGCCAGCACTCGCCCGGCTCCGGCAGCCCAGCTGGGGAGACCCCAGCGCGCCCACTACTGCACTGATCCAGCCTGTTCCTGAATCGCAGGGCCCCTCCATGGAGGTTTGTTTTCCCCCAGCCCTGCTGGCATCTTGCAGGTTGGGGCTATAACTCACGGGGATGCTCCAGTTGGAGCAGGACCTGGCAATGGCCCTGGGCACCTCCACGGGTACAGGGGTTATTTTGCTGAGGGAGGAGGAGGGAGAAGAAGGAGGTGTTGAGGGAGGGAGGTGCAAGCGGGGGTTGCAGCATGGAGAAGGCTCTGAGGTGTCTCATCCCTGGGTGCGTGGTGGATGTCTGCATTCCTCCAGCCTCGCTCAGTGCTTGTGAAATGGTGCTGAAGTCCTGTCGGGAATATGTGGTGCAGAGGTCAGTCCCCGAGCTGCAGCTGGAAGGGTTAGGTGGAAGAGGGATCCCATGGGCTACCATACCCTGTGGTGGCATGGCTGAGAACTATCAGGGTTTTGCCAGCCAGGCGTTTAATTCTGGTCTTGGACATCTAAAGGGTATCAAGTATCTCTAGGTATAGTGACAGCTGGCGATGAGTCAGGGAGCCCATCACGGCTCTCCAGCGGAAGGCTGCAGGGTGTGCCCAACCCTTTATGAGACATCAGGGAATCCCATCACTCATGGCCACAGGGTCTTGTTCACTGGGAAACTGATTTTTCTGCTTGGCAAAACTTGGGTCTCAAGGCTCGTGGGATGTGGCTGCTGGGAGGGATGGGGCTGCGACCTGGGGGGCCGTGGGGGGCTGGTGGGGTGGGCGGCAGCCCTGCTGCGCCTCGTTCCTCGCATTCTTGGGCAGGGCTGCCGGGCGGCGGGGTCGCAGCGGCGGGGGCCAGCCGGCAGGAATGCAAACACCGGTGAGGGGGAGAAGAAAGGCTGCTGTGTCTGCCACAGCAAGGCAAAGCCTGGACCAGGGGTGTGCAGGTCCCCCCTGCAGGGATCCCTGAGGGCTGAGATGGTGGTGGTTCTGGGGGTTGCCACAGTCCCGTATGAAGTGCGATACTCTCACCAGTCCTGTGGGGCAGGAGGGGTGCTCCTGCACCTCTAGGTCAGGAGCTGGAATTCTTAGGAAGGGGTCTGTTGACTGGGTCAGGGTCTTGCCTCTTCTCCTTGAACTGGGGGCATGTTTGAGCCAAACTTGAGAGAGGGACAGTAGCTGAAAACAGCTTTATGTTCCTGCAGTCCTCATAAAACTGCCTTTCTGGGATGAGAGAGTGCCATACAACCTGGGTTGGTGTCTCCTGTGGATGAAACGATTGGTGTCGCATGAGCACAAGCCTATATAGAAATCATAGAATCCCCTAGGACAGGGAAATACAGGCACCCCAGTTTTCTTCCTTTTCCAGCCAGAGGAGCATTTTTAGCCTGCAAACTTCCTCATGCCGAGAGCAGAGGAGGGATGGGCATGAACCCTACCTGGCTGTGGGACCAGCATTCCTATGGTGGGGGAGCTGTGCATCTCCCCCCATCACTGGCCTTGGAGCTGGGACTGTGTGGGGGCCGGGGGCCCTTGGTTGAGCATCCCCAGGGGAAGAGTGAGGGGAAGAGTGCGGCAGTGTGTGGGGCACTGTGCGAGGTACGGCACAGCCCTCATCATCTCCGTCCGCAGCAGCAGCGGCGGCTCGCTGCCGGAGAACATTCCAGGGAGGCTGGCGCGGGGCCAGCGCCGCGGGGCAGGGAAAGGGGCCTTTTATGGAAGCGTTTCTGCATTAGAATAAAATCATAATAATAATGCGCAGGGGAAGGGAGCGGGAGCAGGCGGAACCCCTGAAGAAAACAGCGAGAAGGGATGGGAGCAGGCTGGCAGCCGGGGAGGGGAACAGGCACTGACCATCACCCTGTGGGGTCTGGGATGGGCTGGGATCTCGGTGCTCCAAGTAGGGTGCTTATGGTAAATCTTTCTTTTTATGGCCCAGGGCAGGACAGACTGAATGGGGTGCAGGGTAGTGCTGCCATGGTGGGGGACCAGCCCCTGGATGATGTTTGCTATCTTGGCTCCATCCTGGAATGGGGCAGGGGATGGCTGATAGGGGGTCACCGCTCCTGGGGACTCAGTGGTGGGGTTTGTAGAGGTCAAAGTGTCCCTAATCACACCCTCCCACTCCTGATGGCATCTCTGGGCCAACACGGGGCCGGAGCACCTCTTCCCGCTGCCCCGGCACCTACGAGGCGCTGCCTCTCCCACCCTGGCATGCTGCTGCTTCCCGGCGGACTGGGGTGCACGCAAAACCCGAGGTTAATTGTCAGTAATTGCCGATGGTAATTAAGGTAACAATAGCCGGGCTGTTCAGCTGGCGGCTGCAGGAGCTCACGAGGCCGGGCTGGGGTTTGTTCCAGGAGCTGCTCTTGGCATCAGGCGTCTGCCCTGTGCTGTGCCCGCCGTGCCCACCCGGGCTGAGCTGGGGCTATCCTGGCTCCCTGGCCAAGGACAAATGGCACTTCTGCCATGGCCCTGAGTCCATTCCCAGGAAGCCCAACCTTGACCTCGGGGTGCTGCCTTGGCTCCTGCCTAGAACATGGGGCAGTGGTGACCCTGTCACTCCCTTGGGTGGGCCCTGGGGAGTGGGTGGGGAGTGAATGCTTCAGCCCAGCCCCTTCCCGTGCCCCATGCTATGCAGGGGGCTGCAGGAACTAATCCTGGCTCTCTTCTGCTTCCTTGCAGGCTGTGACCCCCTGCTCCCCCACTGTCAACTATGAGCTGGTAAGTGACACCTTACTGTGAGCCATGAGTGGCAGTCAGGGCTCTGGGGATGCTAGATGGGACTGTTCTGCACTGGGTGTGGGGTTCTTCTCTCTACCCGGGGGCTCCAGGATGCGAGTCTTTTGCCCCCGAAACCTAAGGAGTCCTGAGCTGGCGGTAAGGACACCCCCGCTTTCAGTGCTGTGTCCCCCAGTATTGCTGGCTGCAGGTCATCCCATATCTGAGCAGCACAAGCTGGGGCAGTCCAGCCATCGTGGGACTCCTGGAGTTGGAGCTTTCAGGGAAGAGGAACTTGCAGGGTTGCTGAGAGGGACAGGCAGATGGGACGTGACCAGCCAGGGCTCCAGGGTCCCCCGGTACAGCGGGCCTTCCCTCCCTGGCCACAGCCAGGGCGGTTTCTTGCACGCCCGGAGATGTTTGTACCAGATGTGCCTTTGGCTCAGGGCGCCCAAGACTGTGCATTTGCAGCTCTTGTTACTGTCACCGTCTCTTTTGTCCCTCCTGGGGACCTTTAATGATCTGCTGGGGCCAGGGCGACTCACAGCCCTTCCCACCCTGTCCTGTCTGGACACCGAGAAAACAGCTGGGCGCACCATCTCCGTTCACCCTGTCCTGGGGAGGATGGGTGCAGGGGCACTGGCCAGACAACCACAGTCCTTTGCCACACTGCTCTAGGCCACGACCAGGCTTCTGGGAGTAGCAAGGGCACTCAGAAGTCACCTGGAGCAGGGCCATGTCCAAGTCAGAGGTTTGGGAAGTGTGACACAGTGGTGCCCACCAGGCACCATCTTGCCAGCAAAGCAGCTCCCTTGCCCCATCCACAGCCCTGGCCATGCCTGTGGCAGCAGGCAGAGCAGGCACGTGGCAGCGGGAAGACTGGCATAGCCTGGGGCCAGCGTGGCCGCCCTTCCTTTTTTGCTCTGGAGTGTGCCAAGGCTTGCTGGGGCAGGCGCTGGGGAGAGGAGGCCCTGGCAGGGTTTCAGCTTGGGCTCGGCAGCCTGGCAGTGCTGCAGTGTCTGTGCCTCACAGGGGGCCCTGGGCTGGGCACCCCACAGCTGGGCAGGGGTTTCACCCCTAGGTGGGTGGGTGTAGGGGATGACGCCCTGCAAGCTCATGAAAGCAGCGCAAGAGTCCAAGCGAATGAGGGGATGGGGTGGGAGCAGAGCACGCTGCCTGCCCTGGGGCCCCGCAGTGGTTATCTGCCCCGGGTTTAATCTCTGCCTGCACCCTGCTGCCCCTGCCAACCTCCCTGGGCACTTATCTCCAGCAAAAACATGTTGGCTCCAAGCTGGGACCGTTACTGTGGCTTTGGGAGGAAATCAAAAGGGTTTTGCCCTGTCCCATGGCTGGAAATGTCTGCCCTGGCCCTGCTGCCAGGGCTTGAGCAGCTTGGTTTTGGGGGTCCCCTCCATCTTCCTGGTCCCAAGACTCCTATAAAACCACCAAGCTGGGTCCCTTTGCTGTGCCACCCTCAGGCACCCCAACCACCATCCTCAGGCAGAGGTATCTGTCCTCTGCTCCCTATATTTGGGCTCCGGATGCTCTCCCCCACCTCAGGAAGTTAATTCCTGTCCCCAGCCCTGTTTCAGAGCTCTCTGTAGACTCCAGTGGCGTGTCAGCAAATTTGCCTGTTTTGAGCATCTCGGACCCTGGTTCTGCTCCTGTCGGGGTCCTTTGGTGACCCTGTGGGGCCGGGTTTATCTTGAGGAGGTGAGCCTGCTGGTGGCCAGTGGCCAGGCTGGGTGTGGGACTGCACCAGGCTTGCCCATTATTTACCTCCTGGCTGTAGGGTCTGACCATGGAGGATCCATCTGAGACCTTGGAGATGTGGAGGGCACTGGGTGCCCATCATGGAGCAAGCTCAGGGTTTAGCTGAGTGTTCCCCATCTGCAACACTGGTTGAGTGCAAGAGGTGGCTGCTGGGAGGCAGGATGGCAGCATCCTTGGTATACAAGTATCGCCCTAGCTCTGTGCTTAGGTTTTGAGGGATTCCCAGCCTTTAGGAAGAGCAGACATATTGGTGGGCAGGGAAGGAAATGGGACTATGGAGCACTTCCTAGGAAGGGCCAGAAATAGCCAGGGGGGAATTTTGGCCATGGTCCCCGCTCTGTGTGCATGTCTCTCAGTCTCTCCTTCTCTCTCGCTTGCCTTTTTCTCTCTCCCCTTCCTCCTGCCTGCAGCCATCCCCGGGGGAGAGCATCACCAAGCAGGTAGACACCCTGGTAAGTGCAACCAGTCATGGAGGCTGATCTCTGCCTCAAGGCCTCCTGGTGGGGTTACTTGTGCCTGTCCCATTGCTGCAAGCCAAAATCCCTCAATCTAGGATGCTCCTGTGGTCTCCCAATATGCCTGGGACACTCCAGTCCTCCCTCCCTACCAGGCAAAGTGATGATGGCCATGCCAAAGGCCAAGAGAGATGCCCAGGGTTGATGGGAGAGGCGGTGGTGGAACCCAGCGTAGTGGGGGCCAGAGCTTTTGCTGCAAAGCCGGCTTTCCTGTCTTGGAGCCGGGAATCTGTTGTTTAATCTGTGGACATGAAATTGCTAAGACAGTGTAGACAAATGCAGTGCCAAAGTCAATCCGGTCAGCTTCCCCTGCCCTTGCCCACAGCCAGCTCGCCGGCCTCCCTGTGCACTGGGGTTCGGACCCAAGGGATGGAGGCACGATGGTTCCCGTGAGGAAGAGGGTGAAAGCCTTCCTCACCTGGGATCTGGCTTTGCTTCATCCCTTCGGTTATCCAGAACATGTTTGCAGCCCTTTTCTGAGCTGGAGAAAGAGCATCCACAGCTAGAAAAATCCAATCAGGAGCCTCCTTTGCTGGCTTTGCACTCTTTTGGGGAAATTTTCTGGTATTTTTGCAGCCTTTCTTGTGCCTCTCATCACCCTTTCCAAGCAGAAGGGACCTGTGGGTTTTGGATGCTGCCAGGAGCCTGAGTACATGCCAAGTTAGCTTGGGAGGTATATTCTTGATGGTGTTGCCAGAGGGGTCTTCAACCCAGTGTGACTGGGACCAGCCTGTCCTGTGCTGGGCTGGACTGGCCTATGCTGGCTTGACTGGAGTCTCTCCTCTGGAGGGGACATTTGCAGTATCTCCCAGCCCAGTGACGGGCAGTAGTGTTTAATAACATGAGCACTTTCTCCTATCAGCTGATCGCAGGCTGACTCTTCCTCGTGCAGGGGCTGACGGCAGAGCTGGCAGCGTGGCTGTGGTTAGATCAGGGGGAGCAGGGCAGAGCTCGGGGAGCGGGGCAGGGCCCAAGGGCTCTCGATGGGGCAGGGGACACTGGAGGGCCCTCTCCATGAGCACCCGCTCCCCTGGGCCTGGAGAGTGTCAGGAGTGGAGCTGCCACGGCATGGAAATGGATTAGCAAGGGTCTTACTGCTGTCAAGGTATGGGAAGGGAGAGGGGCTCTGGCGTCCTCACCTTGCTTACTCTCTGGTGCCTCAGTTTACCCCTGCGGGAGAGGAATGAGTCTGTGTTGCCTTCTGTCAGATCTCCTTTGAGCAAGGCTATGGACTGGGAGGCTGCTGTGTCTGGGTGGTGACGTGGGCTGACAGGGCTCTCCTGGCTGGTGGGTGTGGGTGGGGGACCCCAGATGTCTCCTTTACAAAGGTTTGGGGCAGAGCAGGGATCACAGTGGAGATGTCATCCTCATCACTGGTGGGTGATGCAGGGACGAGCCCACATTCTGGGTCAGGCTTGTTCCACACACCCTGGCTCTCCCAGGAGAACTTTTACTTCTCTTTTTACTGCATTTTAACTCCTTATTTGCTCTCAGCAATGCTGGGGTGTTTCTGGGGTGAGCAGAAAATTTGGGGCACCCTGAGGAGAACCTAGAGGGGGAATTGTCATTCCTGCCCAAACACCCCTGGGCACTCAGGCAGGGCTGCCGCCTTCTGAAGCGGCTTTGGCTGGGAGGGGAGATGGTTGTGCCCAGGCTCTGGGGCTGCTGAGCCTGGCCCTGCTCCACCAGGCAGCCTGACCTTGAAAGGAGCAAGCGAGGCTGGTGGAGGGTGACGCTGGCTGCCCACTGGAGCAGCTCTGGGACTGCCCTGGATGGGAGATGGCAGGCGAAGGGTGTCGGAAACCTCTTTCCCACTTCCCTTTGATGTACTGGTTGTGGGATGCTGCAGCCCCGAGGAGAGTGACAGCAGGTCCTGCAGCTTCATGGACAGAAGGGGCATCCTGGGAACCAGCCGCAGAATGCATCTCTTATTTCTGATCCTTCCAGGTGCTTGGGACATGTTGCCTGCCCGAGATTAGTCTTTAAATGACTCCTGCTTATTAGCTGGAGATACTAAAACTAATGAGCTGCGAGTGTGTTTTTCCCTAGCAGTTTTTTTTGGAAACCCTGCTTTGTTTTTCGGCTGAGGTCACAAAGTCACTGAGCAAGCCGGCTGCAGATGAAATTCTCGAGGCCGGAGAACACGCATAAATAGAAGTTTCCTGCTCTGAGAGCTCAAACATTTCCTCCAGGCGTTTGGCTCGGGAGAGCCGGGGCCAAAGCAAACTGCTGTGCCTGGCTGGCTCCTCGATGTTGCTTGGGCAGCGAACCTGCCTCTGCTCTGGGTAGGACCAAAGCAGCTCTGTCCCACCAGGTGTGCGTACGCAGCCTAACAGACATAAGAGGGATTTGTGATATGCCTTAGGCTGTGTCTACCTGCTCAACATCCTTCCAAAAGGTCCTCTGAGACCCTTTGCCAAGGCACCAGTTCCACAGTGCCCTTGGTGGCTGGTCCCAGCTGTTGGTGTTGTGAGAGTTGGGTTTTGCTTGTAGGATAAGGGGGGACAGTGATGGTGTCAAGGTGTTTCTACCACTGGGATGCTTGGTGGGTGATATTTGGAGGTATTTTGGGGATGTTACCATGTGCAGTGCAGTGTGTTGGTTGTGGGATGTGTTGGCAGCACCATCACACCCAACCCTAGCAGGACTCCAGTGCTATCTGTGACTGGCTCACGGCAATAACTTGCTTTTCCTCTCTGGTTCTTTAGGATGCCACAAAATCCCCCAGGAGTGCGCAGTCACGCTGCAAAACATCCAGGTAGATGCCTCAATTTCTCTTTCTGGTGACCATCTCTACATTGCACGAACCTCCCCCTCTCTGCCAACATTTTGCTTCTCCAGATGTGCTGCACCTGGGAGATGCTCCCAGAGGAGAAGATATGGGGGTTATGATCCACCATCCTTAACTTGGGTCACCTAGACACCGCAGTGGGACTGGGAGCAGGGGAAAGGTTGCAGGCAGCTCTGCTGCTGTGTCCCCATATGTCCCAGCCCATCCTGCAGGGTGGGGAAGGGTCAGTGTGTCCCCTCCCCATACCATGCCTTGACAGCAGTCCCCTCCCTTGCCCAGGAGCATGAGCCTGACTACGGCCATGGAGAGCAGCTGTGAGCTGGACCTGGTGTACATCACAGAGCGGATCATTGCCGTCTCCTACCCCAGTGTGGCCGAGGAGCAGAGTTACTGCAACAACCTCCGTGAAGTGGCCCACATGCTGAAGTCCAAGCATGGGAACAACTATGTGGTGAGGGGCACAGCTGCATCCCTGTCTGGCTGGGGAAGGGGCTGAGGTGCTCAGAGCCTAGGGATAGGGTGCTTGCAGGGGGTGGGTACTGCATCCTTGTCTCTGTCTGGGCTTGGCTCTGGTGAGGGGAGAGTCTTTGCACTAAGGTGGATAGATTTTTTTCCTTCACTGAAACTCATCCTGGGAGTTTTTGATCATCGTGTCTCCCTGTGGCAAGGTGTTACTCAGGCTAATGTATCTGGAGAAACCTCTAATGGCAGGATTTGGGGAGGCTTTTGGGTAAGGAAGGTGTGAGAGGTAGCAGCGATGTAGGAAGATGTCCTCTCACTCTATTTTTCCTCTTCCCTGAAGCTTTTCAACCTATCTGAACGGAGACGTGATGTCAACAAACTTCACCCCAAGGTGGGTCACAGCTGTAGGAAGCAGCGGGAATCTTGGGCCTCAGGGCAGGGCTGTTTACAGGACCAGCCCCCTGCCATGAGATGTCTGGGGTAGGAACAGCCACCTTCTCTATTCCTCCCAGCTGGGAAAAGCCTTGACAAAAGCACTGAGAGTTCCCACTAAATTTGTGGTATCTCAGCCTGATTCCCATTGCCTTCCCCATTCCCCATTCCCAGCTCAAATCTAGCTGTTTGGGATCTCTTGGAGACCTCCCTAAGGCATTGTCCCTATCCCTGTGGCCAGGGGGGAGCCCTGAGCAGCTGAGCCAAGTGACCAGGGGTGAGGGGCCTGAGATCCAGATGGCCTCCCTGGGACAGGGGTCTGGGCAGTGGGGTGCAGGGTTGGGGGTGGGAGGGGCACATCAGAGCAACACAGTGGTGCCCACCCTGGGTACATGCCCTGGGCTTTGCACACGGCCAGGCTGGGGACTCTGCAGTGAGTGTGTGTGGATGTGACCCCTGGCTGTTCCCTCTGCTCAGGTGCTGGATTTTGGGTGGCCTGACATGCACACCCCAGCACTGGAGAAGATCTGCAGCATTTGCAAAGCCATGGACACGTGGCTCAATGCGGCAGCACACAACGTGGTGGTGCTGCACAACAAGGTGGGCTGGACCCTTCCCCGGGGTATGCAGTGATGGGGGTGCTGGGGGTCTGCAGGGTTACAGGGATGGGGCTGAGCGGCCTCAGGGACCGAAGGATGCAGGGAAGGTGGTGGTTGGTAGCTTGGTGTGTGGGTAGGTGTCAGCACATTTGCGTAGATTGGTGTGTTTCTAATAAGGGTCGGAGGGTATGCGTGCTGGCATGTTCATATAAGGGACCAGTGTGTGCCTGCCTCAGCGAGGGACAGCTGTGCCCGGGCACTTGTGGGCACTGCTGTCCCCACGACACCCCTTCTGCTGTGCACCTGCAGGGGAACCGTGGCCGGCTGGGGGTGGTGGTGGCTGCCTACATGCACTACAGCAACATCTCAGCCAGGTGAGAGGGACATGCGATCCTGGGGTGGCCTTGGGGCCCACTGCTGACCTCCACCCCAGGGGTGCTGGGGTGCTGGTGCCAGTACTTTCCTTCAACCTCATCTGCCCCACAGTGCTGACCAGGCTCTGGACAGGTTTGCCATGAAGCGCTTCTATGAGGACAAGGTGGTGCCAGTGGGACAGCCATCCCAAAAGAGGTGGGTTCTGGTCAGCCTTTGCAGGCTGGGTTTTGTCCCCAGAGCCAGAGTGGTTGGATGCGGGGTCCAAGGTGGATGCTCTTTGTGGGTCCTGCTCTCGAGCTGCCTGTCTGTCTTTCAGGTACATCCATTACTTCAGTGGGCTCCTCTCTGGCAGCATCAAGATGAACAACAAGCCTCTCTTCCTCCACCACGTCATCATGCACGGCATCCCCAACTTTGAGTCAAAAGGCGGTAGGTGCCCCTGACTCCTCCCCCCAGCCTCATTCCCCCCTATCCCCCCACCCCACACTGCATGGCCAGGCTTGTCTCTACGGGCAGTATTTTCCTCATTATTTCCTTGGCAATTTGAATTTCACTTTCAGAGACTGTTCACTCCTATTGGCAGGTGCTGCTCTGCCCTTGGGGGTGCCCTCCCCAAGCTGGGCACTAACCTGAGGTGTGGGGTGACAGTGCTTTTCTTCCAGCTTTTGGGAGGATGGCACCAAATGGAGATGGGGTTTGGCGTTCAGTACCCTGCCTGGTGCCAGTACTTCACTCAGATCATCATCCTGCCTCTATCCCCAGCCAAGCACTTGCTCCAGGTCCTACTGGACCCAAACTGGGCTGCAGGGGCTTTCCCCTTTCCCAGCTCATCCAGAGCATCCCTTTCTGCCCATCTCAGATATTGCCAGTGGTTGGTGTGGGTTGGTTGGGATGGGGAGCGGCTGTTTGCCTTGGCTCCCTCCCTGTTTGGATTTCTCCCCCGTGACTAATCCCTGCCCTGGCCCCTCCGCCCAGCTGCCTAACAGCAGTGTGCCTTTTCTTCCCGCCTTGATGTCTTCCAGGTTGTCGGCCCTTCCTGAAAATCTACCAGGCCATGCAGCCCGTCTACACATCGGGGATCTAGTAACTATCTCCTTGCTGTGGGGGCTTTTCTCCTCCCCAGCGTGGGGGGCACGACAAGCAGGGGAAGATGGAGGGGGTGAAGGCCAAGT
The DNA here is from genome assembly GCF_003031625.1 of Empidonax traillii. Lineage (NCBI taxonomy): Eukaryota > Metazoa > Chordata > Aves > Passeriformes > Tyrannidae > Empidonax > Empidonax traillii. Next base: position 1,487,581 of record NW_020955198.1, read on the forward strand.
CCCCTGCAGTCTGGTGCTCTGCACTTAGTCCGTTTGGTGTCCTGGGAACTGAAAAAAAGGGGCGTCCTTTTCTTTGGAGGTGGTAGCTGGCTATGCTGGGCCTTACTGGGCCCTTCTGCTGGGAGGGCTGTAGTGACTCTGTGTATCAGCAGAGGGAGCCTGGGGCTGTGCAGAGCCTGGGGCTGGGTGTCCCTGGAGGGAATGGCGACAGAAATGGGGACACCTCCCTGGGAGATGAAGGCATTTCTTCTCTCCCTGCCCATAGAACTGCTCCTCCTGCTTGGATTAGTCCTAAAAGCCCCCTTTCTTTCTCCAAAAAAATATTTTCCTCTTGTTTTAATCTCCCCGCAATTCTTTTCTGACACTGCTCCTGGGAGCAGGCACTGGCGAAGCCAAAGCAGGAGTCAGTTTCTCCAGCCTCCCAGATGCTCTGCCAGCATCACATCCCAGTCTGGGACCCCTGGCTCCTGGCCTTCCTGGAGGGAGCAGAGCACCTCACCTCTGGGGTATTACCATCTTAACCCCTTGGACCAGGATCTCCCTTCCCTGCAGTCCCCGTTAGCTGAGATTTACTGCCATCCCAGTCTCGCCTTTCAGCTTTTAATAGACTGTTTATGGGATGCCTGTAATAAACTCCAGGTTTATCTTGCCTGTGAAATCCAACTCCCTTCTTCCTTTGTCTATGACTGCTGACGCCACCACCCAGAGGCAACCCCTTGGTGGTACACCGGGGAGGGGAGGGCTTCCATCAGGGCAGGGAGGAGAGTCTTCCCTGAGATTTATCCCTCTATGTCCAATGCTCTGCTTGACTATGGGAGCTGGATGGATGGCTGATAGCCCAGTCTCAGCACTTGGACCCTGGTCAAACCCTCACACCCAGCATTTTTCCCACCCTTGCTGAGCTGTGCCTCAGTTTCCCCTTCCTGTCCTCCTTCGCCTGGGAATGGGTGCCCCTTGGGGTACAGGACCCTCCTCTGTCACTGTGGGGGCCAGCTCTATGCTTTGCACCTCTCCTGGCTGGATTTGGGTAGAAGGGCTGGTTGAAGTGGTGCTGGGAGCTCTTGGAGGTCTCTGCACCACAGCTCACATCCTCCCACCATCCCTCTCTGCAGCAACGTGCAAGGAGACAGCCAGACAGGCATCTGCATCACCATTGAGCCCGGCTTGCTGCTCAAAGGTGATATCTTGGTAAGGATCTTCAGCTCTGCTCCCCATGTAGAAAGCAGCCAGGGTGGTTGGCTTGCGTCGGGATCCCCAAATCCCCCTTTGCCAAGCTCTGGGGGCTTATCCTGATGGCCCATCCCCACTCTCCTCTGCAGCTGAAGTGCTACCACAAGAAGTTTCGCAGCCCTACCCGTGATGTGATTTTCCGTGTGCAGTTCCACACGTGCGCTGTGCATGACCTTGACGTCGTCTTTGGCAAGGAGGACCTGGATGAGGCCTTCAGAGGTAACTGCCTCAGCACCTCCCTGCTCCAGACTCCCTCATCCTCCTGCCCCTGTAACTCTGGTCTCATCGCGGGGCATCTGGGCACCCATCCCAGATGGGCCCAAGCAGGGCACCCCTGCTCCATCTGCAGGGTGTGGTGCTGCGTGTGGACTGCTGGCAGCATCATCCCTTTTGCTGCCCAAACCAGTACCGATGCAGAGGGGCTGTCTTGGGGGTGTTCTGGGGGCTGAGATGCCCCATGGAGGGATATCCCTGCCAGCTCCTAGCCCTAAGCTGGACTGTGGGCATGTTTGGGGTGACTGTGTGGGTGCTACTGGAAGTATAGATGGAGATGGTCCCTTTGCTCTCTCCCTGACAGATGACCGCTTCCCTGAGTATGGGAAGGTGGAGTTTGTGTTCTCCTATGGCCCTGAGAAGATCCAAGGTATGACTGACTCAATGCCTTGGGGTTTTGGAGCTGGATGCTGTCTACTTTCCCCCTCCTTAGCTATATCCCCTGCTATCTCCCTTGCAACCTCCTCCTGCCCCATTGCAGCCTCTTTGTCACCAGGGTAGGATGAGGGGTCCAGGCAGTGAGGCTGATCTAGGAGCACTCATGAATGCCCTGTCACTCACTCTCGTTTCCCCGAGAGGCTGCTCTCCAAAGCACTTGCTGGCCCAGGAGAGAGAGAGGGAGTGCTCGGGAATGAAGGACTCCCTGCCCAAAAATTCCAGACCCATGCACACTCACTGTCAGCCTGTGTGCTTGTCTCTAGGCAACCCCAAAATCCCTAGGCAGTCTTGTACACCTTGTTCGTGGGTTTTGATGTATGTCCTGTGCCCATCCTTAACACTGCCCTTCCTGTAGGACTCTCCTGCCTTATCCAACGGCTCCTTCTCTTTTTTCCTTGCCTGAACCTTTTTCCATCTCCTTTCCCTGTCCCACCCTCGCTGGTTCTCTTATCACCCCAACTGATTATCCTGCCTATTCCCAGGCATGGAACACCTGGAGAATGGGCCCAGCGTTTCCGTGGACTACAACACGTCTGACCCACTCATCCGGTGGGACTCCTACGAGAACTTCAACATCCAGCGTGAGGACAGCGCAGAGGGGGCCTGGACTGAGCCACCCCTGCCCAGCAAGCACCTGGAGAAAGGTTAGGGCTCACAGGGTGCTCAATGGCCAAAGTGTCCCTGTGGGACTCTCCCTCACCCCAGGAAAGGGGACACCAATGGGCAGCAGAGCTGAGGGCAGATGGCTGCTGCTGAGAGGAGTGTGGCTGTGGGATGGGAGAGGAAGATCTTGTGGACTTCGATTCCTGCTTCAGTGCCAGAGAGCTTACGCTCTTGTTCCAGTGCTTTCACTCTCAAAGTCCTGTTTGCGTGAGCAGAGTCCATCCCTGGTTTATGCCCCAGAGCAACCCAAACCCTAGGTCTGCAGGACTTTGTGGGGGGACAGTTAGGTATCCCAACTCCTTTCTTATGCCACAAATGTGGCAGGACGTAGCTGTGCCTTAGTTATCCCTAGGGGATGAGAATGTCTCACTGGCCTTGAAGGATATGCAGCATCTCTCGGGGCTGGGAGGAGCCCCTTGAGCACCTATTTGGCTGCAGCAAGTCGACTGCCCTCACCCACTTGGCAGGAATGGGCAGGACTTGTATGTCCAAGGGTGGTGGACCCTGTCCCGGCAGCAAGGCTGCCTGTGACCGAGCAGATGCCTGGGTTTTCCTGGCCCAGTCTGGAGAGGCGTCCCTGGAGCAGGGACAGCTGCCGTCCCTGAAGGTCAGCGGCTGCTTTGAGTGGGAGCTGTGGGTGGCCATGCTCACAGCGCAGGGTGGGGGCTCTGGATGCCTGAGGCAGGTGAGAGTGTCTCTGGTATTGTTGTGGGTCCGTACCTGAGGCAACAGTGCAGAGCTAGCACAGGCACTTGCCTTGGCACCGGGCAGTAAACAGGCAACTCGTGATGTCCAGGCTCAACTATGTGGTGGGGATCTGGGAAGCTGTAGCTTGGGCCCCAAGCTGGCAAGACTGCCTGGCAGCCCCCTCCTGCCTGAAGAGGCCTGAGTACCTCATTGCATGTGTTCTCCTCTGGCCCCCTGGGCAGAGCTTCTGCACTCCCAGGCCCTTGAAGGGCTACTCCAGCACTCACCTCTGTCCTCTCATGGGGGTTCTGGCTGCAGAAGTACCCCAGGGCTTCTCTCCATCCCCTCTTGGGGGTCTCAGCAGGTGTCAGGGCTGCAGACGTATCTCTGTGCACTGATGGGGCTGTCCTCCCTGCAGGAGGGTGGTGATAGGGAATGAGGGCACCTTGGATTTGTAAACACTGCCCCAGTTTGGAGATGAGCCGGGACTGTCAAAGGGTGAAGCCAGAGGCCGGCGGCTGCCTTCCAACCCATGCCAGCAAAACAGCTGCGAGAAGCCCATCTATAGGGGTCTCTCCCGGGCTGCCCCATGGGGCACCTTGAGCAGCAGGGGAGAGTCAGTGTGGGCTCAGGGGGCTCTCATCTTCCTTCCTCTCTGTCGGCACTTTTATCCAGCCTGTCCCAAGCGGGGTTAGGGACCCTGGTGCCTGGCTGTGCAAGGGGGGTCCCTGTTTATGGTTGTTCTTTCCTTATTTGGTCAGGGAATTGCACGCCACATTTTTGGCACCACCAGGCGTGAGCGAGTGGTGTCCGGGGGCGGAGGGGGGTGAGGTTGGCACCGGGACCCACACTGGGCTGGGATCAGCCGCAGCTCCTTGTCCCTGCCACTGCCCGTCCTGCCACTCGGTGAAGGCTCCCCACAGACTGTCGCCGCAGCCCAGGCCAACGGGATCGGCATCGCCTGCCAAACGGTGGGTCCCCCCGCCAGCGTCTCTGCTGGTCACAGCTGTGCTTGGTGGAGGGGGATGCCCTTTCTCCAGCAGCTTTGTCTCAGCATGGGACATCCATATGGGCTGGGGGTGCCTGACAGGGTGGGATGGTCCTGTGGGATCCCAAAGCTAGAGGGTTTCTGGGTGACTGGGGATGGTGCCTGTCCTGGTGTTCTCCTTGCCTCTGCTGTGCTTATCCACGGGGACTTGGGGAGGGGGAAGCTGAGTTGCAGCAAGGTTGTCAGCTGACCAAGGTCTTCCAGAGCAGGGGTTGTGAGAGGGGGGTCTGAATCCCCACATCTTGCTCTCTGGCTGAAGGGACCCAAATGGGTTCAACAGGCGGGGTCTCTCTCTCAGTCACCCCCACAGCACAGGCTGGCCCTACCAGTGGACTTACCCTCTCGCTTTACCCAGGCAGGGTCTCTGCTGCCCACCAGGCTTGGGCTGCCCTACAGTCCTTAGGGAGAGTGGGGTGTGCTGGGATACCCCCACAGCCTATCCGTCTGCCCATCATCCATGTCCATAGGGCTCTGCCTGCCCTCCTTCCTTTTCCTCAAAGAGGCTTTGGGGGCAGTGGTGGCTCCATGGCAGATTCCCGCTGCGGTGCCCATAGCCATTAGTTGGCTGAGAGGATGTTTGACGGCTGAAGGGAGGTGATGGTGTGCTTCTTCCTCTGGCTGTTTTTGTGGTTGCCAGCAGTGTGGTGACTTTCTTTGGGGTGTCAGGCTGGGTCCAGGAAGGCAAAGGCAAGAGGAGATTGGCGGCTGGATGTGTCACTGCTGGTTTGCAGCTTGTTGGAGGATTAATGCAGAGAAATTTTTGGTGTACTGCAGATGCAGGTGGGCAAATCTGGATGGAGAATATTTATGGCCTGGCTTGGTTTTGCTGAGAAAACCAATGCTGATGGAGAATAGGGTGCTGGGGCTGGCGTAGAGTCAGCGGAGGGGTTGTCCCCGAGGTCTGGATGTGTGACTGTTGCAGGGGGACTCCAAGCTCTGCCACCCTGGGTTGGAGTGAGAAAATGCAACAGGGCTGGGCGTGTGTCCCTAACCCAGCAGCTCCCTATAACGACTGGCCCTTGGACCCACTCTGGGCTGGCCCTGCCTGCCCCCTTTTTACTGGGGCTGAAAGAGGGTGGCTGGGGCCTGGCCAAATCCAACATCTGCAAGAGATTTGCTAAATCCCCACCTGAGTCATGGTTCTGGCATAGAACTCTCCTGCAGCTCATCCCCACTCACAGGGCAGGGCTGGCCGGGATGGGGACTGGGATGAGCATCTCACCAGTCCAGTGAGGGGAGGTCACAGCAGACCCTGAACCCCATGTGGCAAAGGTCAGGGAGTCCCAGAGCCCCACAGATTGAGCTGGATGCTGATCCTGCATCTTTCTTTGGGGCAGAAAGTCCCTTGATGGGGTCGCTGACATTTGTTGGTCACCCATGGGTTGGGCATCTCATGGGGTACATCTTCCCTAGCGGGGTCAAATCCTGCCCCCCTTATCAGGGGCTGAGGCTGCCCAGGAGGGCAAACCAGGCAGTGCAGAGGCAGAGAGCCAAATGGGCCAGGCCAGAGCTGTTGAATCCACTGTTGGAGCTGCTGGCAGGCTGCTGCTCTCCCCCCGCAGCTGGATCTGTCCCCTGGCCAGGCTTGATGGGGACAGGGGTCACTGGCACTCTTCTTGCCTTCACCAGCTGACTAAAGCTGAAGGAATCTGATTCCCCCTCCTCATTCTGCCCCTCTCTGCTGCTCTCTGCTCTGTCAGCAGCAAGGTAAGGGCTTGTTGGGGCAAGTGTTTAGTGGGGCAGTGGGGACCTGACTGGGCTTGAAGGGGATCCATAGGGAGTGTCCCCCTTGCTTCTGGTTATTCCCCATGGGAGAAATGCTGGAGCATCTACAGGCTTGGCTAGACATTTTAGCTGGAGTGTGGCTATTCCCAGGGTAAGATCTGTCCTCTGACCTGGTATCTGGTGTTGTGATGTGTATGGGGGTGGGTAAGGTTTGTTGCTGCTGGGACTGGGAACCAGGCAGGGCTGGGATGCAGGGAGAGAGAAACCAGCTGGTGGAAGGAAGCTCAACCCTTTCTTTTCCCCCTTTAAACTGTACTTGAAGTCAAAACTTGCAGCGGTGTGTATGTGTAGAGCTGGGGCTGTCCCCAGGCAGGAGTGGGGAGCTCCGTATCTGCCCTGCCACAGCCACACAGCTGAGACAAAAAATAAGGCAGAGAAGCAAGCAAACTTTGGAAGTTCTGGAAGGATGCTGGCTTGGCATGTGCTACTATCTGGGAGCAAATAGGGCTGTGAGTCAGGGGGCCGGCTGGAAACACTGCTCTCATCCCCTGTCGTCATCCATGGGGCTATGGGAAACGCATGATTCGAGGGATTAGAGTGCAAGGAGCCTCGCGTTTTGCTGAGTACGTTGGAAGAACTCAGGAGTGGAGTCCTGAGCATGGGTTCAGGCAGGGGCCCAGACATGGGGGTGGGCTTGCTGTCACCTGGAGCAGCGAATTGTCAGTACCATCCCAGCATGGATTTTGCCTGGGATGGAGGAGTGTGGTCTCAGACAGCTCTGGGGTAGATGGGATCCATGCCATACCTCCTGCTGTGGGACAGGGCAGCACACGAATCCTGCAAACAGTGCTGGCACATCCATGCTGTGCCCGTGGTGCTGGCAGGGCAGGCAAGGGGGTTGTGAAGACGGGTCGGCAGGGTCGACTGCCCATGGCTGCTTTCCACCCCTCTTCGGCTGCTTTTTAAGATGGAGAAACTTAAGTCTCCAGCAGGGCATTTGGATTCGCAGACTCGTCTGGGTTTCAGCGTCCCGTGTGGCCTGGAAGGACATCCTCACCCCCAATAGGTCGCATCTTTCTGGGGACAGGTGTGATGTGTGGGCGCAGGAGGCATGCAGGGATGGGTGTCTCAAATGAGGGGGTCATCCAGCGGGGTGATGCTCAGCGGCCGGTGGGAGGCGAGTAGGCTGTCCAGATGTCCGGCTGTCCGTCCTGCCTAGGAAACAGTTAACGTGGCGGAGCCCTGCCCGTGGAGGAAGTAGTTAATATTCATAGCTGGAAGCTGTCTGTCTGGCTGTCCTCCCTCTATGGCTCCCACCCTCTCCGCACCTCACTGAGGTTAACTTGGGCTGGGGCTGGGGCTTGGGCGGCCCCGCCGCCCTCTACGCGCCTCTCCCCTTCCCCTCCCGCTCCTCCCTGTGGTCCCTGTGTGGTCTGGCGCGGAGGAGAGCACAGCCGCACCTCCTTACTTCCAGCCCATCTCCTGCCTCTGCCACCTTCGGCTCCTCCATCCTCCCCTCCAGCTCCCCGTGTCCTGGGGTTCCCCATATCCTACTCCTTCCGACACCTCGCCGCCGTCGCGGTGCCCCTCTCGTGGCCCCGCGGGACACAGCGCTGGGAAGGGAATAGCTCCCTCCGCGAGAGGGAAGGCAAAGCCAAAGGGACAAACGCCAACCCAAGCCAGCTCCGGGCCGTCGGCTCCTGTCCTGGACGGACGCACGGAGCCGTCTGTGGACGCCGTTCGAGCTGCCACCACACCAGGTGCCCCTGGAAGGCTCTGGTGCTGGAAGGGGTGAAGGAAAGGGATTTTGCTGCCTGCTCCTTCCCTTCGCCTGTGATCCTTTCTTCCCTGTCCCTTTTGGTAAGTCCTGACTTTTCTTTTCTTTAGGCTGGGGGCTGGGTGGGGAATTCGTGGCTGTGGAGACCCAATGGCTCAGGGATAGTGGTTGCTCGTTGCCGTCATATCTGGACACAGGATGAAAACAGAGTTGAGTCTAAGCTCTTCTCTGTGGGATTTAACTCACACCCTTCATCCTACAAAGGGTCTCGGGACCCTAGGATCTTTCTTGTGGGCTGATGCTCCAGAGATGCAGTGGGATCAGGGCTCTGGGTGGCGGGGACTGAAGGCAACAGGTGGGATGTTGCTGGGGGCAGGACAAGGCACGGTGGTGCCTCAACATTATCTTCTGCACCGCTGCAGAAACCTGGACAGGATTTGTGCTGGTGCACATTTCTGTATGGTGCACCCCATGGTGTGTGAGGCAGATGGCTGGGATTTTGGGGATGTGAGCTGACCCCCTTCATATTGTCATGCTTGCCCTGGACAAGTGTTTTTGCCGGGTGCTGGACAGGGAGAGGACAGAGTGCCCTGCTGGGACGGTGAGCCTGGCAGCAAGGCTGGGACCAGGCTGGTCTCAGCTCTTCCCCCAGCTGCCTCCTTACAGTCAAAGCAGATAGAGCCGGAGCAGAGCTGTGTCTGGGGCTGAGCCCAGGGCAAACCCAACCCATGATGAGATGGCACAGCCTGCCAGGCTGGAGCTGCTCCGACCTTCAGGATGAAATCTGACCTTGCTGGTAGCTGCAGACACTTGGCAAATGGGGTCCTGGGAACCTACTGCTTTGAGGATGGCTGCTTTGGCTAAAGCAGTCTGTCCCCTCATGCCTTTTTCTTTATTTTATTCAGCTTCTCAGGTGACAAGCAATAGATAGTCATATGAGCGATAGTGTGGCCTGAGGGTGGTGGAGGGGGCCTGGGAGTGGTGGTGAGTAGCAGGAATTGTCTCATGGCATCAGAGCCCAGGGGGTAAGTGGGGTTGAGGACAGGATGAGCAGTCAAGTGTGGGGCAGAGCAACCACAGGATAAGGGCTTGGCTGATGGTGGAGGTGTCACAGCCCCTTCCTTGCTTGCTACTCTGGTACTTCTCTTGGTGGGGGGGCAGCCACCAGACCCCCCATGTTCCTGCTTGGCCAAAGGGTCTGGGGAAGGTGGGACAGGGCACTTAAGACTTTGTGGCTTTGCCGTGAACTTCACTGTGCCCCATCCTGACCCCTCTTGGAGATATTTCTCCCAGCTCTCAGTGGCTCTCAGTGGCCATGGGGCAGTGCACAGCCCAAAGTGTAATTAAAGCCTTTGCCATCTATTTTCTCCCTTGGTACCATGTGCTTTCATTTTTATTTATTTGTTCCCTTTTCCTTTCTATTCCTCTGCCCTATTTATCCCAGCCCCCACCCTGGCTTTTGCCCTGTTTCCTAAGACCAGCCAGCATCCATTGCTGCCATCAGACGGGAGGGCTGTGCCTTTTTCCCCATCTCCAAGCAATGTCAGCCTGTCCAGCGTTTACACTGCCCCTGGATGTGCTGCTTTTTCCTTTCTCCCTCCGTGGGGAGGGTTTCCCTCCCTCTCTCCCCCTTTTCCCCAGAATGGGTGGTGGTGTGGAGTCAAATGCTACCAGTTCTTGGCTATACTGGCTGTATGAAGGAGCTCTGAGTCTCCAGGAGAAAGTCTCATCCTTTCCTGCACCGACTGCTCAAAGAAGAGCTCGCTGCTTGGTCCTGGGACATCCTCAAGCCAAGGGGAGGCTCTGGGGCTCAGCTGCCTCCTTGGGATACTGCCAGTAGAGATTCAGGAGTGGAAAATCAGCGACAGGGAGGGGGCTGTGACTTGGTAGGACTTGAACTCGGTGTTATTGCCCCCCTCTCCTTTGTGGTGAGGGGGATTGGTGGTGTGGGAGCTGCTGGAGTGCGGGTGCAGCGTGGGACTGGTTAAGCTGTCCCGGCTCGGAAGTGTTTTGCTTGCAGATAGGACTGCTCTGATTTCACACTATCGTGTTAGGGCCGTCTTCCGTCCCTGAGTCAGCTGCCTGGCCCCCTGCCAGGGAAGAGTCATTTTTTCCTCCAAAAGAAAGTGTTTAACACTGCTCGCGGGACCTTCCAGGAAACCTCGACAGGGAGCTGGAAAAACAAGAGTCTACAGCCTGGTTGGTGCTGTGCTTGCTCTGGTGGGGGGGGGGGACACACACCTCTGGGGGGGCTTGGGGACCATCCCCATTGCTCTCAGTGGCCGAGATCCCCTTCTGTCCCCGAAATCTGTCTGCCCCACTTAGAAAGGTTTAAAAGGTGCAGCCAGTTGTGATATTGATGCTGCCCCCAGATGGGAGCTGGGGGGCTCAGAACTGGAGTGCAGGATTGCTGGTGGTGATGCTGCCATGCCCTGCCTGCCCCCAAGACTTTGGGGCTGCAGAGCCGACTGCCCACACTGGACTTAATTTATGGCGCCAGGGCCTCCCCAGGAGCAGATGCTGCATGTTCAGGGTTGGGCAGAGGTGCTGCCTGTGTGGGAGCTTTGGGGCAGATCGACCTGGCCTGAGAGAGGAAAGGGAAGAACAAAAAGTACGGGAGCCTGTCTGTAGCCAGGGAAGAAAATGTCAAGGATGTCTGGCTGGCTGGATCCATGCATGATTTGGGAGGAGAGTGGGCAGGGAGAGGGAACGTGGGTCTGTGTTTCATCTGTCCTTCACCCGTGGGCTGAGTACATCCATCCAGCTGGAGATAGAAAGAGCTATGAGGCCAGATCTTGACTGCCTCCGCCTGTCCTCCTACAACCCGTGGTGCATCTCCTACACCCTCCCTGTTCACCTCCCTGGTGCCACATGGCCCTTTGGGGCTGGCTGAGTCCTGTTGAGCAGTGATGGCTGACTGTGTGGGGAGCACCACCCCTTGCCAGCCATGGAGAGGACTTGCTGGGAATGATGCCTGGAAACAGAGCAGGGGATATTTGGTGAATCCCAGTGGAGCAGGTGGTGCTTGCGTGCGAACTGGGGGGCTGTGGGGGTATGGGGTTGGGGGGATCTGGCTCCGATGTCTCTGCATGGTGGCGCCCATGGGATTGTGAAGGGTGCCGAGGAGACGGCGATGCTGGTCGTTAAGCGTGCTGGCGCATGGAAGAAATCGAAACCACCAGCTAATGGGACCCATTAGCTCTGTGCAGAGAGCCAGCAATTGATCTGGGGTCTCGTGTTCGTTTCTCCCTCTGCAGAGGTTGGGCACACGCAAGGGCCCCTGGATGGGAGCCTCTACGCTAAAGTGAAGAAGAAAGACTCCCTCCACGGTAGCACTGGTGCCGTCAACGCTGCCCGTCTCCCGCTCTCGGCAGCGCCCAACCACGTTGAGCACACACTGTCAGTGAGCAGCGACTCGGGCAACTCCACCGCCTCCACCAAGACCGACCGGACGGATGAGCCAGGGGTGACTGGGGTGCCCTCTGGCCAGGCAGTGCTGAGCCCCGAGGAGAAACAGGAGCTGGATCGTCTCCTTGTCGGCTTTGGCTTGGAGAGTGCACCGCCCATGCACAACCACGTGCCCGGCCCTGTGCCGGCACGCCTGCCTGCCATGCCGGGCCGCCACGTGGTGCCGGCTCAGGTGCACGTCAATGGGAACGCTGCGGCGCTGGTGGCTGAGCGGGAGACAGATATCTTGGATGACGAGCTGCCCAACCAGGATGGGCACAGTGTGGGCAGCCTGGGCACGCTTTCCTCCTTGGATGGCACCACCACTGCCAGTGAGACCGGTTACCAGGAGGCACCCCGGGTGGGCAGCCTCTCCTCCCTGCCCAATGGCCCCTCGAGCTGCAATGGGGCTGAGAAGCTGCTGAAGGAGGGGCTGTATGATGGCGAGCCGCTCTCCAATGGTGGCTACCCCTACAACAACCAGAACATCCTGATGGGCCACCATCTCCGTGACCCGCTGCCTTCCTTGCGGCCGTCGGCATCTACTCAGGAGCACCTGGCTGGCTACCCACAGCGCCCACCGGGCTCCCACACCCCGGGCTGGCTCCAGCCCCAGCCGCTGCCGAGCTCCCAGCCCTACTTGTATGGCTATGACCACCCTGGAACCTACCGCTCCCGGTCCTTCCCAGCGGTGGACACTGCCAAATACGATGTGAACCCAGCGCTGCCCCAGGCCCCAGCTCGCAGCACAAGCAGCCGGGAGGCCGTGCAGAGGGGCTTGAATTCCTGGCAACAACAAGGAGGGAGCCGACCACCTTCCCGGCTGCAGGAGGGTGGCATGGAGAGCCACAGCCCCAGCATCTCCAGCTGCAGTCCCCAGCCCAGCCCACTGCAGACGGTGCCCCCACACAGCCACAGCATGCCTGAGTTCCCCCGGGCGCCCTCTCGCCGGGAAATTGAGCAGTCCATTGAAGCCCTTGATGTCCTCATGCTGGACCTTGCACCTGCCGTCCACAAGTCACAGAGTGTGCCTGCCACCTCCCGTCAGGACAAGCCGGTGGGACCCCTGCCTTCCTCCCTCTCGACCCAGGCCGTGTCTGGCCTCTACACCCGGCCGACTCCACAGGTGACCCAGCCGAGGTCCTTTGGCACATCTGTGAGCCCCATGGTCTGTGAGCCTGGGGGCAAAGCCTATTCTCCTGGAGAGCTGGACTACGGGGTGCATGAGTATCGGGAAACCTATTCGCCCTACAGCTACCAGCTAGGACCACTGCCGGAGTCGAGAAGCTACAGCCATGCTCCGGCAGGAGCACAGATGGGCTCTCTCCCAGTCAGCACCTCCTACAGCCCTGTGGGGTCGCAGCAGCTCCTCACCTCCTCCCCGCCTTCCCCCACCGTCCCAGCACAAATCCAGATGCCCCTCAAGGGACCAGAGAGCTATGAAGACCTGTCGAGGTCGGCAGAAGAGCCCTTGAATCTGGAGGGCCTGGTGGCCCACAGGGTGGCAGGTAGGATTCTTTGATTCCTTGGGGGGATGGGGAGGATCGCATGTCCCAGAGTGCCGGAGCCTGTGGGGGTGGAATGCATGGTGGAGCTGGGGAGGAGTGATGCGGTGACACCTAGTCCGTGCCGAATCTGGGCTTGGGACTGAATCACCTGCCATGAGGGCATGCTGGGCTGCATGAGGATAGCCTGTGCTGCTCTTCTTTGCTAAGATCCCCCCTTGGAGCGGCATTGCCCAGAGGTGGGAAGGGGCAGCCGAGGGTGTCATACCTGCCCCTGTCCTCAGCCCTTTAGAGTACAGGGCTGGTCTGTCCCTGGTGGCAGGGCCAGTCACTGGGTCTCAAGGGGCTTTCTTTCTTTTAGGGAGAATATGGCAGAGTTTGGGAAGATGTTTTCATCTCTGGTGGTGGGTGTCCTGCCTGGACCCCACTTGGATGTAATGCTCTACCTGTGTGGAGCATGCTCTGGTGTAAGATCTCAACTGAAAACTTGCCTTGTGTTTGACGTAGCTGGGCTCATCCCTGATTTCAGGCTCTGCTTTTCCCCTCTGGAGTGCTGGGTTCAGTGCTCAGACCTCCTCCCTGGGTAGCTGGGGTGCTGCTGGAGTGTGGACTAGGCTGTTGTCTGGCAGCTGAAGTTCTGCCCCAGTGACCCAGCCAGCTTGGCCTGGGGTAGTTTGAAGCTGGCCTTAGCCTTGGGGCAGTGGTTAGGGGCTGGGAAATGTCTTCCCAGTCCTGCCAGAGGGGTTTGGTGCTTGGCTGGGTGCAGTGCCGAGTGTCAGTTCTGTGGCTGGATGATGGCATTAGCTCCATGCTGTGGAGGGGAAACTGGATCCTCTGATCCCCTGTCCTCCTGCAGCTCCAGCTCAGGGTCTCTGGGGACACAAGAGTGTCCCAACCCCTCGGGAAGAAGGTGCCATGGCCCTGTGGCAGCTTGGTGCCCTCCCTCCCTGCTGCTTCAGCTGCAGTTGTTGAATTGTGGAGCGACATTTGGGAAGGGCTCGGGGCTGTGGGCCAGCTCGTGATGCTGGGCTTGGCAGCTCTGTCCTTTCCAGCTCTGTGCTCAGTCCAGAAACTCGCTCGGCATTAAAGGGAGGGGGAAGAGGCTTGGCTGGAAAAATCCAACAGCACCAACCTCCCAGGAGTGGGGGCTGAGTCACAGGGTGGGGGGCAGGCAGGGTGCCAGTCGCAGGGATGGGAATGAGGAGGGTCACAGAGGTGTTGGAGGAAGTTTGCATCCATCTGAACCCGACCTCAGTGATCCAGACCAGATTCACAAAGGGTCACAGGGCTTTTGCAGAGAAACAAACCTAAGGACTCATGGATGCCCAAACCGCACTGTGTGTCTGGCCTTAATGTTATAAGGAGCACATGTGTGCTCTCCCCTGCCGCCCCATATAAGTATAAAAAAAAGGGCTAGAAAAGAGGGCAGTTCTAAGGAGAGGAGGAACAGTATTTGCAATGTGTGGGAAAAGGATGCTTGACAGTGTCTACCCAAAAAAAATCCACCTCCCCAACCCTGGGGTTAGGGCCTCAGGGCTGGGCTGGGATCACTGTTATCCTTCTGCAGCCACTGGGCTTCCCAGGGAGGAGAGAGGCATTGGTGGGATGGTCCCAAGCCTGTGGCCACCTGTCTCTGCTGGAGCTGGGCCGTCTGTGCTGAGGTGGGGACAGCGCAGGCGGGTGGCCTGACCTCTGGTGGGAACAAGGTGTCCTGAAGCCTGTGTTGGGAGGGGACGGCTGACAGGGACAGTGGGGCACAGACGGGTTTGTTTACATTCCCTGCTGCTATAAATTGCCTGCTTGTCCTAGTGCAGAGATGAGGAGCATCTCACACCTCCTCTGTTCTTGAGGGGGGAACGCTCCCATTCCCACTTCCCACTGATGATGGAGGGGAGGAATGGCACAGGGCAGTGCTGGCATGCCCAGTATCTCCCCACAGAGAGGAGGTGGTCCTGTCACTTTCTAGTCACTTTCATCTCCCATCGAGGCATTTGGGATCATCTCTTCATGTTCCAACCCTGAGCATCCCATGATGAAGGGGACCTGCACAGTACCACCCCCAAGGAATGGTGATGGGGCATTTGTGCTGTTGCACAAGGTGGCTGGGAGCCACCACTGATTTCTCATATGGGTTCATGTGGTGCCTGGAGCCAAGCAGTGGAAAAGCATCTCCAAGCAGGGACTGAGCTCCCTCAGACCCCAAGTGACCCCAGACTCATCTGTTGGAGCCCATCTAATATTTTCTCTTCTTTTCTCTCTTTCCCTCTGTCTCCCTATTGTATCTCGTGACATTTGTCCTGTCTGCCCCTTTCTCCTTGGGGGATTGTGTCTGTCCTCTGTGATCTCCCACCCTCCTTGCACTCCCTGTCCTGGTATGCTGGCAGAGTACAACGCCAAGCTCAGGGAACTCAACAAGAGCATCAAAGTCCCCCGTCCTCCTCTGAACCAGCAACGGTCCTTCTCCGGTTTGTTCATTCCACCTCCTTCCTTGTCCTTCAGCCTTCCCCATCCATCATTCTCCTTCCCTCTCCTTCATTCTTCCCTCTCATCTCTCCTTCCTTTACTGTCTTTTCTCTCCCTCCTTCCCCCTCCTTTCTCTTTCTCCCTCAACCCTCTTTCCTGTTCTATCCCTGCATGCTGAGTGCTCTGTGTGTTGCATGGATATGGGATGGAGGGAAGTTCAGGAGACCTTCCCCATGCAGGATTGATCCCCTTTCTTAGCAGAGTGATGGTAAGGGCTCCCCTTGACCTCTTCCAGTGATGGGCGAACCCCTCGCCCTGGGTACAGACTCCCTTGCCTGGCTTTTGCATCTCATCCAGGCCTGGCACTGCTTGCTAGTGAGGTTTTAATTTCTGGGCCAGATCCGGACCCTTGCTCCAGCCACTCCAAGCTTTGCCCTGACCATGTCTCACCTTCTGGGTCTGCCCTGGTCGATAAGTGCTGGGGACCTGCTTGGTGCTTGTGCACCCACTTGTCCCAGGGCAAGCAGGAGGAGGGAAATGGCATTGGGCTGGGGGCAAAGAGTGGGGTGTGGAGTCACCAGCTTTCTGTGTGACCTTTATCTCTCCACTGGCACCTTGTGTTTCTCCCCAGGAGGACCAAAGAGGTTTGAACCCTCCCAGTCCTCAACGCAGAGTAAGTTATTTTGTTGTGCCCATGTGGCGTGATCAGGCTGGGGGGTGGGGAGTGGTAGACGTGTCTGTGTCTGGCAGGATGGCGTGAGTTGGGCTCTGGCAGGGAGCAGTACAGGGCAACTTCTGTTCCTCATGGAAGCAGGGAGCAAGTTTGCATGTCTTTTCCCTGGTTGCTGTGTGTCCCCCTCTGGCTTTAACTGCTCAGTGCCACATCTCGAGGGTTTTGCCCTTTCTTGTCCACTGTGGGGTGGCTGGATCTTGCCTGGAAGAAGTTCCAGCATCTCATGCCCCAAAAGCATCTACCTCCTAATTTTGCCTAGAAACCTGGCTTCCTAGCTGCAAAATTACCTGGGTTTGCCATCTTCCTTCCCTTGCTGTTGTGCTCCTGCCCTTCACTGCCCTAGAACTGTACTGAGTCCAAGGGCAATGGGTTGGTACCAAGTTAGGGACTTAAATGAGCAGCAGAAGGGGTGACAGTCCCGCAGGTGTTGGATGTGAGGGTGAGGAGTGGGGCGCAGGCTCCTGCTCCCCCTTTGTTAACGGGAATCTCATATCCTGCAGCTGGCCAGGGCATCCTTGAGACAGTGACAGTACCATGGCTAAGGGAGGCTGTGTGTCTGCTGAGGGGGCACAGCAAGTGAGGGAAAGTAGAGTTTGTTTTTCAAGCATAGTTTCCAGCCCATAAATCACCCAGGGGGTTGGGGGAGCCATGCTCAGAGCCTGGGTTTTCTCCAGGCTTTGCTCCGGGCGGCCTGTGAAGTTTCCCACTCTCCGCTCCTGAACAATGAGTTCCTTTTTTCCCCTCTCCTCCCTCCCCTCCCTGCGGCCCCGGCCGCTTTCCATGTCTGGGGAGTGGAGTAGCCAAAGCTTGGTGAGCTCCTGAGTGTCCCAATGGGCCAGGTCCAGCACCCTGCTGCTATGTGACACACGGCCCTGGGGAGGGAGCAGGGAGACCCGTGCTGTAGATGTGTGACATGCACTGATAGCCAGGCTCCAGCAGTCTGCTGTTAAGACTTCCCAAATGGAAAATGCAAAGCAAAGCAGCCATGCTCAGCTTGAGGAGCCAGTCCCTGCCTCTCTGAAGTGCTTGGGCCCTGCAGCTCACTTTGGGATGGGCTGAGAGTGCAGGAGAACCCACAGTGCACAAACTGGAAGGGAAAAAAGAGAATATAAGAGGTTCCTTTGTTGTTCCCCAGCATCTTGTTTCTCCCTGTGCTCATGACTCTGGCTTCACTCCTTTACAATGGAGAGCAGGACAGAAGATATAGGGTGGCCCTATACAGTGCTGCAAGGCAGCTTCCCAGGGACCCTCTCTGTCCCCTTGTTCCCTCCCTGGGTCTTTTTAATGGCCGTGCCCCGTGCAGGCGAGCACCTGCAGAAGGGATCAGGAGTTGTGTTTCAAAGCTGCTCTTAGTGGAATTTTCCAGGCCGCCTCCGCGACTGGAGCCAGCCCTGTTGGCTCGCGTCCCCCGCCTCGCGGCCTGGCCTCCTCTCCCCCCGAGCTGTGATTTTATTGTTGTTGCCATTCACTGGGCTGATTATTTAGAAATGCACCCAGGCCACCTCCTTCCCTCCCGCGCTCCCAGCCCTTTTCCCACTTGCAGCGATTTCCCCAGGGCCAGGAAAGCTCTGGTGAGGGTGCCGAGCGGTGAAGAGGGGAGGTCAGCGGGCGCGAGGCGTGGGTCCCGTGTGGAACCCCGGGGAGTGAGGGGAAGCAGCTGATGGCTGGTTTTCCTCCGCCAGCTCGTGGGAAAGGAGTTGGTGTTTGAAAAGTGCATTTCCTGGAGCATGATGCTGGCCTCTCTCTTTCTTTTTTTCTCCTTTTTCTCTTTTTTTTTTTTTTTTTCCCCTAATGTGCTGATCGAGGAAAATGTGAGTGCTCTCTGACTCTGTGGGAAAGGTGGATGGGACAGTGCTGTCACCTCTGTTAGTGGGGATGAGTGAGTCCCAGGGAGGAGCAGGAGTCCCATGGGGCTCTGAGCTGTGCCTGTGATGCTCTGTGCCGTTCCTGTGCACTGAACCCAACACCTTCATCCATGAGCCCTGATTAACTTCTTCATCAGGCAAGATTGTGTTAAAGAGTGTGTTTGGGCCCTGTCAGGTGCTGGGAGAGTTGAGCCCCCCTGCTCTGTTCCAGCTTTTTCCCTGTTCCTAGGCTTTACCCCATCCAACGGGGACCTACCAGGTCCCACAGCCCAAGAAACCCATTGTCCTGTGGTGACTTGCTCACTCTGTTCTTCCTCCCAGGCTGCAGGCACTGGTGGCTCATACTGCTGGGGTCTGGGGAAGGAGATCTGGGGGTAGATGGAGAGGAGATTCTGATCTCCCCTTTTAGAAAGGCTTTGCACTGGAGACAGGAGATCAGAAGTAGTTTGTTGGGGTTCCTGCACCATGCCTCTGTTGGGTTCTTTCTTCTTGACCCAGTGCTCCCTCTGCCTTGAGGACTCAAAACCCAGACTTTTTCTGCTGCTGTGGTTGAAGCCACATCTGGCTGTGGGAGCAGGGATGCAGCTGAATACAGCTGTCCTGGTGCTGGAAGATTCCATCCTTTCCCAGTGTGATGCTGTCAGGAGGTCCTGTTGCTCCCCAGCTCTGCAGGGCTGGGCTCTCTGGGCTATTGTCAAGGTTCTCTTGCCCCTTGCACCCACTGCTGGAGGTTGTCGTCCCTGAGAGTCTATTTGTGCTTGGGAGGGCTAGTGCAGCAGTTTAGCCACTAGCACAGTCCTGTCTTGCTTTCTGACCTGGTCCAGGGCCACTGCTGTAGAGTGTGTCTGCTCTAGCTCATATCTGGTCATGCTGGTCTGGGGATTAGGTGCAGGTGAGTGCTGAAGCTGCTTTCTCTGCTGGGCAGAATCTCTTCTGTGGCACACAGCCCTGGGGAGATCTCTCAGTTCAGCTCTGGAGCATCTCCTGCTGGTTGCCATCTCAGCTGGCAGCTCCTCACCCATCTCCAACCCTGTGCTTGCCCTGCAGGGGTGCAGTCCCGGGACAAGCCTGCAGAGGAGAGCACTGTCCCTGCCCGCAAGCAGACCCCCAGTGACAGCCACTATGAGAAGAGCTCGCCAGAGCCCAGCTCGCCCCGCAGCCCCACTGTCCTCTCACCTGAGGTGGTCAGCACCATCGCAGCCAACCCTGGAGGGAGGCCCAAAGAGGTGAGCTGGGGTGGGGAGTGCTGGGATGGGGGGGTTGTTTGTCTGGGGCCAGATGACTCCAGGGAGGGGGAAGGCTTGGTCAGCATTCACAGCACCCATAGAGTTAGAGATCAGTGATGCTGTTTGTGGTAGTGGTGGGGGTGGCTAGCAGGGAGGAGGTGAAACCCTTCCTTTTGCCCCCTCCTTGGGGTACCCATCATAGGGACAGGACTGACCCTTTCTCCTCCTCTCCCCAGCCTCACCTTCACAGCTACAAGGAAGCCTTTGAAGAGATAGAGGGTGCCTCCCCCACCAGCCCACCCTCCAGCGGCGGTGAGATTTCTCCCCCCACCCCAGCCTTTCCTGTCTCACCACAAACCCCTTACTCCAACACCTGTAAGTGCCGTGGCTCCGGGAGCAGAGGGGCTCAATGGGTGGCTCTGGGCAAGCCAGAAATCTGCCAAGGGCCAGACAGCTCCAGGCTCCAGACGCCCACCGCCATGTTAACCACTCCTCCTCTCCATCCTCCTCTCTCCTCCATATCCCATTACTCCATGCTGCATTACTCCATGCTATCAGCATCCCACTTCCTTCAGCATCTCATGCTTTGCACATTCCTATTTGCGTTTTTCTGCCCTCCACTCACTGGGGTGTTTTTTGGATGGCATCTTAAAGTGGGGTGAGGAGAGGGGCATGCTTTTACTCCATCCTGGTTCTGCATCTCCCTATCTTTCCTGCCAGCATGGCAAGAAGGGAAGCGAGACCACGGTAGCAGGCGAGTGGGAGGGAAGCAGGGGGGACTGAAGATCAGGAGGGCAGTCGCACCCACTATACCACTTCTTGCTTGCTGTTTTGAGGGCAGGAGGGGGAAAAAGGCTAGGATGCATGTCCTTTGCATGCAGCTTGCCTCTGCATTATCCCTTCTTTATGACTAACCCTTACTGCAGTTGCGGTGGGTTTGTGTGGACTGGATTTGTGTGACCAGCTTGAATGACGAACCCTGATGAGCAGCTGCACATTGGCACAGCACGACACAGGCTGGGCCAGTGCAATGGAGCAGCCAGTCAGCTGGGAAACCCATTAAAAAGATGGCAGCCCCCTCCATCCCCTTTAAAACACTTTTGTAGGCTGAGGACTGAGGGATGCTTGGGCTGAGCACAGCCCCCTCTGATGCCATATCCTTGTTGTAGTTGGGGCCACCTGCCCCCCGTAGCTGAGCCCATGGGGCCTGGGGCCCCATGCACTGTCGCTCTTCCTTCCCTGCAACCCTCTGTTGTTTGAGCCCTGTCTCATGGGATGCAGTGAATGAAGTGTGGGAGTGTCGCCGGGGTGCTTGGCAGCTCGGAAATGGCCCTGTTGTTCCTGGGGACTGAGAGCTCGGCCCTGGGGCAGCAGCAGCTCCTTTGGCAGTGGGACAGTGGCTTTGGAGGATGAGTCACTTGCAGGGGTGACAGGAACAGCCTTACTGGGGTCATGTCTCTGAGGCAGTGCTGCTTAACCAGAGCCAGCTAGGGAAGCCTGGGAAACTTGAACTTGCAGCTTTTGGGTGTTGTCAAAGTGCCCCTGGGGAAAACAGGAGTAACTCCCCTCCATGGGTGGATAGTGGTCCTGGGAGAATTCCCAGCCCTGGGAGGACCCAGCTGCTCATCAGCCAGCTGAGGTGTGAGCTGACATTGAGGCTTGCTGGATTTAGGGAAATCAGACACGCACTGGGGAAGGTGCTGCCACCTTGGTTTCCCAGGGACTTAGCTGCTCGGCTGCTGGGGGGACCTGGCCACAGGGTGAGGGTCTGGCTTTCCCTGGAGCTCCCACCACCCACTGCCTCCCAGCCTTGCCGCAGGCTCCGTACCCTTGCCACCAGTCGGGGATGTTTGGATACTGCTGGAGGCTCAGGCCCTTTGGTCCCTCTTGTTGAAGATGATGCCCTGAGGTTTCCTCTGGTGTGGGAAAATGCAGCATCAGGGAGATGGTGCAAACCCAGGAGGTAGGAGGGGAGAGGAGGTGCAATCTGCTTGGAGAGGTCTGCCCTGCACCGTGAAACCACACTGCCATCCATACCATAGCCATACATACATGTGCAGCCCCTCCAGGTATGTATGTATGCGCACAGGGGTGCAGACCTCACGTGTACGTTGCCACCCCTCTGTGTGTACATCCTCACCCACTCACTGAGCTGGTCTGGAGGGCAGGGTTCCTTTGGCAATCCTTCTGGCCCCTTCATGGGGGTGATGATCTGCTCCAGGACAGCTGGGTTCCAGCTCAGACAGATATGGGGATCGGCAGATGTGGGAGAGCTGGGTTGGGGGATGGCTGCACACACAGGGGGAATGAAAGGGGCTTCATGCCTTTGTGGGGACAGTGCTGGGAGATGGTGTCTGGACCTCTCCTGGTGGGAGAGGGTGCCCCCTTTCTCCATCCTGTCAGCCTTGTGATGGGACAGGGTACTTGTTCCCAGTCACTTCCCGCCCTGTGTCCTCTCCAAAATGGAGAGGGGATTTGGTGTCCATCCCCAGGGTTTTGGTCATACAAGGGGCATCTACTCTTCCTTGGAGCCAGTGGGTGGGATGGGTTACAGGGCTCTGAACCCATGGGCAGCTCCAGCCTTTCTGAAGCTTCACTTCCCACCCCTCCACTAACGTTCTTGTGTCCACTGTGCCTACAGTGCGTTCGCCCCCTGGCCTGGCCAAGACTCCCCTCTCAGCACTGGGGCTGAAACCCCACAACCCAGCTGAGATCCTTCTACATCCAGTGGGAGGTGAGTGTGGGCATGGGAACTGCAGACAGTTTTTTTGGAGGGGCATCTGTGAGGGTGCCCTTGGAAGGGTCTACTGTCTGGAGAAGGTGCTTCTGCCTCCCTTTTGGGGCCAGATGGCTGTAGGGATCTTTATCATCTTTTGTGGGGACTCTGGAACTGTGTAAGGGTGGGAGGTGTTGGTGCTGCCCTTGGGGGTCTAAGCACAGAGGGGTTCAGTGGTGAAGGGAAGGAAAACCTTGTCCTGTTTCCTGCCCAGCCCCATATTCTTCCCTCTCTCACCCCCTCCATTCCTTCTCCTTCTAGCACAGCTGGAGAGAGTTTGCTCTTTGGGAGCTGAGTCTGTCAGCCAGACAGTATCCAGAGCTCTTTCCATCCTGGAGATCAGTCCTTGGGTGCAAAGGCCCTGCTGTCCTGGGGACGTGTCCTGAAGTAGCCTGCCAAGCCAGACCTTGCTGCTCCCCAGCACACAGGGCCCCTTCCTGAGCCATTTCAGGGCTGAGTGTAACCTCCCTAAACCTGTCTGAGCCTGTGGATCACAGCTTCATTGAGCCCACCCAGCAAGACCCTTCTTGCTCTGCCCTCAAGGGCAACCTGATGCGTTTTTTGGTGCTTGCTGGGCTTCTTGGAGCAGCCCATTGGTTGCTCTCTGCTGCACTGTTCCCTCTTCCCCATCTGAAGCCAGCCCCCTGGGTTTTGGACATCATCTGCTGAGGTGAACCGTGGCAGTGTCTGGGGCTTAGGATTCAGTTTGGAGCACAGGGTTGGGAAGGTGTAGGACTCTCCTATGTGTTCTGTGTGCCCTTGCCTGAGCAAGGCAAAGCTGCTTAACTCTGATTTCTCTTTCTGTCTTGCACCTCCCTTCTTCCTCTTCTTCCTGCTCCCATCATACCTCTGCCCCTCCATCTATCAGAGCTAGAAGGGGAAGCGGGCGGTGACTCTGAAGAAGGTAAGAAAGACTTTTCTTTCTCTTTCTCTTCCTCACTCAGCCTCACTGTTGGGACTGTCATGCAGAGCAGCCTCTGGTGTCTGTGCCAGCATCCTTCCCTTGCACTGTCCTTCAGGAATTTAAGAGCCTGAGTCTTGTCTGTCCAGCTCTCTTTTGAGGAGGGGCACGTCATGCCTTGTGTCGTGGTAGGATTTGCCAATGTCCAAGTTGGATCTGAAGGTTGTTGTCACGTTGGGTGGCAATCATCCGTGGGGACTGAGAGCTCTTTGTCAGTGTGTGGCATCCTTACCAGTGGCACGCTGGGGATGCTGGCACGTTGCAGTCAGCTTTGGATGAGCCTGGTGGGGTGCTGGGAGAAGCAGCCCCAGCTTTAGTCTCCTGCCCTCCCCTTTTGGCTTTGCTGGTGCTGTTCAGAATGAAAATAAACCAAAGTGCAGCACAAAAGGTCAGCAGGCGCAGAGGCCACCAGTGTGTTGCCGGCTCAGCCAACTGGGCAGCGGCACAGCACCAGCAGCTGGTGCACGTCTTCTACTGACCAGGCAGCTGCCCAAATTCCCCCCACCTCTCCTGTCTCCAGACTGCGCCTCTTTGGGGATGCCAAGGATGAGGCTGAGCTGGGGTGTCAACTCAGGAGTGCCTGTGCTGATGCAGGTGGCACTGTGGGCTGTGGGGTGGCGTGTCTCCGGGGATGCAGGCTTTGGGAGTGGCTGTGATTCACCAGAGTGCTGCCTGCTAGATAACAGTTGTTGTGCGGTTTTGGTTTCTTCTTTAATGAATTTTTGGGCCCTCGGGGCTGAGATGAGGAACTGAATGTTAAGGATGGGTTTTGAGGAGAGGATGTCTCTTCTTGGCGAGTGAGGTCCTTCCTGTGGCCCTGGGAGCTGTCAGCATTTCTCCTCAGAAGTTCCTCAAAATGTACACAACCCAAACCTGAACACTGTATAATACTGGTGGAAGTGTTTGCTTGAAAAAACAGTTCTATTTTCAGAATTGATTTTTCAGTGATAGCTTCTGGGATACTTTAAAGGAAGAAAAGCGGGGATAAAACTAGGCTTTTACTTCCTCAGTTCCCCAAACTTTACCGTATTTGTCCAGCTTTAAGCCTCCAAAGACCTGAACATTGCCTCTCCTGTCCTTCCCACCAAACCCTCAGGAGCTCAAGCTGTGCTGCATCTCTGTTCCCTTGCATGCTGGTTGACTCCCAGGCAAGGATGTCCAATGACCCTGCACTACCCAGGCTGAGTGGCCACCATGAGCCTCTTGCCCTGCTTCATTCTCTGATAAAATTATGTATTTCGGGGGTTGAATCTACAGTTCTGAGAAGGGACTGGTGTTTTGGCTTAACAAAGCTCTGGCTCAGGACCCTCTGCTCCGAGCCACACACTCCAGGAGGATCTCTTCCCCTCCGTGCTCTGCTCAGCAGATCCCAGCCTACGTGGCTGGGCTGTGCATGGGGCTAGGTGATACTCTGGCAGCACAGGAGCTTGGGACCTGGCTGCCGCCTCTGAGGAGGCTTTAAAACAGACTGGCACAGATTCAGCGCTAGGGATTTCTGACCAGAGCACAGCCCTGCTCAGATTTGGGATTCCCTAACAAATGCCCACCTCCCTGGTGACTCACAGCTTCTCTATTCTCCCATCCATCTTCCCATCGCCAAGAAAATACAAGGAGCAAAATTGAATTTTTCAACCTAAAAAAATCCTATCTGAAACTTCCTATCTTTCTTTTTCCTTTTTTTTCCCCCTATTGAAACAGATGCCTGGAATGTGTGCCCGTGGTCACACACCTCATTGTGGCACACCTATGCTGTCCCCCCTCCCTGAGGCCCCTGCTCTTGCCTGCTTCAGCCCCCATGTTTTCAGGAGGGGATGGTATTTTCACAGGCCTTTGGTCTTAACCTCTTGCAGACTGACTCATATGTACTGTCTGGCTAATTTTATTCTGGGCTGGGGAGCAGGGGAGGGGAAAAGTGAGTAGCTGTGAAATTAATTTAATTACCTAAGCTGTGATGAATTTCTTGCAGCTGCCCTGGGCGTCATCCTGGGCAGTCCCTCATCCCTTGTCACTCAGGATGGCCTGCCTTGGATGCTGGTACTCAGCCTGCATTGGGGTCTGTTGTCTGGTTTTGGCTCAGATCTTTCCTGAGGTGGTTGAGCAGGGCTGCGCAGGGAGATCAGCCTGAGAGATGGACTCCTCCTCCCCTGTGCACAGACAGATGGGGCACAGAGATGCTGCGGGGGAAGGAGGAGGGCCCATGACAGTCTTTTCCCTTACACGCCCCTGCTCCGGCACTGAACATGGAGCTGTGCATTGGCGTGGCTGACTGTGAGCAGGCCAGCTTGCTGGAAGGCTTAGCCAGAGCCCGGCTGTTATGACTAATAATAATAATGTTTGTCATGCTAATTATGACTGCAGAGCTGCTTAGGCATGGCCAGCCTGGAGTCCCTGGAGCCAGGGACCTGCAAGGTTGCCTGGCCCTTAGCATTTGATGCCAGTGGGTGTTGCATAGGGAATGTATTTTCCAGCTGAGATATGACATGGCTGCAGGGCATGGGGAAATGGGGCCGAAGCTGCAGCTCTTTCCTCTGGTGCAGGTTTTGGTGGGGGCTGGAGGCTGTGGGGGCTGTCATAGGGGTGGAGATCAACCTGGATGGAGCAGGAGGCAGGGGGAAGGGTATGAGAGAGGGCTGGGTCTGACGTCTGCCATGGCTGGTAAGGGCCAGCCCAGCCTGCTGCTCCTGGCACGGGACAGCTTGGCAGCTCCAAAGGAAAATTGCTTTTCTTGGTAGTGTTCATGGGCTCTGGTTTCAAGCTGGGCTGGGAGTGAGAGTGTTGGATGCTGCAGTGGAAATAGCTGGAGTTGCCCTGTGGTCTGCTGTTTGAGATGGCTGACAGAGGTGGGCCAGAGAGGGCAGGGACCACAGGGTATCGTCATCAGTCCTGTGTGAGTCAGCGCAGTCTGGGCAGTCACTGGCTCTATTTTTAGGGGCTGTGGATGAGCAGGGAGCAGGACGTGTTCTGTGTGGCATCCTGGGTGGGAGGGACGCTGACTCAGAGCAGGGTGGAGGGACTGTGGCATCGGAAGGGATCATGTGCTCTGGTCCCCTCAGGCAAAGGGGAGGGTATGATCCCCTTCTGTATTCCCTGGCTGGGGTCTTCAGCATTCTTGAAGCATCTTAAAAGTCCAGGTCAGCCAGATGTGTTTTTTTGCAAAACCCCTGGTGGAAGGTATATGAGGGAAATGTTCAGCTGGAGGAGCTCAGCTCAAGCACCTTCACTGGCATGAAATGTGGATACTGCGAAGGGCATGGCCCCCTTCCCATCCAAGCTGTGGGCTCATCTGTTTCTGCTTCTCTTTTGCCACAGAGCCCAGGAGCTATGTCGAGTCGGTGGCCCGCACAGCCACAACGGGCAGAGGAGGGACCCTGCCGGCTGCCCAGCCCGGGGGCCCAGAGGTACCCACCAGGAATGGCACCTTGTCCAACTCCTTCATCGCCCCCAGCCCTGTCTCCACCAGCAGCCCCATTCACAGCGTGGACGGGTAAGGCAGTGGATGCAGGTCACAGGGACTTGTGGCACGGGGCTGAACTCTGCCTGATGCCAGGGCTTAGAATCACAGAATCATTAAGGTTGGAAAAGACCTCCAGCCAAACACCACTGAGGCAACTAAACCAGAACACTGTGCCACATCCATATATTTCTTGAACACCTCCAGGGACGGTGCTTCCTCCTACATTGAAACTACCTTTGCAAGGATCCTCAGCTCTCCACACAGGGTTTGGGGACCCTGGCCAACCATTCACCTCAGTGCCCTGAAAACAGAAGTTTGGGTCACTGCTGGTTGCTGGGAACGTCGCCCCTGGGGTGGGAGGAGAGATGGGGCCCCTAGCCCTGGGTTAAACTTAGCATTGGTCCTCTGTGGTGAGATGGAACCATTGTCCCTGTTCTCTGTCCACCCTGCCCACAGGGTGTTCTGCACCTGCCCAGCCTGCCAAGGCTGGCAGGGCAGAATGAATCAGGCGTTTTTCTGGGAGTAGAGCTGCAAAAAGACTCCGTCTCCCAGAAAGGCATATTTTGAGATGGAATCAGGATACATGGTAGAACTAAGGCTGCTTCTAGTTGCTTTCATGGCAGGATCCACCCCACTGTTTTACTTTTGAAGAACTGAGCAGCTGACTTGCTCTGTGCCTCAGTTTCCCTGTGCACCTCTTGGAGGAGGGTGCCAGCCAGCAGCAGGAATGAGCAGTGTAGCTGAATCCTTCTTTTCCTCATCTCTCTGCAGGGCCTCCCTCCGCAGCTACCCGTCAGAGGGCAGCCCCCATGGCACAGTTACGCCTCCCCACACCTCAGTTGAACCCATGTACCGGTCGCCTGTTGGCTCACAGATGCCCTCTGCTCACAGCAGCTACCAAAACTCGTCTCCATCTTCCTTTGCAATGGTCCAAGGGGGGGTCCCAGGCTCGACATACAGCAGCCCTGACTACCCTGATGGCCGAGCCGGCCTCCAGCTGGAACCCCAAGCTCGACCGCAGCCACAGGTTAACGTGGTGGGGGTCCATGCCCTGCCAGGGAGCCCCCGCACCTTGCACCGGACAGTGGCTACAAATACACCGCCTAGCCCTGGCTTTGGGCGAAGAGCCATCAACCCCAGTGTGAGCGGAGCTCCTGGCAGCCCTGGGCTGGGCAGACATGCTGTTGCGGCCCATGGCAACCTAGTGGCCCCACCGGGGAGCCCCAGCCTGGCCAGGCATCAAGCTGCGCCAGCCCCCTCCCCTGGCAGCCCCCTGTATGGCTACTCCAGCCCAGAGGAGAGGCACCTGACGTTGTCTCGGCAGAGCAGCTCCTCCGGCTACCAGCCTCCCTCCACGCCGTCCTTCCCTGTCTCGCCAGCGTACTACCCTGGCACAAGCACACCGCACTCCTCGTCTCCGGACTCGGCTGCCTACCGCCAGGGCAGCCCCACGTCGCAGCCTGCGCTGCCTGAGAAGCGACGCATGTCAGCCGGGGACCGCTCCAACAGCCTCCCCAACTATGCCACTGTCAATGGCAAGGTGTCCTCACCCCTCTCCAGTGGCATGTCCAGCCCCAGTGGTGGGAGTGCTGTCGCCTTCTCCCACACTCTACCAGACTTCTCCAAGTTCTCCATGCCAGGTATGGGATGCCCTCAGAGGTTTCTGCATCCCCCCACCCTACCCAAGGCTCTCCCCTCCTGTTCCTTTCCGGCCTGTGGGGAAGGGATTTCAAACATGTCCTGATTTACCCCTCCTGTCCATCTGCATACCACCGGCACCGCTGGGACTTGGGCCATTTCCTATGCTTTCTGACAAATCCAAACAGGAAAAACACTGACCGGCATTGCCGGCATGAAGAGTGCCCAGAGATGTGTATGGGGAGATCAAAGCTCCTGGAGGCGGCTTTTCTCAGATGTGGGGATGTGCTGACCTCTTGGCCCCATTCCCGGTGGCCTTTACCCCACTGAGACCTTGCTGCGGCGCTGCCTCCTCATTTCAAATGGTGTGCAGTGCCACAGGTGCCACCATGCCTGGAACACCTTTGCTAGCTCCCATTACAGGACACCTTGGTGACGCCAAGATCAGGCTGATAGGACCAGGGGAATAAAGCTTTGGGTAGCAGTGGCTCCGGCTGCTGGTCCCATTTCACTGCTGGGCAGGCAGCCCTTTGTGGGCACACTGGCACCTGTCCTGCCTTGTGACTCCTGTGGCCAGGGATCTTTCCCAGTGGGGAAGCACGAGCAATTGAAACCCGTAACAATTAATGAGTGACCTGAAGAGGGGAACAGGCCCCCCACCTCTCTGAAGATGACCAGATAGCTGAGGGTTGATAATGTCTCCAGCTGAAATGTTATCCAGCCCTTCGGGTTGGTTGCTTGGTGGTTTTTGGAAAGCAGATGGTTGGAAATGTTGCCTGAGTGAATGACAGCTTCACAACCAGAGTACCAGCTCCCTCTGGGAGCTGTGCCACTGATGAGCACTGGGCGAGGTACGATCAGGCTGGGGCTGGGGCTGCTTTGCCCAGGGTAGGTCGACCTATCCAGTTCCTCTGCATGGAGCAAAAATAAAGGAAGAAATTTATTTTTATGATCTTTGGCCCAAATCTTGAACATTAGAGAGCAGTGAAGATCCTTTGAAGTCAGAGGATCTCCCCACTACCCTCTGGACATACCTCTTTCCTCCAACAGCTTTTATTTCACCAGGCCAGTTTCCTTTTAAATGATGACTTCCCATTTTGTCTCTGGCTGTGTGCCAGAGAGGCTCATCCGACACAGCCCTTTGAGGGCCCTTGTGCTTGGATTTAGCTTTAGATGCCCAGCAGCCCCCTAAGCTACAGATGATGATCAGCCTGTCTGGGTATGGAGGATTGGGTTGAAGTGTGCTGGAGCTGAAAGGAGGTGGAGGTATTGACCACATATAGGTATTTAGCCACATGTAGAGTTTCAGATACAGTGTCTTTTAACTTTTCCCTTCCATTTTCTTCCCTTTCTTGCAGACATCAGCCCTGAGACTCGTGCCAATGTCAAGTTTGTGCAGGACACTTCCAAGTACTGGTACAAACCAGACATCTCCAGGGAGCAGGGTATGTAGATGACACAGAGTTGGGAGTTGGGCTGTGTCTGGGATCCCAGGGATTACCAAAGATTTCCTTTAGGGACTGGGTTGAGAGTGAAGGTGTATTATGGATGCTCAGACTGTTGAAGATGGAGGTTGAAGCCCAGTTAAACTGCAGGTTTGCATGATGTGGGCTCCTCAAACCTTCCTCTTGGTGGAGGAGCACCAGTCTCCACAGTGTGCAGTGGAGCTATGCAATTTGGGATGCAAAGCACCCAGGTCTTGAGTTGACAGAGCTCAGAGGGGTCTTGGAGTCATGGCTAAAATAAGTGAAGAGAACAAGGAGGGGGCAGGATGCCCTCAGGGTCAAGGTCCCAGCATTTGGTCCCTTAGTTTCTGCTTGCTCTCCAGTGCTTGGTTGCTCAGAGCTAGGCAGGGTGGGAGTTAGTGCCCTGAGATGCCCATGCAAGGGCAGTGGGGGTGGGGGAGAGCCTGTTCTTGGCCACAGACCCACTCCAGACCCTCATCCAGATGTGCAGGGAGCACAGTAACGTTGCAGTGCCCAGGTGTGAGGCTGTGGAGATGGGGTGCCCCATCCCAACCCACACCTACTGGTTTCTGAGGGTGTGTTGGTTCTCACCGTATCATCTCTGAGCTCTGCTATTCTGTCCTGCAGCCATTGCACTGCTGAAGGACAGGGAGCCAGGGGCTTTTATCATCCGAGACAGCCACTCTTTCCGGGGAGCCTACGGCCTCGCCATGAAAGTAGCTTCTCCGCCTCCCACGGTTATGCAGCAGAACAAGAAAGGTATTGTGTGCCCTTCTCCTTCCCACGCCAAGATGCTTTCTTTCCATTGTTCAGCTGGGGTGAGCAGGCAACCAGGTCTGCTGAGCCAGTTGTGCCCTTGGGTATGTGCTGATGTGGCAGGATCCCTCCCTCCCAGGGCGCAGGGAAGCATCAGACACCCTCTATCCTGAGCTGCAGAGGGCTCAGGGGCACCTGCATCTTGGGCTTTGGTATGAGGTATGAGCCTCTCCAGCTCACCAACACTGTGGGGAAGCTTGGCTTGGGGTTGATACTGTGTAAAGGTCCAGATTTGGAGAGGGTGTATGTACGGGTAGGGACCCCTCCCTTGAGTTGGTACACTAGTTTCCCAATGGGATTGCATAGTAATAGGAGCAGGAGGGTGGCTCTAGTGTGAGAACATCCCATCTCTTCACAGGAGACATGACCAACGAGCTGGTGAGGCACTTCCTCATCGAGACCAGCCCCCGGGGTGTGAAACTAAAAGGATGTCCCAACGAGCCTAATTTTGGTAAGTGCTCCCAGGGTGCTTCCCACCTGTGGAGTTGGATTGGGAGAGCCTTGCCTTTAGCAGACTATCTAAGCAGAACTGTTGGGTGTCTGGGAGAGCCTGGAACTGCCTCCTGTGCCTGGGTGAATCCTGTGGGCATTTGGAGCCTCTAAGGTCACGCACACTCGTGAGAGCACACAAATGTGCCTACAGACACAGGTGCATAGTTTTCTGCACACACATATAGGACAAATATTGCTGGTCAGGGTAGAGGGCAGGGGCTCCCCTTGTTCCATTTATCCTATGGCTAATGTTCTCTGAGGGGCTGCCCTATTCAGAAGATACCTGTTCTTAAGATGTCCCTGGCATCTCAGCCCCCTCCCTGAGCCCTCTGTGGGCATAGTGGTTTCAGTAAGAAGAATTGCCACATGTGACATTAGGACCATTAGTGCAGAAACCCACCTTAAAGCCATTCCCATCCACCTGGAGCAACGATGACCTAACTGGGAAAACAGATGTCCCTGGCCCTGTGCTGACCATCTCGTCTCTCTCCCCAGGCTGTCTCTCAGCTCTGGTGTACCAGCACTCCATCATGCCCTTGGCCTTGCCCTGCAAACTGGTCATTCCTGACCGAGGTAAGAGCCAGGACCAGAAGGTATTGCATCTGTCCCCATGGCCTGTGGGGACAAGCAGGGAGCAACATTAACCATCCCATGTCTTCTAGATCCCATGGAGGAAAAGAAAGACTCTGCGTCGGCCACCAACTCGGCCACGGACCTCCTCAAACAGGGTGCGGGTGAGTATAGAGGGGCTGTTGTGGGGTGAATGGGGCTCGGAGCAGTGATTGACCCCATGTCTGCTGTCTCCCTTTCCAGCCTGCAACGTCCTCTTCATCAATTCAGTGGAAATGGAGTCGCTGACAGGCCCCCAGGCCATCTCAAAGGCTGTTGCTGAGACACTGGTGGCTGACCCCACGCCCACTGCTACCATTGTTCACTTCAAAGTCTCTGCACAAGGCATCACCTTAACGGACAACCAGAGGAAGTAAGTCTCCATGGCCATATCCCTGGGCTCTAAAAGCTGGTAGGGCTGTGGTTCAGGGAGTGTGTTGGTGATGGATGTCCCTGGGGTGACATCAACCTCGTCATGGGCAGGGCTGGACTTTGTCCTGTGGGAGACCTATGGGAGTTTCCCGTGTGCTGGTGGGGCTGGGCTGTGCTGGGACAGAGATGGAGGCTCCCTGACCCTGACATTCCCTGCTTTGTGCTTTAGATTGTTCTTCCGACGACACTACCCCCTCAACACTGTCACCTTCTGCGACTTGGACCCCCAGGAACGAAAGTGAGTGCCCTAACTTGGGGGTAGCACATGACCCCTACCCCTTTCACTCCCCTAGGCTCCTGGAATGTGTGGAGCAGGGTCTGTGTTTCCTCTGTCCCCCTTGTTCTTGAGGAGGGCAGGGATGCAAGGTCTCCTTCGATACTGTGGGGCAACACCAGCTGCTTCTAGTGACTTCTTGGTGTCTCCAATTATCTTCATGCTGAGGGAGAGGTGCATCACTTTTCCTTAAAGCCAAGCCTGTGCAAAGCCAGGCTGGCCTTCCAGCATTGGTGCAGTGGCCCTCATCATGACCCTGTCTCTTTGTGAGGGGCAGAGGACACCACCCCTCACACCTTCTCTTGTCCTTGCAGGTGGACTAAAACTGATGGCAGTGGCCCAGCCAAGTAAGTACTTTCTGTACTTCCCAGCAGATTCCTCCCAGCTGATGCTGAAGTAGCTCCTGCCTGTGTTTGGGCATTGGCTGGGGGATTCCCTGTGCTGGGCAGCCTCTTGACTGTGTGAGATGGGCTCAGCTCCTCACTGCAGAAGTGTTTTACCCAAGCATGTGACCATGGTTCTGGGGACTCTGGAAGTATTTTTCAGCCCCAAATTCCTAGCCAGAGCAGGCATGGCCCCTGCTGAACTGACCTTACTGGAAACTCGCCCAGCAGAGTCAGTGGGAACCAGCTTATGGAACAGAGCTGGAGTTGCGCTGATGGTGTGTGAGCCACCGGTCATCTCTTCCCTTTCCTCCTGTCCTCCCTGTCCTGACCCATGGGAGCACAGAGCTGCTGGCTGAGCCCATTTACAGGGACCAGTTCCCACTAATTTTAGCCATTGTGTTAGCGAAGGGGTTTTTATTAGGATGTCCAGCTGCTGGGATATTTCCCCTCCCCAATTAGAAATGCCATAGCCTGGGCCAGTCTCACATTCTGTTCCCCCAGTATTTATAACTTGAGTTTGCACGTTCTAATTAAAAAAAAAAAAAAGGGGGACATTTTATTCATCAAGGGAGAGACAGACAGAAATAACCAGATGGTCTCAGTCAACTTCCTGTGTCCTTGCAAGGCCTTCCTCTCATACAGATTTTACTCCAATAGTCAGCCCATCACAACTCTGGCTCCAAGTGTCCTCACCCAAACCAAGGAAACGCTGGGATTATCTGGAAGGTCCCTTCTTGAGGGTGGACAGGGGAGTGGCAGAGATGTTCAGAGCAAGGGGAGTTTGGCCAAGAGATGATGAAAGACTGACCTTTAAAGAAACTGCAGCAAAGGGAAGAGGAGATGGGCCTTCATGCAGACTGGTTTGGGATGTATGCCTCTGTGTTGTGAGAGGTGGATGTTAAAGAGGGGAAGTTCGCAAGACCGTGCTGGAAGAGGGTAGTGGTGTTCCTTGTGGGGGCAATGTTGGCAAACCTTAATGAGCCTCTTGCCTTCTTCCCACCTAGGCTCTTTGGCTTTGTGGCCAGGAAGCAAGGGAGCACCACAGACAACGTCTGCCACCTCTTTGCCGAGCTGGACCCAGACCAGCCAGCTGCAGCCATCGTCAACTTTGTCTCCAGGGTCATGCTTGGCTCCGGCCAGAAGAGATGAGGTGGTGCTTGCGGGTGATTCTTGAATTTTGGAGAAGGACTTGGAGCTGATCCGAGAAGGAGTGTGAGGAAGTGCATTGTGGGAGAGGGAAGTGAATTGGGGGGGGGGGAAAAGGGTTGGAATTTTGGAGGAAAATGGCAAACAACAAAAAAATCCCAACAAAACCCCTAAAAACTCAACACAAGCCAAACACACACGTAGAAGAACCAAACCCACACACCTACATAAGAGAGCCACAACGCCACTCCAGACAGGATGCATGTCCCATCACAGGGAAGGTGACCAAAGCAAAGGCGGCAGTGAGAGGTGTGTTCCCAGCTTTCAGCATCATGGCCCAAATGGCATCCATTTGGGACTGAATGTGGGACCATGACTGGTGTCTTCCATCTGAAAAAAAAAGAGCTAACTGGCAAAACCGTGGAAGAAGCTCCATCCCAGCAGCTCCATCAGCAAATGTCTGCTGTGTGTTTGTAATGACCCATAGGAGGTAACAATGTGGGCTGGGTCTATGGGACACCAGGGGAGATGCTCTCAGAAATCTTCATTTGTCCAGCTGCAGAGGAGAGTCCTCACCAGTCCCTGTGCTTCCCCCAAAACCTGCTCACTACCTTGAAACTTGCTGGGGACATGGGGGAGCTTGGTCCTGAGCCTTCCTCTCCCTGGGGAGCTCTGCCATGGGCTGACCTCCTTGGCTGACTGGGAGCCCAGCGCTGGTCACAGGTGAGACGCTGTGAGTCCACCCAGAGAGGTGGGTCATGGTGTTTCCCCACCTCCCCAGGGGTGGTTGTGCCCTCCAGCCTGTGAGGATTTGTGGGGGCTCCTGCTGCCCTCCTCCCGGGGAAGGGAGATACTCCCTGGGAACCTGGAGGATGCAGAAAGTCGCCTCCTCTTCCATCTTCCCCTTTTCCCTCCCATCACTAGTCCTCTTTGGCAGTTTTCTTCTGTGGCTTGTCACATTCTCTTAACACAAAAAAACCAGAAAGGAAAGTAATGCAGTGTAATAATAATAGTAATTATAATAATAGCGGATGCTGGCACAGGTGGGTTCCCTGTGTGAAGCAGCAGACCCGTGGCTACCCCTGTCTATCTCTTCAGAAACACGCAAGCGGTTTTAAAATTGCATGGACATTCAAGCTGCACGAAAGGCGAATGACTACAAGTAACTCAGGCGCTTTTTTCTCCTTTTGTTTTGGAGGCCACGTTAAAAAAAGAAAAAGAAGGAAGAAAATTAAGAGAAAAAAAAGAAAAAAAGGAAAGGATCTGCAGTGGCTGGGCAACTTTGGCTCAGTGGGGAGGTAACAGGTCCTCTGAGAGCCACCCTGGTTGACACATGTGTACCCCCAAAGCCTTCTGGCTTGAGGTTTCTGCCCCTCAAATGCACCATAGTTTTGCGGTGACTTCAGTGATGTCAGCTTTTCCTTTTTCTTTGGGAGGTGAGTAGGGCAAGCCAGGAGGTGAGAGAGGTGAAGGGCCTCCATGCTGCTGCGTGGAGAGAGATCATGGTTGGGGGCATCAGGTGGAGGTCCCAGCCCCAAGGTGCCAGGGAGGGGGCAGAGGATGCTTCGGTCACATATGCAGGTTTGGGGCAGGGAAAATGGTCTGGCTGGAGCTAGGGTAGTCATTGACCAGTAGGGTCATTGCTGAGCCCTCTGCTGCAAATATTCCCTCCAAGAGATTTTTGGGAGAGGTTTTCAGTGCAAAGTGGCCCAGATAGTCTACTGGGGACAAAAATTAGAAACGTAGCACTGCAGTCCCTTGGAGAGCTTGGCTCCCTTGGACCGCCCTTGCCTTGATAGCTATAATATATATACGAGCTATACTGACAAAATACTGTAAGCTAATGAAATTTTAAGGAGGAAAAGAAAGGTTAAATTTACACTCTGAAAATATTTATTTTTGCCATATTGCTTTCTGCGCATCATATCTCCCCTATTATATCCTCCCCTTCCCCTGCCCTGGGGAAACACCTGCACGTTAAAAGAAAATCCAGAGCAAGGAAAAATACAGATGGGGGAAGAGACGGGGGCCCCTTGTGTCGGGGCGGTGTGTGTGAGCGATGTGTGTGCGTGTGTGTGCGTGTGTGTGTGAGCTCATGGGGGAGTGAGCGGCGTGGGCGGCCAGAGAGGGCTGCCAGGGCCGGAGGCTGTGCTGATGTACTGAAGCGAGTGTGAAAGGATGGGTAGCAAGGAGTTGGTTGTGAGGTGGTGGTGGGACGGGGGACCCTGGGGGGGGGGGGCTTTCCCCCTCCTCGGCTCCCTAGTCACACAGATGCTGAGACCTTTTAATTTTTGATATTTCCAAAAAGCGATTCCCTCCTTCTGCGAAATTCAAGCGAGACGAGACAATCTCACCCGTAATATCCTCACCATGCTGATCACCCATCAGAGAAAACACTGTGTTTATAGATATATAAAGATATATTTTTGAAAGCCTCTATTTTTCAGACTTGGTTTCTCACTGCTAAGAAAAGAGATGATAATAATGTAATTTTATTTTAATCTGCTGCCTTGGAAACCGGTGCTTGAAACTCCCATTCCTCCTTTTCTCCCCATACAAATAAAACAGATCTAAGCACCCCAGAGATGTTGTGTAGAAGCTGACCCCAGCAGATACCTGCCAATAGCATCACGCCTGCTTTGGGCCCCAAGCCACTCATGGCTTCCCCACTAACCCACTAGTTGAAGATTTAGACCATATCCAAATCTCAAACACTAACAAAATTATCTGATGATTATATTATTTTTTTAACACACAGCTAATCACCTTCCAATGATGTAGCCGGGTGTTTATCAGCTCCCTTTAAAGGCACTTTTTTTTTCCTTTTAGCTCCTTTTTAAGTTACGTTTTTGACTGTAACTACCCTTTCTGTACCCGGGAGAGACCGTCAGTGGCACTGAGGATTGCCCAGGTCCTGGGGCTGGCAGGGACGTAGTGTTGATATTTTTTCCTTAAAAAAAGGAACAGAAAATAATCTGTTCTTTTTTCTTTCGTTTTTTTTTTTTTTTTTTTAGCACGGTCATGCTATTTGAGATTCGAGCTTGCGCGGGTTAAACCCAGCATATGTTTCGTTGTAATCACACTGCCGTTGTCAGCAGCCGGATGGTATCTATCTCTCGCTCACACACACACACACAAACACACCCCTCCTTCCTGCACAAAGAACTGCATATATTCTTGCCAAAGATATCCTTAAAAACGCACTTTCCCCCCCATATATATATATATATATATATATTATTTTTTTTGTGTGTGTGTAAATTTGTTGTATGTGCCCTTTTTGTGTCGGTTTGTTCTTCAGAGAAGCCCCTTCCCACCCGTCCTCCCTGTGCTGTTTATATTGCTGTCGATTGAGAAATGCTCCCTGGGGCGGTAATTTGCTGTCTGTCCCACGGAGTGGCACCTGCAATGCATGAAATGTGGGGCTCCCATTCAATGGGCTGCCTCTGGCTCTGCCCCCCTGGGAGCTATTTTGGGAGATGATCCATGGTGTCATCTGCTAATGGGATGTATCCATCACATGGTCTTTGCCAGCCCGTCATTACTGGTGGAGATGGGGGGGGGCATGATTTTGAGTAAAGTTTGGGGTTGCTCTGGATGCAAGATTTGCTGGCTACCTCCTGGTCAAATCAAACATAGAAAACAAACTAGGTAGGGAGAAAAACCCAGCCTAGCCTCCAGGCATTGATTTTCCAGCGAGTTCAACCGCCTGAACTGAAGTGTAAAGTAAATCCCCACCCAGCAGGTCGGGCAGGTAAAGAAACCAGTAGCCCCAAAAAACCCAGACAACAGCATCAACAAAAGGCAACCCTTCCCGTTGGAGCAGGCAAGAGGATCAGACAGCAAAGGAGCCCGCAGGGGCTTGTTTCATTTCGTTCGTTTGTTTTGCAAATTGCGAGGTTGGTTTGGGGTTACTAATTTTTTTTCTTTTCCTTAAAAAGGAAAAAAAGGAAAAAAAGAAAAGAAAGGAAGCAATATGACATTTCTGTTGGTGGATCCTGTGCCACTGTGTTGTGGTTTGTTGTTTTTTTTTTTTTTTTTTTTTTTTTTTTTTTTTTTTTTTTTTTTTTTTTTTTTTTTTTTTTTTTTTTTTTTTTTTTTTTTGTCATTGTTGTCTTTGTTACTTTGGAAATGTTACAGATTTATTTGCTAATCAGTGTTAACAAACAGTTTCAAACTTTTAGACTTGCCCATTTCTGTGTATTTATATAGATGGAAAAAAATACATTATATTTTGTATCTTTATGCCCATAATGTTGTTGTGCGTATAAGGATGACTTCGGTCGCGCCATGTCAGTGTGTGAATGTCACTCCTCTGTTGTCTTCCCATTGTACAGATGTCGGATTCTTTGCAGTTCATTGTATGGCTTTATAAAGTGGTAAAAACAAACAAAAAAACCCCAAACCCAGTTATATAAAATATACTGTTGCTTGGAATGCCAGCTTGGTGTCTGGATTGCTGGAAATGTACCTTGAAATTTAAGGGAGTGTAGGAATAAATGCTCTGTTCTTTTTGCACAGGGGAAAAAAAAAAAAAAACCAAACCCAAACTAAAGGCTGGTGGGTGCTGTGTTTTCTCCAGGCTGTCATTCCCCCTGTTCCTCGATGGCAGATTGGGGCCCCCGGACAGACGCCGGGCGGTGGGTGTGGGAAGAAGGAGGGGTTGTGCTGCTGCTTGTCAGCCTCCAGCCGCAGCTTGTGTTCACCAGATGCTGGCTAACCAGACAGCCCCCAAACTTCCGACATGGCTCCAGCTTGGGCTTTTGTTTACCAAAAGGGATCTCTCCAGCTTGCCCTGGCACTGGGTGCTCTTCAAATCATGTTGCTTTTTCCCAGGTTGCCTTTAGGTGCTGTCTGTTCAGCCTTGGGCATCCCCTTTGGGTCCATCTCCCACAGGGGAGCAGGATGGGATGATGCTGATATGGGGTCTTTGCCTTTGCTGAGGTGGTGGTTTGGGCTCTGCTCCCTTGAAATCCCACTCTGTAACCCTTTCAGAGCCATCCTGCTCTCTTGTGCCTAGCAAAACTTCCCCCTAAGTCTCAAGGCCATGCTTTTCCAGCAGTTGCGGAGCAATTCCCAGCATCCATCAGAGCCCTCAGCCCCTGGTTCTCTGGCTCTGCTCCTTCCCTTCCTTGCTGAGTTGGTGGCCAAGACCCAACCCCCGGGATGGATTGAGTTTAATTATACAAGAAATATCAGCCAGAGCAGCGGCAGTTTCTCTGGCGCCAGCACTGCTGCGGCTCAGAGACTCAGAGCTTCTCCCGGGAGCCGACAGCACTAAAAATACCTCCTGCCTTTCTCTAAAATAGCTGCAGGGTGAGGGGTGGATTGAGGGGGCTGCTTGCATGGGGACCCTGTGCTGTGGGGCTTATGCTGGGAGGCAAAGGCAAGAGAGGTAAAAAAAGAAAGGGGAGGAGGTGGGATGGTTTCTGGCCCCCCAGAAATATCTGTGGGGCTGTGGGTGGATACCCAAGCTACCAAATGCCCTCCAAGCCAGGCTGCACCACAGGACCATGTGAGGTACCTAGCATCTGTCAGCCTTGGCTTCAGTTGTCCCTCATCTACCTGCAAGCAAGATGGGACCTGCAGCCTCCTTGCCCTTTCTGACACTGCAGGATGGTATTTTCTTGCAAGCTTCTCTTGGTTTTGTTTCTTCCTTAATTCCTGCTGGAATCAACTCCCCAGGAGCCAGCACCAGCCACCTGACCATTCCTACTGCTCCTGCCCAGCTGGGGTGGCCCTTGATGAGTGTCCCTGGGCAGGAAGGAGAAGCGGTGAGTTCCTGGCGAGGTGGCAAAGACAGACTATTTGTTGCGAGTCATAAAGTGCCTCGCATTCCGCCCCCCCTCCCGCCCCTTTTCTGCAGTTAATTCCCCACTTCCTTTCCAAAATTCCTCCGGAACTTCTGGTTTGTGTTTTTTCTCAACATGTTCTTATCTGCCACCCGCTTCCCCTCACCAGCTCTCACAGTACAGGCTTTTCAGTGTCTCCCTCTGTGCAGCTTGCTGCTGTCCCCAGGACAGGCTACTGGCTCTGGTGTGACCACTGGGAAAGGCAGGTCCCACCAGCTCCACTCTGGGAAACCTTGCCTCCATGGCATCTTCCCATGTCTATTGAATCCCCACCTTCATGTTGCCAAATCAGTGTTGTTTTCTCATTTCAGCCCCAGCTCTGGAGACTCTGGGCCATCCAGGGAGTGTTTCTTGTGAGGCTGTGAAAGGCGTCAGTTTCCTCTCTGTCTCCTGCCTCAGGAGAGAAGGATGGGTATGCTGTCAGACAGTTAGGAAACCCTGGACTGAGGAACCCTGATGGTGGGTTTGCCCCCCACCTCCATTGTTTGTGGCTGACTAAGCTGGAAGCAATCCTCAGATCTGGAACAAAACTAGGGACATGGTTGTGGGGATGGGGCAGTTTCATCTCCCTTTGCTTCTTTTACTCTTTCCTGGGCTTCTCAGCAGTGCTGAGTCCCCCTTGGAAGTGTCCCCAGGGGACAGAAAAGCCATGATACAACATGGCTTTTCCTGAGTATCATGTCTGGGCAAAGGCCAGGAACCAGACAACTTCCACAGGTGGGAAGTGTGGAGCAGACCTGATGTGGGCAAAAGCCACCCTGAGGCTGGGGTTACCTGTGCTCATGCCATATCTATGGGAGCAGTGGTGTCTTCCTGTGAGCTGCAAACCCTGTCATGGTGTCCAGGATGCTGCTGCTGAGTTCCTGCATCCCTGAGCTGCTCAGCCCCTGCATGCAGTGGTGACACTAATTGCTAGAGAGACAAAGGCCCCTTGCCCAAGCTGGGGTTTCTATCAATGCACAGACCGGAACTGAGCAGGACCAAGCCAGGAGAAGTGCTCCCATTCAAACCAGCAGGGTCTGGGAAGTCCATCCTAGGGCTGGTGGTAGGAAAAACCAGCCCAGAAATTACTCTGGGGCTTCATTATTATCCCAGGGGGATGTTACTGCTCAGAAAAGGGCATCAACATGCAGCCTGTGGTGCTGGAATTACCCGCTCTCCATGGCTGTGGTGAACATGAAAAGACAACAGAAAGGGTTTTGGGTTAAATACTGAATAAAGAGGGGCAATGTGAGACTCGGGAATGGTTGACCTGGAGAGGGAGGGGAAACAAAACCCTGGAGTGTTTGAGGGCAGGGAAGAGAGGGGCTGAGCTAGTCTGTTTTCAGAGCAGAGCAGTTGAAGAAGTGTAATGGGTAGGACTGGGCTGTCTTTCTGCCTTGTGAGGTTCTGGCTCCATCTACAGGGATGTGTCTCCAAGTGATGGAGGCACTGGACCGCTGCACACCCAAAGCTGGCAGGGCAGGATGTGATGTCTCCTTGCCTGCAGCCAGCTTCTTCTGCGGCTCTTCTCCTGCAGCACACCTCTGAGCCGTGCTCCTGCTGCTCTGCAATGGACGGTTGGGTTTGTACATCCCTGAGATAAACAGAGGTCCTGAGATGGACAGAGATGACAGATGCTCAGATGCAGCTGGGTTTGTACCTCCCTGAGACAAAAGGGCTGCAGGACTGACGCGTGGTCAGGGCACCTGAGCTGGGTGCAGAGCACTCCCAGCACTGCTGGTCCCAGACTCATGTGCTCTGCACAGCCTCTTCCAGAACCTGCTCATCTTTCACATGAGCACAGCCCAAAGATGACCCTGTGTAGGGCTTTAGTGTGAGCAACTCTTACCGCTCCACAGCACTACTGTGTAGCCTCTGCTCCTACGGGACCATGCAGTCCCGGCAAATCAGGCAGGCAGCCTAATTCAGAAGCTCAGATGAGTAAAAGGAGTGCTAGCCAGGCCTCTTCTTCCTGGTTAGTTGATGGTCACCATGTCCAATGACCTGCCCAAAAAAGGGCAATGAAGCTAGTGAAGGGTGTGGAAGAAAAGTCCTATGAGGAGTGGCTGAGGGAGGTGGGGGTGTTTGGCCTGAAGAAAAGGAGGCTCAGGGAGATCTTATTACCCTCTACAGCTTCTTGAAAGGAGGTTGTAGCCAAGTGGGGGTCCATCTCTTCTCCCAAGTAATAAGAAACAGGACAAGATGAAATAGCCTCAAGTTGTGCTGGGGAGGTTTAGATTGGATATCGGAAAAAACTTCCTCACCAAAAGGGTGGTCAGGCATTTGAACAGTTTGCTGAGGGAAGTGGTTGAATCACCATCACTGGAGGTATTTAAAAGATGTGTAGATGTGGTACTTAGGGACATGGTTACATGGTGGACTTGGCAGTTAATGGCTGGACTCAATGATCCTAAGATTTTAGGATCTTAGGATAATTTAGGATCCAACCTAAATGATTCTATGTTTTTATGTCATTTTCCTTCCTTGGATGCCCCTTAAACCAGCAGTTTTAGGCAGTCATGAAGTAGTGACAAACAAGAGTCCAGACTGTCCCAGCATGCTACAGCCAGGCTAAGGAAAGCAATGTGACTCATGAAGGGATATGAAGTAACTTGTTCACAGTGTCTGTACCCCAGGGCAAGGTTTTTTTTCTAACATGCTCAGTGGTCCTTCATTTCCCATCTCATTCATGCTCTGCCTTGTGTCTGCTTCAAACTACCACAATGATGAGCTCCAGCTGGCTGTACCTCATGTTTTTCTGGTGGGATAACCCAAGTGGAACTGTCCTCTGCCTTCTCATGCCTTGATGGGCTCAGCGTGATTCACACCCTCTTGCCTCTTGGCTGCCACCTCATATTTGCCCTGTCGCATTGCTTGCACCCCTCATCCCCACACAGAGCTCAAGCAGAAACAGGCATGAAGGTCACCTCCAGTCAAAACCAAGCCTTTCTCACACATCACCTGGGGCTTGGGGCATCCATATGTCTTGATGACAACTAGTCCCAGCAGAAATTTCCCAGTCAAAAGCAGAGAAGAGAGTGTTTGGCACCCAAATGGGGGTCACCCTTTTGGACTTCAGGCTTCTTCCTCTCCATGTTTGGGCCTGCCAGAGTGAAAGCACAGAGGAATGTGCCTCTGTTGCTGTGACACAGTGACAGCTGTGTAGCTTCAGCATGGGGCATCTTTCTAGCAGTGGTGACAGCTTTCTTGCCCGATTCATGGCAACAACATACATGTGCAGTTTGTGATGGTGCTGGACACCTGGGAGAGTGCTCTGAGAGGTCAGGTGTTAGACACACATGAACACACACACACTTACGATCACATGCATGTGTATTCACAACAGGACAGAAAGACCCATCTGATCTTTTTTCTCTCATCTCTCCTAATCCCAAGCTCCAATTCTATCTGCTAAGTAACCACCCCCCCACTTTCTCTTAAAAAAGAGAAAAGCAAAAAAAAAAGAAAGGGGGAGAGGGAGAAAGAAAGAAAGAAAGAAAGAAAGAAAGAAAGAAAGAAAGAAAGAAAGAAAGAAAGAAAGAAAGAAAGAAAGAAAGAAAGAAAGAAAGAAAGAAAGAAAGAAAGAAAGAAAGAAAGAAAGAAAGAAAGAAAGAAAGAAAGAAAGAAAGAAAGAAAGAAAGAAAGAACAAGAAAGAGAGAAAGGAAAGAAAGAAAGAAAGCTCAGGGGAGGAATGAAATATTTGCAAGCTCATTGCTTTAAGCCTCCAACAACTGGATAAAACAAGCCACCAGTGAGCAGCTTCTCGTGACTGTGCAGAGTGCCCTTGCCAGAAGATCCAGGCTCTAATGAAAACAACATGTGGGAGGGGAGATTGTGTTGAACCAAAGCAGAGTGTAGCAGCGACCTTGGCCCTGGTGTAGTGGAGCTCTGCTAGGATGCACTGCACTCACCCAAGAGGGTTGGAGGGGAGAGGAGAAGAGGGGTTTGTTGCTGAAGCACCTCATTGTCTTGCCTGTCTGTGGGGCAGCTTGTGTGAGAGCAATCTGTCCTAAGAGGAGATGCTTAGCAAATGCCTTTGACTTTACTGAGATCTCAGTTTTTCCAGTGCTGCTGGGTATCTTTGTTGAGTCAGTCTTGCCTGCTCCTCCAGCTGGGAGAGCAGGGGGAAAACACTCACCCACTAGCCTCAGGGTAATCTCAAAAGGCTTCTGCTCTTGTGGCCTCCCTCTCTGGGCTGGGATTTTGCAAGTGCACTAGGC
The DNA here is from genome assembly GCF_003031625.1 of Empidonax traillii. NCBI lineage: Eukaryota > Metazoa > Chordata > Aves > Passeriformes > Tyrannidae > Empidonax > Empidonax traillii. The sequence continues at coordinate 1,531,166 of NW_020955198.1, forward strand.
TGAGAAGAGCAAAAACAAGGAGGAAAAACTGGGTGGGATGGGAAAAAATGGTTGTGGAGACTCAGAATATAGCCTTCTCCCGTTGAGACAGCTTGTACTGATCTCAGGACAGCATGAGGGGGCTTTCCGTAGTCTCTCTAGGGTTTTACTGTGGTATTTTGGATGGTCCCTAGGAGATGTCTCCATGCCTTATGTGCATGGAATGGTTTCCAAACACTCCAGCTTTGCCAGCCTCTGGCTCCTTGTGAGTGTTCAGGGTCTTCGGACACCTATGGCCATGAGCACCTCAGCTGAAATGTCTTCTTTCACTGGTACTAGCAGTCAAGTTCATGTCCACCAGCTTTGCCTTGTGCTCCTTGGTTCTCCACAGATTCCTTGGGCTCACTCAGGGTGGGAGGGAAAAAGGGTGTTCCTGTGCACAATCTACTAACCCTGTTCTCAGAGACCTTTTCATGTATGTTCCCAGCCCTTGTTTCTGGCACTCCTCTTGTGCTTGGGGGCCACTGGTACCCTCCACAGCTGAGAGAAGAGGCTGTTTGCGGAGGCAGCGATCTCCCTGGGAGCACCGGAAAGGTTTGTAGGACATGCCTGGGATGCCTGGGACATTTGGAGCAGCTAAGCTGACGTTTTGGCAGAGTGTTGCTCAGTAAGACGTGAGGAGAAGCAGGAACCTGTGCCAAGGTCCTATCTTAAAGCAGCCCCCTTTGAAATCTTTGATATGGATAGCACTGAAGATAGAGTTTCACACATCTTTATAGCTCACACTTCCACGTGAGAGAAAACTCAGCCTTGCTCTGTCAGGCTGCTCTCTGCCTCAGCTTGCTGGGTTGCAAGCAATGGCTGTTCTTCAATCCCAAGGACCCCCAGCTCCAGCCTCAGCCCCACTCAGAGGGAAATCCTAAATACCTCACAGAAGGAGAAAATGCTTGGCTGTGAGCTTTCTTAGAGCTCTGGTGCTCATTCCTGGCTTCCCTCCTCTTTGCACTGCTAAGACCTAGGGAGACACCCCCTCTTTATGTGATTCAGAAACTTTTGCATGAGGGAAAGAAAAATGACTGCGCAAAGCATGGGATGTGAACCCATGTGAACCCAAGGACTCCAACCACAGTCCTCCTGACCTCATAAGCCCCCTTCGAGGTCAGGATCCTGCTATCCCATCTCTGCTCTCAATCTCATTTTAACCAAATGTCCTCTCAGAGCCACCAGCCCTTGAGGAACACCTGTGGGGAAGATGTGAAGAGTTTGGTGATGCAAATCCCAAGGACATGCTAGAAATCTGAGCTCTTGTAACTGCTTCTCGCTGGTCTCCCAGCTGCTCTCCCACCCTTCTTTGTTCCTCCAGTCCTGCGGGACTTTTTATTATTCAGGAAAAGAACCTATAAACACAGAAGATGCTCTGCTCTGAATGTAGACTCATTCCCTGCTCCTCCTTGCCAGCACTGTGGGTTCGCACCACTAGAGGTCGGCCGGTCCCCACCGATGGGATCGCTGGAAGCAGGAAAAGGGAGCAGCAGTCCGAAGATGACTGCAAACAGCTTGGCTGATGGATCCTTGTGTGTGTGCGTGTATGTGATAAACACTTCCTCTCCTATTGACATTTCTTCCAGCCCAAGGCCAGCTTTCCAGGCTTGGTGCTTCTCCTCTTCTAGATCGGCGTATCTGACACACTAGAAAAACGTCAGGTCTTTTAAGAGCAGGGGAGGGCTGGAATAGCCAGAGTGCCAGCTTTTCCTGGAAAAGAAAAAAAATCGAAGCAAGCAGCTGGTGTACACAGAACTCTGGCTGCCTCCGAGGCAGCCCTAGCCAACGGAAAGGCAAAGAAACTCGCCCACAGCTTGATGTAGAAGATGTTAGCACTGGTGCACTCCCCTATTGCTCAGGACCTGGTCATGCCCTCAGGACTTTTCACTGAGCATGAAACTCTTATAACCACCAGGTCTGGGTACCACTCCCTTTCAGTGCATTTAGGATTATGAATTCATAGCAGGGGAACAGCCAGGGGCTCTAGTGAAGATCCAGTTCCTCCTTTGCTCAGTTCTGCCCATCTACATGTATTAGCATCTCTGTGTATTATTCAGAGTCTTTCTTCAGTTCAACAAACCTGAACATCCGATGACAGGTTTGTTGTGAATGTTGCATTAACTGGATAATGAAGGACAGGAGCTTTGGCACATCAGTTACTCCCCCTCCAACCATGCCTTATACCACCCTCCTGTTTCACTGGATTATGATCCCAGCTCTTCTTGCTGGTGCTTTATGCAAATAACCAGTGAGACATAACCAGCAGAGCTATATTACTTTTTTGAAGCCAGAACTTTAATTACAATGAGGCAGAAAACACCAGCAAGAGTGACAGTGGCTTCCTGGGCCAGCACTCAGCCACCTCCCAACCTGCATGGATATGGGATACTGCCAAAGGCAACCTAGACTCACATTGCTTTGTTTATGTGAACAGCACAACAATCTTTCTCACCAGTTTTTAAAATTCAAGAACTCTCTCCTCTTTCTAGAGCATTTTACCCCCAAATGTCTTCATAAAAGCTTTCCTGTACTGTCTGCCCACGGCTAGGCTCAGCTTAAAGAAATCTGGTTTTACTATTATTTCTTCACAAGTTGCTGTTTTGCTTGCATGTCTGGGGTTGTATCTATTACAGTCACAGGTTTCTCAGTTGTTTTGCAGGATGTTACACACCCTCAGTGTTGATGAACCATGGTTCCATGAAGAGCCCATGGGACGATTTTTCACCAGATTTTCAGGTCTCAGGGAGTTTTTGGAAGGAGGATGTAGTTCCCTCATTTACCTATCTAAGTTTTAGGTCACTGCAAGAGTGACCCACTCAGATGTGCCCCAGTCCCTCTCAGCCAGAGTGATTCCATCCAGATGCTCTCTAAATGGCTCTCAGATGTCTCTCCTTTAGGAGACCGTCTTGGTACCTAACACCCAGTTTGACACATTGCTCAGACAGGCTGTTCCCTGTCCAGTGTTTCCAAGAACTCCATGATCCAGTGACTTCCTCATGCTGCCAGGCGTTCAGTCCTGCCAAGCCTTCTCTGAAGAGATGGTGATGACAGAGTTCACTTTACAGAAGGGGAGAAGCCAACCTACCTCCAAGTGTCATCCCTGCTAGCTAGCCACAGAGGAGTGGGTTAAAGAAACTGCAAAGTGCTGGAAAATCAGATCTCTATCCCGGTCGTTACTGTCTCAACAGCAGTGGGAACCTCGGTGGGTGGAAGTCAGCCTTCTGCTGTTGGACTTGGCTCTTAACTTCCAAAGGGGCTGAACCTTAGCTGGTTTGAACTCAGTATCTCAGTTCTTCCATTTGTTACCTAAACCAGGCCAATTTTTGTAATTTTTGGAAACCTGTTTCATATAATCGTGACTCCACAGTGCAAGAAAAAAATACATTAAATAAATATCAGCATGTTTTGTGACACAAAAACCAGATACAGTGTATGGAAAATATAACCCCCTTCCATCTGGAAATGGCTTGGGATTATCTACTTTTTCTTGTAACTCATTTTCTACGTGTGTCTACTTTGAGAGTGATTTACTGCAAACATCTCTGTGTTCTCTTTGCTGTATTGATTCATAAGAAATCCTTTCACAATGAAATCATATTTTCCATGCACCAAAAAAAAGTCAGATAGAAAATGAAGAATATTATTGTAACAGGAAAATGGTTAGGACAAAGAAAGCTTATAATTTTGTAAACAGAGGTTGGGAGGAGGCTTTTGGGATTGAGTTTCTGGGCAGCAAGTCAGAGGGTTTTTCTTTTCTTATTTTGAAGCTCTACTGGCAAGATTTACAACCCAGAAAAAAAAATAAATATAAACAATTCTCTCTTCCAACACGGCTTTGATAGCTCAATTAGCAGAACTGAGAATTTGATGAAGGATGTGCCGAGGAACCTTGGCGATCCTGGAGGAGTGTTATAAACTAAGAGGTCTTGTTCCACCACTCCCAGTATGCCAGAGGGGACTTAGCTAGATACTATCTTCTACTGATGAATTTTTAAGTGACCAAAACCATAGTATTTTGTGCCACAGATGTGATGGTGTCACCCATCCTGGGGGGGCAAAGAGGAGGCAAAGAGAGTGCTTTTCAACTAAAATGAAAGGTTTTGAATTTAAAATCCATTGGGGAAAAAAGGGCAAAATTTTCTTTCCCCTCCCATTAGTCACAATGAGTAACTGGGAGAAGGGGGTGATAGTTGTGGAAAGGAATGACATTTAGCTAAGAAAAACAGCTTATGTTATTTGCAAACACTTAGCAAAGCAGGTGATTACTGATGTTTTGCTTGTTTAAGCCATTCTTTTTTGGATAACCCAACATTTTTTTTTGTGGAACAATCAGGAAAAATATGCAGGAAATTGTGAAATTTTTTTCTGCTATTTTTGTCTGTTTTTACTATTGCCAGCAATGACCAATTTGGTTTCTAAACATTGCCACTCTGCTTATTGGGAAGGCATGTGTGGAACGAGTCCTCCTGAGGGAACCATTCTGTGCTGCCTGTGAATCTTCAACGTGTTTTGGCAACAAGGAATGGGGACAGTGAGAGAAACTAGCAAGCAGCTTCTGGGCAGTCCACACAGTTCACCTGGAATTGATTTTCAAGGGATCCATCTTCATCTGCTGTAAATCAGCACAGCTCCATTGTCTCTGGTTGGCTGGGTATTTTCCAGAAGTCTTGTATCTGTGAAGGCAAAAGGTTTGCATGTCATAGATGGCCTCTCTGTCCCAATGTCCTGCATTTACCCCTCGAGGCTGTGTCCTCCAGGAGATTTGGAGATGCTTATGAGTTCTAAGCATCTATTTCAGGTTTCTGCACCAGCACAGAGACAGGTACTCGGCTGGGAAATTTTATTTGTCTGCAGAAAAATTCTGCTTGGGCAGAACCAGGGAAATTCCTTTCTGGGGAACCTGGCCCTTCTGGATTCAGTGCCAGTGACACATTTGGAGCTGCTGGTCTGGGGATCTGGGGCTTTCTAAGCTCTGGCTCTGGTTTCACACTTTTGTGAGCTGCCTTAGAAAAGTCTCCAATCCTCTTGTCCAGGTTCACCACCTCCTTTCTCAGCTGTAAAAATAACCAGGGTGGGACAGAGAGCTACACTGTCTCCCCTTCCCATGGACATCAGCAGATGTCATGATGGATGGTGAAAGCCAACTCTGTGAAGGTGTCAATGGAATTTGGCTGCAGAAGGAACTTGGTTTATTCTGTCATTCATCAGGGCTGTGACTGCTGCCTCACAACTGGCAAAATCAGCTCATTTCATTCAACCAACAGTGAAACTCAAGATCTTTCCTTGAGCTCTGCTTGGATGTCTTTCCAACTGTCTGCATGCCCCGGTTCTCTGGCTGGCTCCAGCCACCCAGGTGTGGTCAGTAAACAAGATTTTAGACTGATGATGAGGTTTAGCTGTGACCTAAGCTAGAGTCCCTATCCTCTAGAGATAGGGACAATTAGCCTTGGATGAGTTTGGCAAAGCTGACAAATCAAATTATTCCTTCTATATTGCCTCCCTCCCTACAGATGATATTTGTTACTATCAGCTGTGATCCAGAAGGATGCGGGTATTTCAGGTCTGATGGGAGAAAGTTTTGGACTAATAGAAGTAGAATTTCCACATCTGTTTTTTCTTGGACCATGTGTCTCTGCTGTTAATCAAAAAAGAACAGCAACAGGGATTCACCCCAGACACTGAAGCAGCAGTGATCTCTTGAAGTCACTGGTCATCTGGAAATATGGAACAGTTCCCTACACATTGTGCTTTCTCTAAAACTTCCTCTAGTTTTTCCTGCTATTTTTCCAGTATTTCCAGATGTGTAGGCAGGAATGTGGAAGAAGAGCATCTCAAGAATGAGATACAGGGGACAGGTTTCACATCATGCACCAAAGAGTCTTCTTCTGGGAATGTTTCACAGACCAAACACCAAAGAGTCAGTCTGGGATCTCTCTCTTTCATTTCCAGTGCAGGATCCATGCTCAGGAAGAGGACTAGAAATCCTAAACTGTGGTAGGAGCAACCAGTTTCTTCTACCATGGATCTCATTTCCAGCTTCAAGATGAAATGGTACTTCTCAGTTACTTGCCAGATTCCTGTCAGATTCCTCTTCCCTCCTCGTCCATCTCAAATCACAGTTGATACATCGGACTTTGGCTTGATGAGACAGCTCTATAGTTGCAGTGAGCAGTCCAGTCTCAGGGAAGCTGCCTAATTTTTGTGCATTGACAGTCTTCATGGTTTTCATCCTCCAGCTTCTTTTCCAGTTGTAACCCCTTTCCCTGCCATGGACAAGTTTCTGCATCCCACCTTAATCTCAGACAGAGCACTGAATAAAATGCAGTGTTGCAAGGGTTCCTGATTCCTCAGCTTATCCCAGTGGTTTATATTTCACTCTGTGTATCCTTGGAAATGGTGATATTTTGTGCTGTGAGACCAGGCTGCCCAGCCCAGTTCCCAAAGCTTGTAGTGTAAAGCTCCAATTTGATGGTCATCCTTGTCCCTTCTCCTGTCATCACTTGGAATCAGTATCTAAGTCTTCTGAGAGAGATATAAAAATAACATAATGCATAGAGTTGAGCACCACTATAATATAGGTATAGGGAAATCCTATGATGCTGCTTCTTGAGCCCAGGATAGTGGTTTGGAAAAGGTTCATCAGCTTTGGATAGTTTTCAGGGTCTGAACAGCTAATAACATCCCTGTTCATGTCAGAAGATGTGTCTCTCGGTGAAAGTGACAGGCAGTGTGTGCTTGTGGTCAGAGCACTTCCTCCTAATTGCCTTGACTCTACCCATGACCCCATCTAGGCTTGAGCTGCTCACTGAACTTCGTATTTCCTGAAGTATCTCCTTGATTAAGCTGCCTCCAGCTGTGAGAAACTGGACTGCTTGAGTGGTGTGGTTTCTTTGACTGCAAGGCAAGGGCTGATATGACCTGACATTCAGTAATGAGGGAGAGGTTTCAGTTGTCCTGTCCATTATCGACACAAGGCTGGGGTGGAGGAAGACAAGCACTCCTTTGCTAGCTGGATAATTCTGCCAGACCTGCTTTTGCACCCCAGTTCTGAAGACTTGCCAAAATTCACTTGCTCTTTTGAAACAGTTCACTTCAGTCCTTTCCTAGTCTCTCCAGTCCTGCTCTCCCCCCTCTTCCCATCCCACCGTGTGCCTGTTGGTCTCGATGTCTGCACAGATGTTTCTGGGCATCTGAGCGAGCATTCCTGCCTGCTAAATTCATCCCCCACAGCTGTGTTGCAAAGTGCTAGTTGGAGGACACTGCCTGAACAGGGGATTTCTCTTTGTGTTGAATGACATTTCAAATATAGACCCTTCTCTTGACCTGGGGTAGGACTGAGCTGGGCAAGAAGGCTCAGATATGAAGGATTTGCACACATGATGTGGGGGAAACTTCAGGCTCAGCACACAAAGATGCCTCTTCTCATGGGACTGAAAACACCAACCTACATGGCATGTTCTTGAGCTTCACCCAGGATAGGCTTGAGGTAAGCAATCATGAGAGATTTTGCCAGGGCTTCAGTGGGACCAGGATTTCAGTGAGATTGAAAGTTTCATTTTGCCACCACTGCTTTCTGTTTCCTCCCCAAGATACTTCTGTATCCCTTTCTCTTGGGTGTGGTTTCTGCCCTTCACCTAAGCTTAGGGGCTATTGCCAGTGCGTGTTGTGTCATTAAGTGTTAGCAAACTTATTGAAAAGTGCCAAATATATTTTTGAAGATCACCATTAATTCAGGCCTGACTATGGCTCCGGACACAAATTCCTGGTCATCTGCAGAAAGCCTTGAAAACATAAAATGAAAAGAGAAGCCCCTTACAGGAGGACCTCTTGGACACTCAGTTGTATCCTTGAGATTCCCCAAAAGGTAGCAGATTTGTTCAGGGAGGAGGAGTAGATGGAATCTGCACTCCTGCAGCCAAAATGGGGTAAATGGCAGCAACTGGATTTGGAGATCTTCAGTCTCCTGTGGGGATGCTTGAGATAGTGGAGGTAGAATATTATGATGACCTCATCTGCATTGAGGATGAAGTGGAATCTGCTGATCCTCAGATGCAGAGGGGGTCACCCTAGCTAAGGAGCACCCGGGAAGATGGTAATACCATGTCTGGGAAATGTCTTCCAGGACCAGATGCCTTTAAGGTAAAAAAAACCAAAAAACAAACACCACCAAAATCCTAGGGGTTGGAGGAAGAGAGCAGAGAAGTCCCTTCAGCTGTTGAAATTGCCTTGTCAGCATCTGTGAGTGGTTGGCTGGCTTGCTTGCTCTGACAAAAATTGATGGGGACCATGTGGCAGTCAACACGGGAGAGGGTGGGAGGGTGCCAAGTTTTCCTACGTATATGTGTGTGTATATATGTGAGTGTGTATTTATTATCCCATCTCTTCTGCAGTTGCCTGTGTGACTTGTGCCAGCAAGCTGTGGAGATGTGGCCTTTCCCTGGAATGAGGAATGCGTCAAGGAAAGTGTGGTTGCATATACTTATGAACATATGGAGGCCCTGGAGTCACGCCACACGGTTTGCCACTAATTGAAATAGTCTGGCTAACCTCTTATTGTGGCCACCAGGAGCAACCCTGGGGAAGGGATGGCAGAGGGGGAGGGGAATGCTGTGCATGGACACAATATATCTTCCAAAGCGTGACTGGGAGAAACAAACATCTGCCCTTTCTCCTCCACCTCTTCCAGGATGGAGGGAGGAAGCTGGAGGGATACAGTGAGCAGTAGCTATGGACACAGCAAAAGCAGCACAGACACAGATAACTTCTGGATGCTCCTATCTAGCTGAATTTCCAGGTTAGCTTCATATATGGCCAAGTGCCGACTGTCCTCCTTGTGCCCATGCAATCTCTGAAGTGAGCTTGTGAGAATAAGGTCTAACTCTGCTATGGGCTCAAAGACATCCTGATGCATCACAGACAGGTTGCAGAAGTTGGCTCTGAGCTGAGGGACTTCTACACTTCATTAGTGTAGAAGAAGAGTGCTTGGCTTTTCCTCCAGGTACTTTTCCTTCAGATTACAATGAACCTGCACATCTTTTCATCACTTCACTTTTCTAAAACAGGCTCTCTGCTCACGTGACTCCTGAGTGATAGAGCCATCCAGGCTGAGGTGCTCCACTGGCTGTTAAAAGGTCACCTGCTTTGTTTCTTGCATGTATTGCAAGAGGCAGCATTTGGAGTGGTGGAAGTTTAGCATCACTTGTCCTGGGCTGTACTGGTGATGTGAAATCTTGGAGTGAAGACAGCCAGATATAAATACCTCTGTGTATTTTAACCCCGATATCTCTGCCCTGAGTCCAGCATCACATTCTGTTCAGCTTTTTCCCAACTGTGGAGCAGAGTATCCCCTTGGCCAGCTATTACCATCTCCTGACTTCAGACATCCTATGAAGCTGTCTTGCACGTTAGCCCTCAGAGGTTTAGTCTACATTTTTTTTTGCCATAAAGAGATTTGGGTATGCCAGAAGATTGACTACACTGGGTAAAAATCTTCCAGCTTTTGGTGGTGAAATATACCACCAATATAGAGCTCTTCTTCACTCCTATTTCTTCATAACTTTGTTGGCAGGTGAATTCCCACCAGCTTCTACTATGTTTTTTTCCCCCTATCTCTTGAGTTCATTTCAGAAGAATTTTGACTGTCCTTCAGGAGCAACTGTGGGAAAACATGGATAGGAGGACTTTCAGCACCCTTGTGATTTTGTCAAACCCTTTGCTTTAAAGCGGGAGAGCTCTGATGAATGTCAGCCAGCAAAGTCTGCCCAGGTTCAAAGCACGTCCAAAGCCAAGTCCAGGATTTTTTTCTTTTTTTATCTGTATGAGTGGAATAGAGATAGTAAGTGAAAACTGAGACAAGTTCTGAATTACCTGTGCAGTGAGGACATAACATGCAAAAAAAGATAGGAGGTTTTCTAGAAAAAAAATTCAGAGCAACACTGGGAACTTACATAGGGAATTTCCAGCAAAAAATTGAGATGCTGCTGTTATTAAAGGAAACTAGAGTTTAAAAAATAAATCCAGACAAAAAAATGTTTACAACAAGACATCAAGAATATACTGCTCTTGTATAATCCATTTTTCAAATGGAGACAATCATAATGTGTCCCCCACTTTTTTAATTCTTTGTGTGTAAAGGGAAATAATATACAATATCCTTTTCTACCTTATTTATAGTTTACATAACAAGTTGAATGAGTATTTTTCTTGAGTTGCTCTAGGAATTTGCTTAACTGATTTTGGTGTATAACATTGCTAGAATATTTTGACATAGGTTCAAAGGGTTTTCTAAAATATGTGCAGGCTGATCCATTCATCATCAGACACTCTGGATGTGCCCAAAATAACTCAGAGTATGTCATTGCTGGTGGTGTGAATCTATACTTTACAGCTCCCTAAATCCATTTTCCTTGGGCTTCTGAGCCTTGGGTAGATCTCTGACTTTCTGCTTATGTATATCAACACAGGAAGTCAAGTTTGACAATGCCCTTGAATGGAAATAAGCATGTAAATATTATTACAAATATGTATGTCAGGAGACAGCTGAAGGCTCCTACATGGCTATAATCATCTTAATTGGATTTCCATGTCCCAGAGATCTCAAAGATGAGAAAGAGCAGCTGGATGATGGGTAAATGGAAAGGAGGAGGTGACAGAAGATGGAGAACCAATAAATATGATAGGAGATGTGCAATTCCCAGCTGGCCGGGGACGGTGACCACAACTTGCCGTCTGTTCACAGCTAATGTGACACTACACTTCATCACCCACAGCACATACTGACAGAGTTTCTTTCACCACTGAAATGTTTAGATGATACAAAACAAAGTAAAGGAAAAAGAAAATTAATATCTCACCATCCTTCCCTCTCTTTCCACACATATGTGCCAACTCAGAAGGAGATAGGAAAGGATAGGAATTTTTGTGCTTGACATAGCTGGGCAAGGAAGCCGAGCATAAAGCAGCAGAGGTGGCATTCCAGACATTAATACACGAAGAGTATCGGGTGTGTGATGAGAAGCAGCAGGTGGAACGAGGAGATCAAGTCCTCTGCTGTATATGGCCACAGGCTAACCCTGGTGGGTCTCCTCTTGCATCAGCCTCTGGAGAGAAAACTGCAGAAACCTGTCCTTCAAATCAGTGATGTGATTAGCAAAAAGAGGGGTGCTAAGAAAGGGAGAGAGAGCATTGAGGCCATTTTAAAAACAAGGAAAGAATTTGTTTGGCATCAGTGCTCTGGTACTTCCCTCTGGTACCTCTGCTACCATGAGAGATGCACTTCAGTGTTCCTGTGTTAGCACCAGCTACAGTTATTGACACGATGCTGATCCCTTGGGCACTGGGGTTTGCATCTTCCGCTCACTTTCTCTACTTCCTTCCTCACCACGCAGAGCGCTGGTGTGCAAGATGCAGGATGGCATGGTGGTTGTTCAAATGATGGTCTATAGCACCCATTTTGAGAGCCTTCTTCAACCTTATTTAGATCCTTTTTTGTTTAAACACTGCTTTTTTTTTTCTGAAGAAAATCACATTGAATATGTAAGTAATTTTTTTTTTTTTAATGCAGATTCCTTTACATTAGAGCTTGTGGGATGAAAAGCAGAGTTCAAACACAATATGAGGTGAGTGTGCCAAAATCTGCATAATTATTTTGGGGTTTAAGAATTATATGGATTTTTCCCTTGATGTTTCCCTAGCAGGAGCTCCATGAGCCTTGCCTGCCTATGTCCTTATATAGGCTGCAGTACAACATCTTTGGGGTAGGCTGAATCCATCTCAGTTCTGACCTGAACAGACACACTGTATGATAAAGGGGACAAGGGCATGCATTTATGGAGAACCTAAAGCCTAAAAATGTCTTACATCATTGTGTGAACATGGAAAACCAAGGGAGCTATGTTTCTAATGCAACTTTAAGGTGAGCATCTCTGTGGATTCTCTGAAGCCTTGTAAAGGGTTGAGATCATGTAGCAGTAGGTATTTTTATTAGACCAATATTTTTCTCTTTTTTTCCTCCTCTTGGTCAATAGTTTTCATGAAACTCATAGAAAGTTCCTAGTCTGGAGACTTATACTCTTCTGTTATACTTTCTTAAAACTGACCTGTGAATTAAAAAGCTATTAGGATGGACCCAGACAAATGTATTGGCAGACTAAAAGACAGTGTGATCTCATATGCCTGGTTTCCTAAGTAAACCTATCTAAAAGCCCCAAGGATCATTAGTATGTCATCTGTTACTTCCATCAGCATTTTTTGAATGCAGAAGTGTGATTTCTCCCAGAGCAGATGGGACCGGGCATCTCATTAGAAAGATTTCTTTGTAGTGATCTGTGCAATATTTGTTTATCCCAAGGGAAACAGTGAACAGGAAGGGTAGCTCTATTTTCCACATGTCCAACTACTTTGAAGCCAATGATATGGTCAGATGAAGTGGCTTGCAGAGCCACTGCATGAAAACTGCAGCTCCCCACAGCTCCTACTTTGTGATAGCTCAGAAGCCACAGAACATGTTTCTTTGACTGTTGTGACAGCAGTAAGCCAGGCCTCTGGCTCTTCCTTCTGTCTGGAGATTTCCCCATCAGGTGTATTTCTGAGCTCTGAGGATATCTTTGAGAGAAAAGTCCCTGCAGAAGTGTTTCAGCAAGTGGCAAAGGTAAGGCTGGCTGACAGGTGTTCCTGTAGGGAAATTTAATTGCCTTGGATGCAAAACCAAGAAAAAAACACCTCCAACATCTCCAAGACATATTAGGCTGCATTAGCATCTCTCAGTCTCTCTCAAAGCAGGGGGTTGACAGAGTTCCAGACTAAAGTAGGCTGCTTCCCACTGATCTCAATAGGAACCAGAGTAGCCCCTGTCACATAAAACACACAGGAGTCCCAATAGTGGCAGAAAATTGAAAGGAAAATATTTCCAATGGCTTTTTCTGAGGTTCAAGTTGAGTTGTGGGCAAAGCTTGTTTCTGATTTTCTGATTGTTTTTGTCCCTGCCTGATGAGCACATTACATAGCAAAGCTCAAATACTTAGCCCTCTGGCCTGATATATCTCCTCTTCACCTCTTGTTTCTTCATACGCAGAGAGCATCGGTTCCCAGCCAAAGCACACCATGATCCAAGTTTGCTCAGGAGGTACTTTCTGCCAGAAACTTCCCCTGGGAGATTTAAGAAACAAACAAACAAACCAAGCAGCCTCCACAACACCCCGATGACAGATAAACAAACAAGCACACACATACACACACACCCAGACACATACACACATTCCCCCTGTGTTCCTGAAAAAGCATCTGACCCTGCTCTCCAGAGCCCAGAGGCAGGAGGTGTACATTGGTGGTAAACACGGAGTACTGTGTCAGGGTGAATACTTGGAGCAAACTGCAAATCACTTTCTTCCCTAGGGCGGTAAGTTGAAAACTCCAGCAAAACCTGTTTTTGTGTGTCCAGTCCCTCTAAAAAAGAATGGAATTAGGATATTGTTCCTACAGTCATTTCCTACTGGACAAGTGTCTGTTTCCTTCACTTCAATCTCATTCCTTCTCTGTAAGCAAGATAAAAGCATTTCTCTAGTGGTGTTGGCTCTCTCTTGGAAATTTGCCACCACTGTAGGTGGGTTTGACAGGCAGTGCGTCCGAGTGGTCATGAGCTCACATGCCATGTTTCTGGACTAGCCCCACGTTCCTCCTGGTCAGAACTGACTGTGATACATATTGAAAGTTCTAAGAGTCTGACTAAACCTCGCCTCTTGGAGAAAACCCCATCCTTAGGCATGGAAAGATGGTTTGGACATTCAAAATGGTCTATGCTTCCTGATTCCAAGGTCCATGAAAGGAGGAGTTCCCTCTGGTTTGGTACCATATATGCTGGATGGAGTAATGTACTACACCAGAAAAGTGTGGTCTCACACTTCTACGCAAAGGAGTGTGCTACCTGTGGGCTGGGAGGGGTTCAGACAAGGCAGACCAATGATAAGTCAAGCAAGCAGTAGTCTCTTGCAGGTCTAGCTGGAGTGCTTGGAGACTACGCTGAGATGAGGGAAATGATTTTGTGAGTTTCTGCAGTGCAGACTTAATGCTTTACTGTTTTACTGAAATTGCTCTTCTACTCCCAGCTCCCTGGCCTCTGTCCTCCTTTGGTACAGAATCTCTTCTGGCAGGTCCCTCAGTGTACTAATAGGCATTAACTGCCCTATCTAACCTCTCCTGGGACCTCCACGCACATCCTCTGCCCCTTTGCCTGGAGCACAATTTTAGCTCAGCCCTTTCTTGCGTTGTGAATGTGCTTGGCTGCAGTCTTGCTTCTGATCCTGCTTTCTGAACAGATTTTGAACTTGTGCTCCAATAACTTGTATCCTGTATTTGTCCTCTGATGTGGATTGTAGCTTGTCCTTAGTTAGCCCTTATCTATTTGTTCCTGACTGGGTTCTTTGTATTAACTCTGGACTGGTTAATTGGTTGCCTCCTTCAGGGTTCTTAATCAGTATGTGATCCTGCTTTTGGGCATAGTTTGAAGGACAAGCTTCTTTGGGGACAACTCTTGCAAATGTATACCTTCCTTGGATAAATCCTCCTTCAGCTGTTACTGCAAAGCCCCTTCGTCCTAAACTGTGCCATTAACAAGCATAAAGCCTAGTCATATATATGTTTTTTTGTTTGTTTGTTTGTTTGTTTGTTTTAAATTTATTTTATTTTTAGGTGATGCTGATTATTTTCATTTTCTGTGCGGAAAGTATTATCATATTTGGAGGATTTCCTGTGTTGAAATGGGATTTCCTGTACTATTTTTGATAAAAAATCTTGATGGTTCTGCATGTAGGTTTGGTATGTTATTCCACCAGAGCTGCCTTGGGACAAGGAATCCTTGGTGGAGTCTGTGCTTGGTAGCTAAACACCACATCTGAGTTCAACACCTTCAGGAAACATTGGACTTACCAGGCTAGTGTTTATTGGAGATAGGCTCTTGTCTTTCATGTTCCTCTTCTGACCCTGACCCACTCCACACTTCCGCAGTGTGGGTGGTCTGGGACTGCAGCACAGGCCATTGGTTTTGGGAGCACACTGTTGTGGGTTGGAGTGAAAGAACCTGGAGTCCCTGGTCCAATGGAGGTCACCAACTCAGTGTGCTTTAGGTATGCTGTGGGCACTGGCCTAAGCTGAAGGCAGGGATGAAGTAGAAAGCTAGGTGGTTTAAACTGGGAGACAAACAAAAAAGATGGGTACTGCAACAGAAATACCATGCAAGGATGGATAGAAGGCATGAGGATAAATAAAATAATAAGGGGGTGCATGAACAGACTGGTAATGTGGGAAGAGCTGATCTCTATCACCCAGACCCCCTGCGTCTCCCTGAGACCATACTCCTTCCAGACTTTGAGTCTCAGCCAATGTTGCCCTTTTAGGGGCAGGCAGGAGATAAGCAGATGTGGAGCACACAGTGGATTTTATAATAACATGGTGGTTATAGACAATTGCCTAATGAGGACCAGATGGTCAGTTTTATTTTAAGTTGCCCTTTAACAACATTCCCATCTAAGCTGTGTTTTTTAAGTAATAGGTTTTTAATGAGATGCCCATAAGATCTTACAACACATCAGGTTTTAATCATGCCGACCTATTTAAATGGCAGTGTGTGTCTTCAGCGTTCCTTTTACGTTTTTATGGTGTTTAATTCCTTCCCACCACTGATCCTCACCCCAAACCTCAAATGGGCTGTGTCAGAGGGATTGTTCCTCCCATCACTGGATGCTGCCCCTGCTGAACTCATCCATGCTATTCTAAACTGAGACCAAGAACAGACCCCCTTCCAGGAGAGAGAAGGCACCGTCTCCCTTCCCTCTGAGGTCAGAGCGCAGCTCTGCTTTGCAAAATAAAAGCTCTGGTTATAAATACTGCTCTTGGATAGGGAAGGCAGGGAGCAGTGTGATTTATCTTGCAAAAATGAAGCCTAGCAAGCATTTGCTTTGGAATGATGCATCTAAATCCCCTGGGCAGCACCATGTGGTCTTACTGCAGAGGATGTCTGAGAGCCCAGACACAAAGCAGACATTTTTATGGTGATAAGCCATGAGGAATCTCTGAGAAAATGTTCAACTCCCTTGCTGTATTTTCACATCAGGAGGGGAATGTAACTGCACAGTATGTCGGCAATCATCTGCACTTCTTAGGTGGGGACATCAAGGATAGTTACCTGCCTAAGTGAGAACAGGGCAGAAAACCTGGTTTCTTGCTTCTTTGCCTCCAGTTTATCCAGCTAGGTCCTGGATAGCACAGGTAGCTCATCGCATTTCTGGGAGTTATGGTAACTCCACACCCAATTGCTCACTCGTCTGGTCAGGGAGAGGATGCACGAAGAGAGAATTCGGAAACGTGGCCTGATAACAAGCCCAGGTGAACAGACCTCCCCTGAATCACGTCTCAGTCTGAGGCACATGGGTTCCTGCTGTTCACCTTTATGATCTGTGTCAACCCTCTAGCCAGCTAAGCCTTCAATGGCCTTTCTGTTAAACACCAACATGACCTGTGTTTCCCACTGCTGGTGTTTAGTCTGATAATGAAAAAAACCCACTCTATTGTAAAAAGTCTACTGTCAGGACTCAAAATGATTGATTTATTTATTTAGTTTTACTAAGTGATCCTTGTGTAATGTCTTTGGGCTTCTTTCCTGCCTGTCCCCCTCTTAGAGATACTATCAAACACTGAACAAAGCAATGCAGGACTTTCATCTCTTGCCCATCTGGGGATTTCATTTTTCCTGTGATGTCAGAAATTGCAGATGAGACCAAGCTCTGCTTTTCTTCCTGGGTTCTTGGTTGCCCTTTGGTGGAGCCTATACTGAGTCTGTGACTGTGCTGGTTCATCATATTTCAAAACATTATTTGCTTAGGGTTTTTTTTAAAGGATTTTTTGCATGTTTACCCAGCCACCTTCCAGCAGCTGCAAACTTAGACACTTCTCACTCTTTGAGTGGAGGGGAAGGCATGCTGGTAAATGACACTGAAGGCATGTAGTAAATGATACTGGGGTATAGGGGGCATTCACAGCCTTTGCTGCATTTGAAGTAGTTCACACAGACAACTTCAGAAAAATAGTCTTCCCCTTGCACCAAACTCAACCCTATTTGCTTTGCAGTTCTTCTGTATTTAACAGTTCTTGCAGGTAGACACTGGGGCACACAAAAAAGCGCCTCTTGTGTAGGGCATAAACCAAAAGAAGCAGAGAAGTGGTAAGGTATTTTCTGGAGAGTTTACGTTCAAACATGACCTTGGTCACACAAAGAAGTGTGGTTCAGATGGACACTATGTATTCACTTCTCAAGTGTCAGCACAGAGCCCAAATTATCAGGTGCTTACCTGGAGAAACCCAGGCTTTGCTGATTCAGCTGTGAGCCATGGCCATGGTGGAGCATGAACAGCAATGAAAGGTAAAACAGTGCTGGTAGGAAGAACTGGAGTGTGAATCCTACTGGTAAAGGGCTTCTTAACACCAGTCTAGACTCCCTGTGCTGGGCTTAACAGCAGCATGTGCATATAAAACGTTTCGGTGGTTTTGGGGGAGACAGCAGATTTTGCATTTTATCTATTTTGAAGAAGGCCATGAGCACATTAAAAATGTAGAGCTCTGGAGAGCTCAACTAACCAAGCTACACTTATGGGCAAGATATTTTACCTGGTCCTCCCAGGAAGGGAGGGAGTCTGGAGTCAGTGATGCTTCTCAGTTTTAGTCTAGCAAGTAGGATAACCCCAGATCTTTCAGAGGTGGACAGAATAGGCTGGACAGTGTTTCTTTATATCAGTCCTGGAAGGCTAATGTTTTTTTTGTCTTTCCCAGAGTCCCAGCTGAAAGCTCCACCCTCAGCCTCAGTTCCAGTTCCATTTGTTTGAGAAGACAGGAGGGAAGCAAAGCTCCAAGCCCTGAATCTTCTCATAGCTCTCTGGTGAAGCAGGAGTAAAAAATGGTTTTCTCCCTCTTAGAGAGGCCAACAGGTGCCTGCAGTCTCAGGAAAGGGCTTATGGGTTTCAGCTCAGTTGCAGAGCTGTCCTGGGGAAAAAGAAGGAAATGGAAATACTGTCAGTGACTGAAATTGCTCTGCAGCGAGTGTGGGGAGGTAAAAAGCTGCAGACAGAGGTTTGTTCTTGAATTACACCATCAGGAGGATGGTGAGAGGTGCCTCCTGTGCAGGCACCTTGGCATGCAGCACTGTTCCTTGCTGAGAGGGATGCTTGAGCCAGAGGGACTGCCTGCCCCAGAACAAATAGCAGTGCCCTCTACTTCCTTCCTGGCCTCCCCTTTGAAGGTTTGCTGACTCCTGCAGCCTGGTCTCTGGTTAGCTGAGCAGCATCTGTGTGAAGTGGAAAGTGTGTGTGAGCGCAGGGGCTGGGGCACAGAGCCACAACTGGGCTTGGGGCCCTGAAGCCATGCTGTCTGAGCCAGTAGCTGCTCTGTGGGTTCAGGGAGCTTTCCTTGGAGCTGTGGCAGCCTTGCAGGGAAAACAATCAGAGCTGGAGGGCGTGTGTACTTGGCACGGAGCTAAAGACCTCTTCTCCTCCACTCGCCCACCCCCCAGTGATGGGGCATGTTTCCTGCAAACACGGGGAGTAAGCAATTTGTGGTGAGCTCCACTGCCTGATAGCGGATGGAGGAGCCCCAGCACAGCTGGGAATGAGAAAGCACATGACAAAGCAGCAACTAGGGACATGGACTTTGGCTGGCAAAAAGACAGAAATGGGGAAAACATTGGGAAGCCATCCGACTGGGAGTACCTCTTGTCACATGAAGCTGGCTTCTGTGAACCACAGAGATATGCTTCGTGCCCACAGCACCCACTCCTCAGTTGGTGCTGAAAAAAGGGCTGGTTTGCTCAGCTTTGCTCTCCCATGGTGGTGTGAGACAGCTGCTGGGCTTAGCCCCTTCCCTGAAGCCAGGCTTGTTCATCTGGTTTCTTGCTCCTGCAACAGAGGGTGGCAGCTTGAGAAACTTGGTCTCTGCTGGTGATTCTGTTTGGGCACATCAGTCATGCCCCAAGGCAAGAAGAGTGCCTGAAACAGTCTTGCAAAATGAGGGAGTAACAAATGTACTGGCGTCAATCCCAGTGTCGATGGGACCTGAGCATTGCAGCTGGAGGAGCAATAGGGTTCAGAGAGCTTTGCTGGAAAAATTGAGGCATGGAGGGGCTGGCAAGGATTTGTTGCTAACAGTATAAGACCTCTGGCCGAGTGGCTCTGAGTCCAGCCATGCCATAGATTCATAGGGCAGCTTCTTGTTTTTCCCTTCTGTGATGATGGAAACATTGCATAATAGTATCTTCCTTGTGGGAAGAGAGGGGAACTGTCTTCCCATCAAAGAGACTGAGACCACCAGACACAGCCCCGAGGTAAAAGAACATTAAACCAATCTGTGAGGGACATTACCATGAACTGTTTCCCCGGGGCCAGGTCAGAAACCCAGCGGATAGTCATTATTTCTTCTCACCAGTGCTTTGTACCAGAGACAAATCCCAGAGCACAGCACCCATACAGAGCACGAGCTTTGTAATGCCTTTGATTCTGCTTTGCTGGAGATGACCTTCTCTCAAAGAGTGAGGCCACCCAAATGCATTCACCAGCTTCTGCCAGGCTCTTTGAAAGGAGGCATAACTGGCCCTTCCTGCCCCTTGTGGGAAGAGACAGCCCTAGCAGGGCAGTTGGGATGCTCAAGATGAAGTTTCACAGGCTGTGAATGCTTTGGCACTGAGTTTACATTCTGCTTGTGGCTGCCAGTGAGGTTCTGCTGACTGTTTTACTACAGCAAAGCCTTCTCGTGTTCCCATGGGTGGCCCAGAGGCATCTCCAAGCTCAACAATGTGAGGGCTAAGAGGGGTGCAGCACCTCAGATGCTATGGGGAGCATGACTTGGGTTTGGCTTGATGCTTATTAACTCTTGCTACACTTTGATCAAAGCTGTGACCTTTGGGCAGCCTGGCCTTTGGGCCTAAATGTAGTATGGTAAGTGATGGTGCACCTGTACGTAGATTGATATGGCTGAGCTCCTCTCTCACTTTTCTGTGCGGCAGGATTCTTAATGTAGGTTGTATCCTCTCTCTGAATCCTTCTTTTCACAAGTCTGGCAGTAGTTTCCTATCTTTGGAATCTCTTCAGTTTGGGAAGCTCAGTGGAAAGGGCTTACAGGTTTCAGACCAACTAAGGGGAGGGACAGATGGAGAATATGTGACATGCAGACAGTGAGATTGCATAAGCCTGTTCATTTAGGGAATCATGTTAAAAATAAAAGGCACTTTGTAAAATAGGAGGGCTGGGAAGGTGGGGTTTGCAGGCAGCCTGGCAGCCATCTGGGTTCTTGGTTGGTTGGTTTCAGAAATGTATAGTAAAGGTGTCAGCAAACAATAGACTATGAGCCCTTGCCACCCATCTCTCTGTCTATCCTGAGAAGAGGGTCATGGAAACTTTCCCTTTCTCCTATTGTTTCAATGGAAACACTTTGCCCTCTTCAACCTTCCTCAGAAAGGATGCATCATGTGCGTAATTAAACATCTACAGAGAAGTTTTTCCTCTCCTAGCCAAAGCTTTTCCACTGCAGCTTGACTTCACTGGAAGGACCCTTTCTGCCCTTCCACTATATAGCCCTTGGGCTGAGCCTCTTGAGGGCAGGTTGAGTGTCTTCCCATGCCGGAATCTTTTTTTATGCTGTTTGGGTATGTCCAGGTGCTAGTGATGCTTCCTGTGCTCTGCTTCATCCTGCTTCCTTCTAAGAGATCACTCTGCTCTGTATCAGAAGGGGACAGTGCAGGATGTTGAGTACAGAGTGACTGAAGAGCTCTGTCTCACATCTGGCTCATTTTGCTTTCTCAGAAGATTCCTGCTGAAATTTGTCACATGGCTAAGGTACTTCAAAGAGCTTGGGGTGTCTCTTATAGATGCACTGATGGCTAATCACATTTCCTTTGTAAGAGTAGGATTCAGTTTGAGATGAACACTCCCAAACGTCGGTGTCTATCACTCTGAGCTCCTATTATGGAAGCTGGCTGAAAGAAACCAACTGGGTTAAAAATGACACATGGCAGAGCAAACCTGCATCACACCAGCCATGTTTCCTAGGAAGTCATGGTAACAGAAGATGACCAATGAAAACAGGTAAGTCCTGGCTATGGTCTGTGACTGCATGGCACAAAGTGAGCATCACCCTCTGAGATGACTATTTATAACCCTCCTGTGGGCTTGGAGGTGATATAGTTTGTGTCCAAGCAAAGCAAATTCATGGAGATTTTTTTTTTTTATTATTCTATGTGTCTATACGGACACGTGGGATGCTCTGTTTCCCACCTCAGTGATTACACAAGGGATTTGGCTGGTGCATCTAGTCATGACAGATGCAGATGTGCTTGCATTGCATACAGAAGGGAAAGCAGACAACAGAAATTCTCAGAAATGTGGTGGCTTGCAACATGGTGGAGTGCAGATGTGTCTCTTTGTCTTGTCATTTGAGGGAGCTTGCAAATGTACTGCAGAACATCTGTGTCCATAACCTTGAGTCTGTCTATGACTTTGAATCAGCTGATGCTAATGTTATGTGACTGCTGGGATGGAGCGGACTTGGGAGATGCAGCTAACAAATATTCAGTACATGGGGAGGATTGGAGTTTGTACTGACAAGCTTGGCAGGTTGTTGAGGCAGGTTTTGACTACACATGTATAAACAGGAAGACATAAAATCTTTTGGCTCCAGAACTGGACTAGGGAGGCTCAAGAGCTGGGTTGTGTTCTTGGTCTGGCTGTACTTGTCTCATTAGAGACACTACTATTTAAAACAATGCCTTGCCTCAGTTTCCCCTGGCCTACTCTCACAGCAGGCCATACTGGCAGCCTCCCTTGTTGGTGCTGATGGTGGTGATTGCTGCTGATGTGCTGGCAGCATCTCTGGCATTCAAACCAGATAGCCTTTGCCTATATCCTTAGCTCATCACACATTTTTAGATGGAAATGGGCAACACATGGAAGAACATCTGGACCCCTTCCAGGAATAGCTGAAAGCTATTCCCTAAGCTCTTGCAGAATATTGCACATGCCACAGGCTAGCTGTCTGGCTCTCATATCTCCTCAGATGTGCTGACTGTTCCTGGGCCTTGTTTGATCACGTGCTTCCTTTTCCTTTGCTGGGTTCAGGACTAGATGACTGCAAGATCACAAGCATAGTGATGACAAATTTGTTATGGGTCTGGAGAATGCCAGCATTAATTTTGAATTGGGCATAGGTGTCTAGATGGAGGAAGGTACAGTTGGGTCAGAATCTGTGCCTGCTGAGAGGCTCCAGTGCTTGGAGCATGGGTGGACATTCATTTAATTCAACCCAACACTCTCACTGCAAGTTCAGCAGTGTGGCAGGATAAACACTGGCTCAGAAACATTTGCAGTCATGCAAGGGAATAGGAAAGCAATGAGATCTTGGGCATCAGTAGAGGGATCATCCTGGGAACCAGGAAGGAATTAGCCCATTCCTTTGCTCCTTTTAGCCACACAAAATTGGCCAGGTGCATTGTGGCAGTTTATTGCTTTCCTCAAAGGCATTAAGTTTTGGCTGCTGTCAGAGAAAGGATATCAGCACATTGGTTTGGGATGGAAACCTTCATTCCTGTGAGTGAAAGTTCCAATATTTCATTGGATGAGAACGTACTGGGGCCAGAAAGGGATTTGCCTCAACAAATTGCTTTTCTTAGGAAAGGTCAGTCTGAGATGAACATCCATTTCCACCCCATCACTTTCTACCTGCCTTGCTGTTGGTTGAGTGGCTGTAGGATATAGGGACAACCAACCTTAAACTTCAGTCCTCACTGGACCCTAGTTAGCCACCTTAGCTATGAAACTGATCCCTTTGGCTCCTGGTGGGGGCTGTATACGTAGAATTAAGCTCAATTGCCTGTACTTAACGTTGTGGGTTCAGGGTTGAGGCCTATGAGAATTTGGGACATGAGGGAAAACACTGACTGGGTTTCCTATTCTACTCTTCTCACTTTCTTTGGCTGTTTGATCTTTTTGGAGTTAATTCGTTTGTTTTCTTCTATTCTGAGAATCAGATTCAGACTTGGTGCGACTGTAGGAGCTGATGGAGTTACTCCCAGGCTGAACATTTATTTCTTTAGTCTTATCTGAAGAAAGCAGTTCATCTGCCCCTAAATCACGGCTGTGTATCTTCCTCATGTGCCTTAGGTCTTAAAAAAAAAAAAAAAAAATTTGCAGGGAAAATGCAAGATGAGTCAAATGAGTGCTCAGATGATTCCTTTTTACTGCAAAATTCATGGCTCCTGACTTTTCCTCCCAGTTTCATGCTCACCCTGTGAAGCTGCAGACTATGCTGGTTTGGTCACTGAATAGTGGTACTGCCTCAGGTGAGAAAGAAGGGAGCAAGTTCTAGAAATCAGGCTCTGCAGGTGGCTCACATTCAGCCCTCAACCTCTGCAGCCAGCTGACCCATTGGCACGTGACAGCTTTACAGAAACCTCAGCTCCCAGCTCTGCAAAGCTAAGGGGCTACCAGTTTCCTGTCACTTCTTTGAACTAAAGAACAGGTCTCATCTCCCTTTTCCATTGGGACTGCAAATAAAAATACCCCTTGAAAGTGGTGATATCATTCTGCACAGCTTGAAATCAACAGCATGGGAGTGATGATGGCATGAAGTCAACTTGTCTTCTGTCACCTCTTAGGTGTCACTGCACCAGAGATTTTTGGCATAGCTAGTCTGAAAACAACCTGCTTCCTGGGTCTGGTCCCACTTAGCCTGAACACCTCACTCATCCAAAATGTTGGTCATTGGTAGGTTGGGCATCAAATACAGCCCAGACCCCCAGATTCACTTCCTTCAACACCCACTGAGTTGGGTGGGCATTGCCCTTCAGGCTGTCCAGGCTACCAGTCAGAACAAGTCTTGTCTGGACTGTGTTATGCTCAGGTATCATGAGGACATAACTAGAGCCGTACTTGGGACAGAGACATCAGCTGCAATGTGAAGTTCCTGCCTAAACCTGACTCATGGCTTCTTGGCTTTTGGGGGCAGGAACTCTGCCCTGTTATAGGAGGGCACAATGACCTACTGAAGCAGGGATCTGATGAATTGCATATGACTAATGACAGGCAATGAACAGGTTAAGAGTCAAAATGCCAGCACAGCCCTGACTGTGCCTCCATTTGAGTTCACAAGGTGGGGGAGTTGCAACATATACACACTGTATCAGAGCATAGCATCATGTCATACAATCTTGAAGCAAAAGGAGGTAAATAGGAGAAAAAAGAAGGTGGGTAATGATGGACAGTAGAGGTCTGAAAAGGAGAAAGAAGGGAGACAGTAGGCATGCAAGAGAGTAAAAGCTTAGTTTGGAGGAAGAAGAGTTGGCTTGCCAGGTAAGCAATTTTTTTCTGTTCCAAGTGCTCCCCGGCTCTAATTTATACAATATAAATAATTAAAAGCTGTGCAGGCCCAGTGCTAATCCTTGTGGTATTCCATAAGTAACTTCCTTCCCGCTTAGAAAGAATTCCATTGAGAATTATTTGATGGTTCTTGCTCTGCAGCCAATTTTCCACTCCTGTGCGAGTCAGTGAGTGGAGTCTGAGATCTCCTTTTCCTTGGTTCCGCCTTCCCCAAATTGCATGGAAGAAAAAAACCCATAATGTGAGGTCTAATTCCTCTCATCCTGGAGCTATCTGCGCTGCTAAAATCTCACAACAGACCTAGAGGGAAGAGGAGGAGGTCTTGTGGAAAAGCTGTGATTTCTGAAGCCAAATTCAACCACACCACATCCATTTGGTCACATAAATCAGTTCTACAATGGTCCTGCAATACCACTGCAGCCAAAGTCTGACAATCTAAATTGATATGGTGCTGCGGTATTACCTCAGAAGGACATGGTGCGAATGGAGGTCAGTTTAAACTGTTCAAATACATTCTGTGGGAGCAGCAGTAACAGGATGGGGACCCTCAAATAAAGAAGAGGTGTTTTCTTCTTCCTTTCTCTGTACTAAATTGAATGGATCTGCCTTGCTGTCACTGGGAATACATGGGCTTAGAAAGAATTACAGAGAAATAGTAAAACTCGGTAGCATGTATCCTGTGCATAAGATGGAAGATTTCTTCAGTGCTTCAGTCAATATTCAGTACTTTTGGCCTGAAAAAAATTGGGATGTGACTCTGAAAAAGGCTGTTTAGCTGCAATCTCTGCTCCTAATCACTGGGGATCAGATCAGCTCTAGGCAATCTTCCCCAGAGAGGGAGCCAAGCCTCAAAGGCTATCAGCTGTGTGTTGCTGGAATGGCACAGGTCTAGTCTGGATGCTAACATATTGCAATGGAGAAGGGAGAAAAGAAGAGTGTATTTGGGGAGGTGGGTTGTAAAAACTGAAGTAGGCTTTTCAAGAAAGAAATTACTTGACTCTGAGCAAAGGTTAAAGATTATCATGCATTTAGAAATTCAGGATCCTTGCAGAACTACTATGCTCAGACTTTCTAAGAGGAAGGGAGTGAATTCCTAGTCGCTGAGTTAGAGGTTAGGACTCATGAATTTGATATGAACTGGCTCAATTGCAAGAAGTGTTTTCAACAGCAAATTTCAAAACCAAGTATGACTTCAACAGCCAGTTCTACAGAACTGCACCAATCAGCATCAAACTGCTTGTATTACCCTCTGCCCTTACTGCTTTCATTATATTTCCACAGCAGAATAGCCCAGGAACTTACTTTTCCTTCTAGGCCAACAGGCTATTGTGGTGTCCCAGCAGGTACAAATAATGAAACACATAGTTACCTACATGCCCTGGATAAAACAGTGGTAAGTCTCTGCATTAGGGCTCATCTGACCTCAGACAGACGATCACACCACCGCTTCACCCCTGCAGATGTTGTAAGTTTTTGGGAGAGGGGTGGGAATATTTGAATTTCTTGCCCACTGTGAAAGACACATGTTTTATGGAGAAACTGCGGGTGGATGTTTTCCAAAGTAACATCTGAGACTCTATTGTTTGATGTGCCACTACCAGGCCCAGCTTTGCCTTTGGCATTCCCTGCCCTTTAGGTGCTTGGCAAAGCAAATGTAAGGGGAAGACAAGATCTTCCAGTAAGGACAGCAGTGAGGCAGCTGTGAGGTGAAATTCACCTGTGTTTCTGCAGACAGGACAATACTCTACTACTAATACAACTACTCCCATAAAATCCAAGGAGATGTGCTGTTGCTGCATGCTCTGGCCAGTTGCCGCTAATGAATCATCCAGTTCCTGGATCACTCCCATGAAGGGGATGGAAAATGGATCCAATCCAGAGAGATCTTTGAGTTCATTGCAATGTGATAACCCTGTTTACAACGTTAAGAACTCCAAAAATTCAGGAGGCCCTGGCAGAACATCTGCTCATTGTATGATCTTGCCAGCCACTCTTTGGAGATACTGGCTCTGTGCTTTATTTGTCTAATTGAGATGCCTCAGAAACAGCACGTTGTTATATCTCAAGGAAGACTAATGGGTCTAGAACTCTGCTTCACTTTCCAATGAAAACTGAAAACTCTAGTTCAGCAAGTTTTAGCTCAAGTAAGTATCCCAGGGCAGATCAGCTGAGGGCTAGATGACATACTGCCACTATAGTTCCCCATTTTATAAATTTTTTTCTTGCTGATCCACCCACAGAACTCTGAAATTACTGGTAAAAAACATATCTGTGGAAGGTTTTTGATCATGTCTGAAAAACTTTTCCAAGCACATGTAAGAAGTTGTTGATGCACACATTCTGCAAGAAACAGGTATGGAGAGGCGTGAATGGGGGTGAAAATAATCCCCAGGTTCACCAAAAGAAGATAATATAGATGCCCTGGAAATAAATTAAAACCTCGTCTACACAGTTACTGTTATACAGCTACACAATAACAGGTGACCATCACATTGCTGTTGTGGTGGAAAAGTCTTTTCAAGTTCCCAAACTGTCTGTGAGTAAAAGTTGAGTGGTACAGGCAACACCCTGACTAGAGACCATCCTGAGGATGGCCCTGTGAGCTGTGTTGCCTGTTGCAGCCATGCAGTGACCAGAGAGACATCCGTCTGCTCACAGGGAGAAGCTGGTGCAGAGCTGGGACTAGAAAGGGAGCTGCCTGGTTGCCCTCACGCTGCTCTTGACCATTGCTCATTCCCCAGGGATTGTGGGGACAGGCTGTGCCCACAGAAGGAGCAGAACTGCAAAAGAGGGCACACCACACTCCACCAGTAATGCCTGTCCCATTGTCCTATTGCCAGTGGCTGAGGTCCTGAGTGTTCCCAAGATGCTGAGGATCTGGGCTCCCGTCAGCCACAACAGCAAAGCTAACCCGACCCTGCGGGCAGTTTTCCTCTCTCGGGGAACTGCTGGCTGGAGGCAGGGCCCCACAGGCGAGCTTCAGAGGACTCAGGGTGACACAGCTGGGTGCGTCCGCCTCCCTGTCTTGCTGCCCAGGAATGAGATGCTGGAAGCAGTGGAGCTCTGCGGCCTTTTTGGGGAGCTAACATATAATTTAAGGTCATCACTAGTGCCATTTGGAGAGGAGCTAGTATTTCCTTAACTGAAACAGCAAGTCTGAATGTAATTACAGGATTAAAGGCATGTTCTGGGGCTGAACTCATGATTTATAAGCAAAGTTTATGCTTTCAGTCTGTTTACAACGTGCTCTTGGCCCTGCTTAACCCTTCCTTTGCTGAACAAAAATGGTGATTGGATTACACCTGCTATGGTGTTCATGCATGGATTGGAGGGATGGTCACCAATGGGGACAGATTAGGGAGCTGTTGGATACATTCATCCCATAGAAGGGGGAAGTCGCTGTTCTGATAGTCTCCTTTTCCCTGTCCAAGCTGACTTTGTCCTAGCTACAACCCCACAGGTTGTAGCCCCAGCAGGAAGTCCCCTAACAGAGTATTAGCTGACTGTCATTTATTCAGCTGAAAATCTCTATGATGTTCCTCAGTTCTTCTCAAAGGCTTTTTGTGACATGGCCCCTGAGGTGGCCCCAACATTATTTCAGTCTTTCTGGCTGGGATGCTTTGGAAGGCTATTCTGCCTGAGGGGTCCTGGTACAGCAGGGAACTTGCAGGCCCTTAGGTGGTTGGAAAAGACAATTATGAAGGTAAATCCTGACACGTGGCAGACAAACCAAACCCCGTAAAAATTTCTCTGGTGATTAATTTGTTGAATTCACCAGTCTGAGGTAAAGCCAAAGTCTATCATGGAGAAAGGGGACCACAGCCAAATGCAGACCAACAATTCCAGGAAGCTGACTTAATGCCGTGACTGTCTCTCTTCACTGACTGCACAGAGATCCAATGATCTTATAGCCCTGGAGAAAAGACAACCAGAATTACTCGCCCTTTTTATTTTGGGAAGTAGCATGTGCAATGACTAAATAAAGCGTCAAGAGTGGGTCATCTGAATACGGGTTCAGTCTTTCTATGAAGGCTTCAAAGGATGGAAAATCTTCTGCAGTTCCAATGAAGTTATTCCAAAAGCGAGCGCGCAGTATTTTAAGTTTGCATTTTATAGCCAGAAAGGTGTCAAATTTAATTTCCTGCTGTTAGTTCTAGGAATGACTGTCCCAGTTTCCTGCTTACCATGGCATTTCTTTAAGAGTTCTGGTTGAATTCAGAACGACTCACAGCCTACATTATTGCCACTTCAGATGGAGTAGCACTTACTGGAGACCTATGGGTTACATTTTTCCAAGCATGTACCCAGAGTAGAACAGACATTGTTCATTTTGTTTAGTTTGTAATTAGCTGTTTCCAGATGGAACAAGATACTAAAGCAAATCAAGCATTTTGCTGCAGGTCCAGGGCTTTGAATTCATATTTTCTTTCACACTTAGAACAAACAAAAAACTTGCTGCCAAACCCTGAGTAAAAAGCTACCTTGTTGCTCTGACTGGGCAGGTCAGAAGTGATGGGGATGATGCATCTGGTGTCTTGTGAGGAGTTGCTGAGGGAGCTGGGAGTGTTTAGCCCTTGTAACAAGCAATATGAAGAGGAAACGGCCTCAAGTTGCACCAGAAGAGCTATAGATTGGATATTAGGAAAAATTTCTTCACTAAAATGGTTGTCAAGCGTTGGAACAGGCTGCCCAGGAAAGTGATTGAGTCACCATTCCTGGAGGTATTTAAAAGACCTATAGCTGTGGCTTTTAGGGACATGATTGTATGGTTGACTTGGCAGTACTGTGTTAATGGTTGGACTCAATGATCTTGAGGGTCTTTTCCAGCCTAAATGACTCTATGTGAAATTGGGTGTTCATGGTGTGGATTGCTTTTTGGACTATGACCATACAGGGATTATAAATTTAATAGGCAAAGAAGGTCTGAAAAGAAATATTCTGTAATTTACAAGTAGAAATGGGTTTTATTTACATTACTCAAAAGGGTTTGAGGCCCACTGAGGAATGGACCTGCTAAACCTCAGTCTTGTGTCCCCATAAACAGGTGACCCATGTTGTATGAGTGCAGCCCATCGTGTATGCAGACAGACAATGAAACATTCCTACAGGTGTCAAACAAAGAGCAGCTATGCCAGGTTTCTCCGGAAGCAATTATGATCTTTTTTTCTTTCCTCCCCCTTGAAGATGGACTTGTTAATTCTATATCACATTTCTGGAGCTGCCTCCAGCAGCCCTGTCCTTGCTCTTGCTTCCTCTGTAGTCTTTGGGGAGTGGGGTCAATGTAAGTTTGTATGTAAGCAACAACCCAAGAAGCAAAAAGGAGAGGAGCGATGCAGGCCTGGCAATTCATGTGAGCACTGATCCAAACTGATGTCATGCTGCAAATGTGAGAAATTTTGTGTAGAATCAATGTGTAGAGCAGTTTATGGTCTGCTTAATGTGTGCTATTTTCCTCATGTTCTTACAATCAGAAGCATTGTAAAATGAGAGAAGGCTGTATCTCATGTTCACTTTCTCTGTTTAGGCTGTTTAAGGTTGACTAACAGACAACCCAAAAGTTGAATGCAGGTCCCAATATTCAGTTCACAGGAGGACCTACCATTCTAGGAGTGTTTATTTTGGGAACAACGTAGACCCATGCTAGGTCTGGTAGGGTTTATTAGGAAAGTTGCAACATTAAGCTGCATCTGCCTGATGCCTGAACACCTGGCAAGGAATACATGAGTATCTTAAGAATGAGATATCCCTTCTTGGCTTAAGCTGTGGTATTGCTTAGCTTTTTTTTTTGGCTTGGCAAGTCTCCAACCATCTATCCACCCATCCATTTTTTTCCTATAGTACCAGTGCCCCTAGTTACTCAGAGCACTGTGTTCCAATCTAGAAGACCTAGACTTCTAAGGAACAATGAAGCAGAGGACATGAGAAACCCTATCATTTGTGTACCAGGGCAATGTTGTCATTACCACAAGTTAACAGTGATGTGTCCGTCCCTTGGTTGCTAATAACCAGCTGAACAGTTGATTGCACATGGAAGTGGGTTTCAGCGGGGCCACATGCATGTATCTATGCACATATTATCTACGAACAGAAAGGAAAGGCAAAGTGGAAAGAAAGGAAAAGCTGTTCTCCCAAAGATGGTGACTATGCAAAAGACAGGGTTTATGGTGAACGTGCAGCTGAATACACATTCCTACTGCAGTGATGTGGTTAGAAGAGCTGACACAATCCTTTGAGAAACAGAGACATGAAGGAATTCTGCTGATATTACACCAAATAAAAATGAAGTGAATAGAGTGTTCTGCTTGCAAACTCAAGGTCAGAAGATCAGAAATATCCAGAAATAGTCTTCCTGTGCAACATTTACTTAGACATGGTGGTATAGATATATATATTTTTTTTTTTTTTCTTTCTGTAAGGTTTCTGAATGACTTGGGGCACAGTGGAAATTGCTCACTGGTGAACATTTGAAACTGACCTCCATTTGAATTCAGCTGCAGAGTGAGCACTTGTCATTGCTTGAACTCAGCAGCTGAGTGCTTCCTCACTTCCTCACTGGGGTTGTCAGGAACCAAAGTGAACACATGGTGACCACTGGTGAAAGCTCTTTTTGATGGACTTGCTCAGCTTAATGCTTTCCTATCCAGGGCGCCACGCATTTCAGCTTCCAATTTTACCCCCCTTACTCCATGACACTGACAGCCTGACGGCATGCAGGGCTGCTATGTTCCTTCTCTTATTGTGCAGATGAAATGGGATGGTTGCATTTTTATAATGGTGTGGAAAGGATCTTTCTGGAGGATGAAGAAAATGGAGCTCCCTGGGTTTAGAAGGTGGAAGCAATTGCTGGAGTTGCTTGGCTCTGCCAGTAGGAGTGGCACTGAGGTATAGAAAGATTGTGTGTTGGGTGGCAGACAGAGCACTTTCCGTTCCATAGGGACAAGCCCCAACATTGTTTCAGTTTTTCTGGCAGTGATGTTTCAGAAGGTTATTCTGCCTGAGGGGTCCTGGTACAGCAGGGAACTTGCAGGCCCTCAGATGGGGCAATTGCTGTGATTGTAGGAGGGGTAGAGGAATGATCCTGTGGCTCAGTTGCTACTCTGGGTCTCGGGAGCTGTGGGTTTCATTCTTGGCTCTGCTGCTGTCTTCCAGTGGGCAAGGCTTGGAGTGGCACTCTCTCTCACTCTGTTTCCCAACTGCTCATTGCATGGTATCATGTTATTTTAAAACCCCAACCCGTCTGCAGTAAAATACCTCATATTATATATTATATAAAGCCCACAGCTTTGCTTTTGTCTTCAAAGGGTAATTTGCAAGAGGACATAGCACCAACCAAAACCCTGAAGCCCCTGGCCCCGCAGCATCGATTTCTGGATCCTTCAGCTTTTGTGCAATTGAAAATGAGGTGCTGCAGCAGTTGAGTCAGCAATCTCTGATAATGCTGCTGTGGTGAAATTTCTCTCTCTGCACAGACTTTGCGTAACATCTGCTCAGTACTTAACTCCTATTTAATGCCACAAAGTATAGCTTGACTTGGGCTTGAAATGAAGCTTAGGCCCTGCTGGAATGGGGTACACAAGGTCTGGGCTGGTGAAATGAGGTTCTCCCTGTAAGTGCAAGAGATGGGCAGTTTGCTTTTTCATCTTATTAATATTCATTAACATGGAGGGAAAACTGAGGAACCAGACTCATTCCCTTCCCCACTCCGCTCTTCTTTTATTTAAAGGAGATAATGCTATTTAAATCATAAAATTAAGAGTAAACCCCCATAACACTCAATTTACAATCTCCTGCAATACAAAAATAGGTGGATATAGAGAGATGAACACAAAGGCACAAGACCATGTGGTCTCAGGATTTCATGACAATCTTTGCAAGGATCTCAGTCTTGAAGACATTTAAGGAAGGATTTGTCAGGGCTGATGATACAGCCACACCTGTATCCCAACACTTGGCTTTGGACCTGCTCTTGGCAATGGTATGTAGCCAAAGTGGGAGAACAGAGAGGAAGTGAGCTGGAGAAACGGTGGAAGAATGAGAAAATCACCAATTTGCAGGACAGCTGGCTGAGAAAAGAAGTGACAGAAATCTGTGCTGCAAACAAAGGACATAACCTTCAGGAGATGCTGAGGGTCCAGAAGAACAGCTTAAGAAAGGGATTGCATAGTCATATGTCTCTGTGGGACAGCCAAACTTTCTCCCATATGAACTACCATCTGTTGAGACAATGATATTTTTGCACTATGGTAGCTCCTGTAGATCCTAAGTGGGATCAGGGACACTGCAGCTGACACTGGAACATCCCATGGCTCTGGAGCTTCAACATATGAAATTTGGCTCCATCAGTGTGGGAGAAGGAACTTCAAAACTCTGCTCTGCCACACTATTTCAAAAAAGTTGAGAGATCAACACGTGAGTAAAGGAGTAACAAAGCTTTACCCCAATGGACAGAGTCAGAAGGCATTATATTTTCTCTCTTTTTCAGGGAACCACTATCACTTGAGATATTTAAAGACCAGACTGGACTGAGCTCTAGGAAATACACAGTACGAAGCTGGCCCAGGACTGGCAGGGAAAGATGCCAGCTGGTCAAAGTCTTTTTAGTAATGCCGCTGTTTGTATGAATGTTTAGATTTCCTTGGCAGCCCTGTGGACAATTAAGAAAAGGCTCGGCTGAGATGTGAGCTGTCATTATTGGTCTAGACGTTGGATTGGCTCCACATCATAAAAATCTTAAAGATGGAGAGAGCTGTATGAGGCAGTCATTTGCAAACTGTAGAAAGCATTCTGCAAATCCATAAATACAGCTGGGGAGATAAACGAAGGAAACAATGCACAAGAATGCTCCCATTTGCATCCATGGCTAATGGCTTCACCAAGAGGTTGCATGTCAGTCACTGGGAGACCAGTCAGCAGCTCTGCTCTCAATTCATATGCTTCCACTGAAAAAAGAAAAAAAAGATCAAAAACATCAGTAGCTCAATTTTCTTTTCTGGCTTTGCTTTAAAATGTTGTTGAGTTTCTCTGACTCCTGTTGCTGTCAAGTAGTGCTTAACACTTCCAAAAAATTGCTAGCACAATTGCTGGAGCTTTGGCAAATGTCAGGACTGTTAGGTTTGACCACTGTGGGGGGGTTTGTATCTTACCTCCATGAGCCCAGCATCTAACTACATAAGGTCGAGGAAAGTTGGAAGGGGAGGCTGAAGGGAATTACCCATTGGAAGCCACACAACCATGTCAAAGCACTGCTGGAGACCAGGAGATAGTTCTGAGATAAATGGGAACCTGATATTTTCTCCCTCACTTGGCCTCTTCCTTGGCTTTGGGGAGAAAGTTGTGTTAGCACTCAATGGTGAAATTCATGGTTCGGAGGCTTGTTTTTAATTTCCTATTTCCACTGTGCTGGTTAGCGAAACTTCCGCCTGGAGAGATATCTAAAATTTGCCTGGGGTGAATGACATCAGTCTGATCTCATCTCTGCTCATTTATTCATACTGGTTATCTCTGGCTTCAGTCTTAATTCATTCAGATAATTGCATACGCTTTCCTTAGGGACTCACAAGCTCTGCCACCAGCCTTGCCAGTAACGCCCCCTCCTCGTGTTACCTCATTATTATTCATGCTAATGAGGAGTGGGAGGAAATCAGCCAGGGCAGACTGAGACTCATGAACTTTGTTCTCCCTGCCAGTCCTTGCCTCAGCACCAGTTTTTCCAATTGAGAGTGCTTTCACAGTGCTGTTCACCTGCCTGCTCCTTAATTGTGCTTGGGTCCAGAAAATGACCTTTGTGGATGTCTCCATTAATGCTCAGATAATATATCTTAGGTATTTTTTTCCTTAACCTACCCTGCAATAGGACTTTGAAGTCAGCAGGTTATCTGAGGAAAATATCTTGCCCTGTGCCTTTATGATCTGTGACTTCCTTTATTCTCTCCTGTTCCTATGTTGTAAAACTACTGAGTTAGAAGACACCCTCTATAGACAGGTTTGTGCTGTTTAGAGATGTGTTGTTTATGTATACAAGCTCTGCTGTAGTAGAGGTATGACCAGCCTCAACCCCCTCCCCAGACCCATTGTGTGGTGGAATTTATTGATGGATTTCATACCTGGGTCTCATGCATCTTTGACAGGGGTGGTCAGAAGCAAGGAAGAGCTTTTGTAAGAGAAATAAGCAGACTAGAACTCTTCAGCTGGGAAACAAGGTAGCCAAGGGAGGATTTTATAAATATCTTAAAAGCAGGAAACGTATGAAGAACACAAACAAGCAAGGAGGCAAATATAAACTCTCAAAAATTAACCAAAGGAACTCCTTGCCACAGGAGGCTAGGAAAGGTAAATAAGTTGGCATGATTTCAAAAGCTAACTGGATAAACAAAGAGCTTTTGAACACAAAGCCACTGTCTTAATGGAGAGTGGGAGAGCACTCTAGGAAAGCATCACTGTGCACTTGTCTGGTCCTTATATTCTTCTCCGGGCACCTGTTACTGCATAATGTCAAAGAAAAGGTATTGGGTCCTTTGGGCTGATCAGATCTGGCTGTACTCACGCGCTAATGAAATCAGCACAGTCCCAACCAGGGAGCAAGCACCGAGGATCTGGTCCAAAGTGTGGTCTGCAAGGTAGCTTGGAGCAAAACAGGGAAATCAGATCTTGCTTGCTTAAAATCAAAACCAGGCTTAGAAAGCAGTCCCAGAGCAGGAGCTCTGTTCTCCAGGAAAGTTTCCAAAACCAACTCCTGGCCTTGGAGAATAATATGGCAAACCACCAATAAATAAATAAGTAGATAAAGAAGTAAATGCAAAACCTGTGAAGAAATCTCCCAGAAAAAATGGCAAGAATACTTCCAGTTTTCAGGCCACCTGCTTGTCATCTATCACTTGAAAAAAATGAGTGTTCTTTAAATATTCATATGGGGAAAACAGACCCACCCTCCTGGGTTTGCATGGTGATTTATGCTGTGGCATTTTCAAGGTCATCCATTGCCTAAATCCCCTGTCTGTCTGAGGCCGGGGTCCTGCAAGGAACCTGATCCCCATGCTCATATATATTAGAAAGGATAGGGCCTGTTTCCATATGTGTCTTAGTGCTGGCATCTGAATTTCAAATGAATTTGCTGATTCCTCACTCTGTACTCAGACAGCAGCATTCTCCTTTAGCTGCTTCAATGAAGGTTTTCATATGAAGCATTTTCAGTTGAGAGGCTTTCAGTGGCAATATTCTCAAAAACACATCTCGTAGTCGCATTTCAGGCTCTCACGTCTGGCTCATAAACTCTCCCTGTGGGTTGGAACTTGATACCTTCAAGTTGTGCTCCTGTTCCATGAGGAAACAGAGCTAAAGGAGTCCTGCCACTCTGGGCAGTCAGGAATAAGATAAATCCATGTATGCATCCACTGGTGTTTGCTTGCTTGTTTGGTTTTTTGAAACCAAATTAAGAGTATACAGCATGTGCTGCTTAGTGTGGGGAAGATTGGGATCAATGAATAGAGAATAATTTTTTTTATATTTATTTTTTTTTGGACTGGAAGGGTTCATTGCCTTTCAGGAATGAAGCAAGTAAGGATGGACAAACTGATCTCCGAAGATGCTAATTTCCCTGTCTACAAATAGAGCTTTGGGCAGCCAGGTATAACAATAATCAGTTCTGCCCTGGTCAATGGTAGGTCTCCAGAATTCTAGCCTGATCAGGGACCTAGAACAGGGACCTTAAATCTCTCTCACCTTCAGCCTCTACTGGAACACATAGAGGTTCCATCTTCTCTAGCATGCACAGAGTGTTCACAGACCAGTCTTCACCTTGGTGCTCTCGCAAAATGGGGAGAAGGGCATGACCAAATTCAACTGCACACTTACTACCCACCTTGGTTGGAGCATTTAAGGTTGGCACATGGAGCACTGACAAAAGACCAAAAAGAAACACTAACTTCATTGATTTCAGACAGCACTTAATAATCCTGATTAGAAAAATCCCAAATGCTGTCCCAAAAGCTACCTTGTTTTGTTTGTTTAAGTGGAAAAGATAATGGAAGTATAATGGAAGGGGATTCCCCAGGGTTTTTTTTTTTCTCTCCCTCTTTCTTTCCCTCATTAGGCAAAAATCTGCTTTGTCAGTACCTTTTCTGAGCACCATAACAAATATACCTGTCTGTGACAGGCCTTTCAACTTAGGCTTTTGTGTTTTGCTTTGTATGGGGGGAAAACCCCACAATAGCACAGCAGATCTGTTAACTCTTTTGGGACTGAGTAATATGTCAGGCTGTGATGAGGTACAAAGCAAGGGAACCTGCACAACACATCCCAAGCAGCTGATCATGAACAGGGGGACCAGAGCAGTAACATGGCCCCAGGAGCAGCTGGGGACTGGGTAGCTGGAAATTGCCCACTGCAGTTATAACCTCCTTTGCCTTCAGCATGGACATGGGGACAGAGCAGGCATGGACCTACAGATGTAGTCTTCCAAGGGCAATTGTTTGTGGATGGGTAGGAAGGACACTACTTTGAGCTCTATACATCCACTCTGTACCTCTGCATTCTCCAGCAGAAGGCACATGGTGGCATGGAGGAGTGGCAGCATACTTTCTGTACTACTACTGTGCTCTCTGTATTAGTTTTTCTCCTTTATAAAATTCAGCTTTGGAAACATTGGCTTATTTAGCTGAGTTCAGATCTCTGGTCCTTCCACATGAAACTGCAAAAATGAAGGAATTTCTTTATTCTTGGTGCTGCTTAACCTTAGCAGTAGAGCTGAAGCCAGCTGAGAACACAGGAAGAGAAATGTTTTTTTTTACTGGTTCTGTACCTGTTTGTGATGACCTCATATATGAACTTGTCTTAGTCTCCCAGACTACAAGCTTTTTCGTGTTGCCATGAAATTCCCCACATAAAACATGAAGCCACAATTGAATCCTGATTTATATTGTCTGAAATGAATATAAGTCCTTGTCTATCATGATACCTGTGTCCTGGTAGAGGACTTTTCACCTCCTTCACACTTTCTACAGGATGCTCTCTCCACCAGATTTTCTGTTTCTTCCTTGGTTCTCTTCTGGGATGGATCCATGAGATCAACCGTCCGCTCTGCCTTTGAAGTTGCTGGTATGTCAAAAAAGAAAGGAACAATATTCAGTTATGAACAAGAGTGTGCAAGGGGGAACATCAGGTAAATCAACAAAAGTGAAACAGAACTGGCAGAGTAACACTCCCCTACCCCCCAACATAACTTAGAGAAACACAGATTGCTATTCCCACCATGTTGAAAAGGCAAGGATCTTGCTCAAGATTTGGAGTTACCAAGGCCAGTGTCCTGTGGGAGCATGAGCTGTAGGTATCAGACACTGCAAAATCTCTCTCCTCTCCCTACTCCAGATTAGGGGGACATAGATTCTGCTGCTATTCCTCTGAAATGTACTTTACTCTGAGCCATCTGCAAATGAAGCAATGATCTGCTGCAGTTCAACTTAGTCTGGAAAGCTGAGGTGGGATCAGACCACAGTTGTGCTACATGCCTCATAGGACTCTGCTACTCCAATTAGAGTAGCAAACCAACATATTAACTGCCTACTTCCTGTCTTCATCTCTTTGCCTTTATGTGTGTGTGGAACAGAACAGAAGCCAAAGAAAATAATCCAAAACTTTCTCCACATTTTCCCCACTGTTTTCCACTGAGAATATGCCTAGAAAGACTGTTCCTGGTTACTGTAATCTTGGATGCAAATCTGAACTGAGAACTCATGCTGGGCTATAAATCGTGCACATATTTGGTCCATAGATGCCTCTGGTATGGCATCATCTTTCATTATGATCACAACTACCAGGAAAAAATTGTGAAGACCAGTCCATATTTTCTTCTACACCAAACTATTCTCTTTGGTTTCCTCAGTTGTTTCAGTTTCATCTTTTAAACCGTAAGTCTAGAGCACAGTACTGATCCAGACAGACCAAAATGGCCTAGAAAACTCACCTCAGAAGTGAGGTGGGTTACTGTGCGCTGAGCTCTATGCTCTCCCAGCCAGCTGCCACTGAGCACTCTGCCTGCACTGTGCTGCAGGTGCTGTTGCAGCATCAATTTGGGAAGGTGTGTCCATCCCTCCAGAGCAACGTCAGCAAAGACAGACCAGTTCCTCAGGGCATCACATGGTCATCAGTGTGTAAAGTGCACAACCTGAATAATCCTCTGTCAGGTGCTGAACTGTTTCCACTGGCTGAAAGAGGTACCTGAAGATGGGCCATGACTGAGCACTGGTGTTTGTTAGAGAGAACAGTCCTTCCTTGTGAGCTGAAGTGCCTGTTGATGTCTCAGTGGGGCTTATTGCTCTCTCAAGGCACTCAGGATGCACTGGGAAATCTGATGCTGGGAAACTTGAAACAAGGTTCAGAAGGCTGGAAAAGATCAAGGCTTGAAATGTGTGAATACTGCTTTTGAAACCAGGACATCGAGTCCTTCTTGAAGACAGAAGGAAAGTAGTCCAAGAAATAGATCCGTTGCATGAATGATAGTATCCCTGGTGATGGCAAAGAAGCACAGCATGGGGTTAGCAGACAGGTGGATCTCTTCACCTCGTAGCACTTCCATGACACAGCAGAGAGACGAGAAGAAACATCAGAGACAGGTCCTCGATGTGCCTCAGTGAACCTCACTCTGATGACTTCCCGGGCTCTCTGGTTTGTTTTCCCTCCAATGTGGGACTTGAGCCAGATTGTGCTTGGCCTGTGAATGCTTCCAGATGTTCTCAGTCCTTGGGGGGACAGAGGCACACCAGGCTGTAATTGGTATTCAAGCAAACCCCATGCAAGGGACATATAAAACATTACCTATCCCTTGGCCAGTGCCTGGTGCCTGGGGGCCTGCCGGTCACCAGTGACAA
Source organism: Empidonax traillii (assembly GCF_003031625.1). Taxonomy (NCBI): domain Eukaryota; kingdom Metazoa; phylum Chordata; class Aves; order Passeriformes; family Tyrannidae; genus Empidonax; species Empidonax traillii. The sequence continues at coordinate 1,570,449 of NW_020955198.1, forward strand.
AGGGGAAGGAAAACATCACAGCCTGGTGGAATGGTTTCTTTTATTGCTGTGTCTCTGGGCAAAATGGCCAGTATGTTAAGTGGCACCTGGATGGAGAGGCAGGAGAATGCAATAGGAAGAAGCAATGAGAATGCAGTCCAAGCCAAAAGCACTAAAAACCTGAAGGAAAACATTGTTTGTCTCACTGCTGCCAAGTTTATTTCAGTATGTAGCAACCTGGTGAAGTACATTCCTTTACAGGGGAGGAATTACAGAGGACAAGACCTTGAATTCCTCCCATTTGCTCAAGAACTCAAGCAAACACCTCCTCCTTCTTCCCCCTCCTGCTGGTCCAATTTTAAGGAGATTTTAATTTGAGCCCAAAGTGCTGGAACATAGACAGGAAACAGTTTATAATTTGCAAAAGTGTATATAGTTTCATGGAAAAGCAACATATATACTGAAACCCATGCCTTTCAAATTCTTCCCAGCAGCCATTTCTTCTGGCCTCAGGACAATGAAGTCTCTGTGTTCAGGTCTGTTTTCGGTCGAAATGGTCCATGACTGCTCTTTTGTGACCAAACAGAATGCGACAGCAAGCTGGTCGGAGTGCTCAGTGCCTTAATTACTTCGGGTCATGTGGCTGCCTACGCTGCTGCAAGTGGCAAAGCACATGCAACTGAGGAGCATCATTTCTGCTAAAGGGAGACTTGAAAAGAAGTCCAGGAAAGTTCAAGCATCTCTCAGAAATTAGAGGCAGGGCTCCCATCAGCTTGTATAGGACCAGGACTTCTGCCTTTGTGTTGGGATGGATGGAGGGATGGGTGGATGGATGGATGGATAAATGGATGGATGGATGGATGGATGGATGTGTGCTTGCATTCACTGCAATGAGGTCGTTGCGAGTTAGAAATGCATTTGGCTTTGACTGCTAAGAAAATTGGGAGTCCCAAAGGCTCTTCTGTTCAGCCTTTGCATTTGCCCTAGAATTTTTGCAAGCACAAAGACAGGCTGAGCGGACAATGGCTTGCTTGACTGGCAAGCACAAATGTGAGCTTTTGCACGTACAAAGGATTGTTTGTGCAAGCAAAAATGTCATGCAAAATGAGGAGCATGTGGCCATGACAGGAGAGACTACAGAGTGAAGAAATCATATCCAAACACATCACCAGTTTGATTAAGGAAATTAGGGCAAAATTTGGAGGCATGTAAGTTGGCTTCTGAGTGAGAGAGAGGTCTCTTGCCTTGGGTGACCAGGAGACACAGTAGCTCTTGGACAGCAGGGGCTGCAGGGAGCTGTCAATGCTGCTGTTTGGATGTGGACATACAGAAGAAACCATCTGTATAGAAGTGAGACATATAATTTGTATTGGAGCTACATTGCATCCTGCCCAAACACTGGTGACCCAATACTGTTGGCAAGCATTAGCCTGAAACCAGATTCTAGACAGTATATACGTGCAAGTGTGCATGCAAAATGCACATCTAACTGCTCAAATAACTTCTTTGAAGCTATCAAAATTCCATAAAATGGAAATCAGAGAAATTATTTACTTTTTATCACTTGCACTTGCAGTAGTGACAGATATGCTAGTAGTTCAATTGTGACAAACATGAGGCATCTCAGAGAAGATATGGTTGGCCCAAAGAATTGTACTATTTGTCAGGAGTGAGAAAGCCTGTGCTGGTTTTCTGGGTTATGACGTTCTTTGGTTTACCAAAGATACTTGCCTGAAAACCCTTTCAAATCTCAGTTTTGAAAGCAGTGCTTTAGAGTCCAAACTCAAAATGCTGGTCTTTGAAACACCATGTAACATAAAGTACCCTTGGGCAAAAATCTTAACCTCCCTGTTTTACTCCCTTCTTTTGAAAATTGAAGGTAATTACGCCTAACTATCCTTGTCAACTAGGCACAGTGGGTGGAATCTCATGTTTTCCCTTTGGAAGGGATCTATTTCTCTTCAATTTGCAATCCCTTCTTGTTGCAACTGAGGCTCATGTAGCTACTGTTTAACCATAGCCACCCATGATTTTAGGCTGCTTTCTGTGATCCCAGCAGCCGCCTCTGAGGCCACACAGGCAGCACCATAATCTCAGGCCTTTTGGAAGGAATGTGCTGAAACTCAGATGGAGGATGCTTGGTGTCTGCAGATAACATTTTGGGGATGAACATTCAGTATTGCTGCCTCACCTTGTCTAGGGTATGGTGGCACTGTGATTCTATGGCTTTCCTTGAAAGTGCTCCTCCACCTAATAGTGGGTAGAGCATCACCAGTGCATGACCCCCACATCAGGAAGTTAAAGCACACATCGAGGAGAACTTGCCCTATGCAGTGATCAAGGTCAGCTGCAGAGGACTTTGATTTTAATGAGCAGATACAGAGAGCTGGATCAGGAATATTGTAACTCCTTATGGGCCTCAAAAAAGACACTGGGACTTACTGACATTTTTCCAGCTAATTACTTGCAAGAAGAAAGGCTAGGGCTTGGCTTTTGAAATGCAAAATGAGGAATTATGCAAAAAGAACACATAATTTAAATGGAAAGAACAGTCAGATCCCTGTGGTTTGAGGGGCACTTTTCTCTGCTTGGATTGTCTGGGCTGCTCCCTGTTGGGATGAGAGGCTTTGTCCTGCCTGGGGTTGTGACCAGAGCACCTGCTTAAGGGATAAGTTGCATAGAAAACTAACTAGGGACAAACATCTCTCCGTGTGTGCAAGAGATGAGCAGGGCATCAATGAACCTGGCTTGAATAGAAAAGTTTCAGACTTTCTGCAGCACTGAAAAAAAATCTCAGCATGCTTTTCTTGTAGAGTGCAAGTGGTAGTAGCCTCCTGACTTCCCCAGTAGCACCAAACATTGTGTCCCTTCAGAAAAACTGGTGCTTTTGCCTGAGCAAGCAGGAGACCTCCTCCAAGTTGTCCTCTATGTTCCTCCTGGATTGACTTCTGGGGACTGCTGTGGGAGAGCAGCAAGAGCACCTGCAGGATGTGGGTGAAGTTTCTGGCCTCAAGAAGGTGTAGAGATGTTGCCATGTTCACAGCACTACCACAGGAACTTGTACAACTGTGCTTCAGGAAGCATAGTCCATCTTTCCAAGACCTGTCATGAAGACAAAATATGTGTAGAGGGGAGGTGAAAAAGGAGTATTATAGGCCTTTCAGTTCATGCTTAGATGCAGAGGTTTTGAGAAAGAAGACATTCCAGCATTTTGGGTATGCTGGTATGCAGAAGGAAATACAGTGGAACCTGATGACTTCGGTCCATTTCAAGTCAACCTGTCCTTTCAGCAGCAGGTGTTCCTCATAGTTCTGGACATGAGATCAGCCAACATATGAGTCAGGTCTGATTCCAGCATTTAGAATTCTGGAGTCCCTATGTTCAGCTGTGTCACTTCTAGTTATTATAATATGGTTCAGATCTCCAAGTAAGCCAAATGGGTCCCAGCTGTCAGCAAAATTCAGCTTATATTTCTGCTGAGGAAGAATCCAGGAACAGTCAGTCCATTTGCAATTGTCTGTTACATGGAGAGAGAAAAACTGGTTCAAATTCTAGCTCTAAAAAGCCACAGAATGAGTTTTTGGGTTATTATTTCAGTAGTCTGCTTTCTCCTCAGAAAGATATCTGGAACAGTTTCACAAGAAATAACTTGTTGATGTCTATGGCACTTTTGCACAAGTGACCAGGTACAACAAGATGCTAGTGTTTGCTGACAAGGAACATAGATTCTTTTTGATGCTCTAGTGATGTGTATCTCAGAGATTTTGGGTGACTGAATGAGTGTCCTTGAAAATAATGTCAAAATGGCTTTGGTTCTTTCATAGTGAGGAGCTGGAGTTTCAGAAGTGCCATTTTACCTCTTTTATAGTTGAAAATGGAAAAACATACCAATTCTGCTCTGAGCCAAAAGCTAATGGTTGTCCATTCTTTTTTTCTCACAGACTTCAAATAATTTAATTCTTGGGATTCAACAGGAAAAGCCAAACCATTTTATTAAATATACATGCTGAGGAGACACTGGCCTCCAAATAAATAGGCTTTTCTAGTTGTATTTAGCCCATAATTAATTAATACACCAGACCCTAGTCTGTTTATTAACTACCCTATGCTTTCCTACAGGAAAAGCTGTAGAAAATGTTACACCAGGATCATAAAAGTTTTAGCTCACTCATCACAGCTAGGATATTCCTGTGTAGTGGATATGGATAACTTTATGGAGAGGATATGATTTGGTGACCTGCCATCGCAGAGATTCTGGATTTTGCATCACAATAAGTCCCCACATATCTCTGTGCTATTGCAGATATCCAGTATGGCTCTGGATGTGAAATTCACAATATTTTCTTCAATCAACAATCAACAGAGGGTCTGTGAACCTGCAGCAGAGAAGTTCCTCACTGTCTCTAAGGTCAGATGGAAGATGGATGAGGGGCTTTTGTTTTGTTTCTAAACACAAAATAATCTACTCTTTAATGCAAGCAGGATATAAAACTATATTCCTAAGTGAAACTGGGAAGTGGGGAGGGAAGGGGGAGACGAATAGCTATGTTCCTCATTCCTCAGTTTTTGGTTGTTACCATGAAGCTGCAGCTTTGAGATTCATGTGTTCTTCGTAAGATAGGGTTCTTGGCTTTCACTTTCTGAGAAAGAAAACAATCTTCTAACTTCTGCAATAAGGAAGAAAAACCCAAGTTAATGAAAAAAAGCACCCAGAGTCCAATAAACAAATGAAACATAATTTTGTATTCCTGTGAAATATATCCAAGACAACTCTGATTATCTGATCCTTTGGGTGTAGGAAAGCCCACTTTGTGATGCTCCAACACTTATGTCTGGAAACACTGCAATAACTGAAAGGTCAGACCAGCCTTGGCCTGCTCTCTGCCCTTGAAGCTGGTACAAATTCCTTTCCAGGTCAGAATTGCGAGGAATCAAAGTGATTGTGACCCTGCCCTGAACCCCAGGCCCTTTGGCAGCGGAAACACTTGGAAGCCTACATGTGCCCTGGTCTGCTTAACAGGTCTGAGTCCTTCTCCCTGAGGGGGGCAAAGCTGGAGGCATCCACCCTCTTATTCGCAGTTCGCTTGTTCTCTGGGCATTCAACTGCAGAGGGTGCTCTTGCTCTGCCTGAAAACAAAAAATTTGTGTATCTCCCGTCCCATCTCCTCCTTTCCTCTCTTCCACCCCCTCTTTTTAAATATAAGCAAACAAATGAGTCTGCTGCGACCTGAGTTCTGCCTTGGAACGAAGGAGTCAACTGTGAAGAGCTATTTCATGCCCCTCCCTGCCTTCGGGGGGAGGCTGGGGTCAGCATCGGAACTTGGAGGGGCTGCGTGGATAGGGGCCAGCCGGGAAGGGAAGGAGGCTGCTGCCTGTGTCATTTTCGCTGGAGAAAAACGCTGTCAGCAGTGGTGGCGGACAAAAGGATATTTGCGGTTCCCTGACGTCTGGCCCGGGACGGAAGAGGTGTGCTGGGAGATCTTGACCGAGCAGCTGAGACTCGGGGCTGACAGTGTCCTCTGGTTGTGCTGTCACCTTATGGCCGCTGTGTCCCGGGAAGGACTGGCATGCTGCTCTCCAGGAGAAATGGGCTGTTGTTTCTGAACCAGATTTGGGTCAGGGTGTTTATTAAAGCATCCCAAGGGTGCCTAGGTGTTTCTAGCTGCTGGGCACAGAGGTGCAGACAAGGCAATCTGTCGAGAAACTATTTACAAGAAAGCTGCGTGCCTTTAGAACACTTTAGTGCACCTGGGTCTTGTGTGCAAATACATCTTGAGTGTTTCAGAGAACAGTGAACTTTTAGAGCCATGGAAAACAGATGGGAGGGATCCTGAGAGGCAGTTCATTGCACTGACCTTCGCCAAGACAATGGCAGCTCAACTGAAAGCAGCCTTTGCCTGGGCTGCTCTTAAAATCCCTCCGTGATGGAGATTTCACAAACTTTCCAGGCCATCTGTTCCAGAAATTTACTCTTCTTGTTTTTGTGGTAGTATCTAGATTACATTTCTCATTCCTCGTTGCTCTTCGCTTATCAGTAATTAAATATACAGAGGATTTTATCTCCTCCATTGTGTGAATCTGCACAATAATTAGTAAACAATAAATCAGTGTCGTATTTTTCATCTGTATGCTGATTTGGAGACAACTCTAATAAACTTTATGTGCACCTGCTACTGTTGTTTCTCCGTATGGAAAAGTATATATGTCACTGAAATGCAATGCTGCAAGGACACCGACTAGCAAAGGGGCCAATATGGTGAGTTACTGAGGGTTCCCCTCAGAGTTGTGGAGGCTCAGCCTTTCTTGGAAAGGTGCTCCACAAAGATTTCAAATCAGAACCACGTTTGATGGTGGCCTTGAAGTAAAACTTCTTCAGTGCAAATCCACTTACATCTGGGAGTGAGAAAATGCAGCACAGGATGAAATTAGAAGTGGAATTTGTTTCACAACACTTTATCCTAAGCTTTAAGCAGGTGTAATCTTTTTTTGTTTGCTAGGGTCTTACTGTAGTCAAAGGTGAAGGACTGGTACCATTAGAGGATTTTTCTTCCTTCTGAAGTGAATTTTTAAGTTAAATGGTAATGAGCGCAAAATATAGTATCTTTCCATCTATTTTCTTTTGTTTTACAATACAGACTTGCAAAATTCATAAAGCTTCCCATATAGTGATGTCAGTCTAGCCAAAGAGTCAAGAAGTATGAATATTCTAAAACAGTTGGAGATATTAATAATTTGTGGAACAGAATTTGCTTGCTTAAGAAATTCACAAATAAATATTCCATACTGAACACTTCTGAGAATACTGAAGTCTTGGTCATGACCAGTTGCTAAGAGAAAAAGCCGCAGTCACCAAGTAAATCTCTTGTGCATCATTTGAACTTGTATTATATGAAGCTAGCCCTTGAAAGCAAGCTGTTTTCTGCCATCCCCTGAAGACCTGTGGTCATGGAACATTTATCCATTTTTCTACATGATTTCAAAATGCATTATTATTTACTTTGATGAACACTCAACATGAGTAACATGTTTATGAAATTACAGATATCAAAGTGGAGATGTAGCAAAGCTATCAATCTTCTCATCTGTTCTCTCTGTCCACTGAAAGGATAAATCATTAATTATCACAGCTATATGATTAGTTTAGAATGTTTTAGAAAATAGGACTAGTGTTTTTTTCTCTCCTGGGAGACTAATCTAAGGCTAAGTCATTAAGCCTAAGGATATTTGTCTTAGATCTTTTACCAGGAGGCACACTATGCCACTTCTGGTTAACCCATTTTGTAAGTGGGACAGATGAAAATATTCCTTCCAGAGAAGGGGATTCTTATGAAGGCCAACGTTACACTTTTGAATCTTCCACTGGTCCATCACATGATCTCAACTTGCTTTTATATGAGGAAATAAGGAATTGAAAAACCAACACAACCATTTTTCTCCTCCAAAATTTTCCTTGTCAGCTGTGACTAGCTGGCAATTTTCATTTGGATTTATTTTGATGTATTTCCATTCTGGTGCAGAGATTATGACAAAATATTCTTTTATATGCTTTTACTGCAGAAAAAAAAGTTATTTTCTTGCCAAGTCAGACACATATTTATGGCAGAAACAGTCACACCTACCTTCTCTCAGCAACTTTCGGTCCATCATATGAGCTGTAGCCAGTAACCTACACAGGGCAAACACCTCCTTTGTATTGTCAAATTTCATATACCACAATCTTCAGCTGAAAAGTCTTAATTTAGCACTCTGAGACAGGATCTGAAATACAAGTTTCCCGTGGATATCTGCCCAAGCAGTAGCTCAGTCCTGTTCAGTATCCTTTCTAATAACATGTGGATCTTTGGACCACCTCAGCTGTACCTGAGAAAAAAGTAGGGTGGCATTTTTGGTAGATGGATGGATGGATGGGTAAGAAAAACATTCTTGGGGTATGCTAACTGCTTAAAGATGCTTAGGTCATGACATAAAGACATCTGTTGTATCTACTGGTCTAGAAGAAGTGGGATTATGGCAGTGCTTCCTATACTAGTCTTCTTCTTTTCCTTCAGTATCTGTGCTCCCTGGGTCTGTAGAAGCACCATGTCAAAATGGGGTATTCTCCCTATGTTCATGTCACTACTTTGCCAATGGTAGCTAATGACAGATGTTTCTTCACAGGGCAAAATAATTTTTAAATGAACTCGTCAGTGGAAAGTCAGAAAGGCTTTGAAGAATTCAAGCCTTGTGACTGCTCTTGCTACACAAAGTTCTTTAAATATTTATAACTTGAATATTGCAAAGCAAATAGAAGGAAGGTGGGTATGGGCTGTACAAATTTACATGATTTCTTATCTCTTAAAAATTACTGTAGCCCTTCTAGCAAGGGGAAGAATTTGGTATACCTCACATTTCAAGCTCAAGCCTTTTGTTTGTTGAGTCATGGTGTCTCAATCAAAAACTTTCTCCGCACAGCTTCCCAAAAGTAAAGATTACCCTTGAACTCCAAACCCGGCTAACAAAACATGGGGCAGATGTCAACATTTTGGAAGTTATTCACCCTCTGCCAAAGCATACACATGGCTTGGACAGTAGAGCTGTAGCAGTGAAATCCAGTGAGGTCAACAAATAAAGGCAACACAGTCAGTGTATTTTACTAAGTCCTCTGACACAGGTACAGGTGAAAGATCAATAGAAGTTGGCCAGGTTCAACTCTCTCCTATGGGAAACATTTGAACAAATCTTGTTAGTCTGGATTGCTAAAGATCCTCCTCAGTGTGTTCACATTGGTGAGATGGAACTGGAAATGTGACAGAAGAGGCATGGGCTTAAACTGTAGGCAGACCAATGTTTTAAATAAAATGTTCCTGGAAGAACTCTTCAGTCTTTTTCTGTAGTAAGTTCTTAATCCTGCCCCATCCATCCTGTCCCTGTTGTAATTTCCATGCAATGCTTCCTCAGGCATCTCTGTAGCTGTCCTCCAAAGTGTGATATTTCTTTGTCCAACACAGCTATGGGAGAGAAGAGAAGGACAAGCCATGCAGGTGAGAAAATCTCTGCCCAAACTTTTTTTGGAGGCCAAAAGGACCCTAAGGAAAAAGGATGAAGAAAAGCAGCTGGAAAAAGAATGGCTGCTCTTAAAAGAAAAGATCAAGGGGGCATGAAGTGTTGGCCATGGATTTGTCATCTGTTGAGTTCTCTTTTTCTCAGCTGTCAGACAGGTTTCCTATAGGCAGATTCCTGCCTGCTCCCAGCTCTCTTTAAATTCAGTATCTTTTCCTCAAGTTGTTAAATCTCTTTCTCTCCCTCATGTAACATCCTTATGATTCTCAGATGGGGTGGACCTACATGTATCTGCTTCATTCCAGTTCTCATCTCATGCTCCCTCTCCTGTTACAAGCCTGTTTCAGTGATTGGTAAGGAGCAAACTAATCAGGAATTTTCTTCCTCTCCCTGCCCTTCTGACAGTTCAATATATTGCTGAGGACTGGAAACAAAGTTAAGAAATAAATAAAAGGATATTTAGCAATTAGGTTTTTATTGGGCTGAAGGATCCCCCACTCTCTGGATGCAGGAATCACCTTCCAGAGTGGAGAACTGCTGCTGGGTGGAATGTGTCAGCTGCTTACCAGGTCACGGGCACGTTACAGAGCCGTTGGAGAAGCACGCTGAGGCAGTGGCACGAACGCAACCACATGCTTAGCGTTAAGCCAGTGAGAAATTCCACTGAAGTCAAGGGGGTTTTTGCATGTGCTTAAGGGCTTTGCTGGGCTGGGGCTTACGAAGGAAGAATGGACTATGGGTTCATCAGATGGGATTGGACCAAGAATCTTGCACCGCTTCTCTTGCCAAATCCTGAAGGATGTCTCTGATTCACAAGTGATAGGAGTGAATTGGGTCATTGAAAAGAAGGGAATTCAGCTGACGCTGACCAGCTGGCCATAAGCTTCCTGGTTGGAGACTGCTGTGGAAAAAGTGTCTTTCTCTTATAGCCACTTAGTCCTTGCTATAGGTTTTGTGTGTGTCTGTGTAGTTTTATTTTGTCCAACTATCTAAAGTCAGGTAACTCATATGATGGAACAGGATCTATGCTCATGGATTTTTGGCTGTCATTATGGATGAAAGCACATAAAATAATGATTAAGAACAGTATTTGCAGAGTCAGCAGCTGAGATTCCTGACTTGCTACAGTTGTAGAGCAACAACATTGCAGTGGGCAAAAGATTAACCACAAAGACTGTTGAAAAGAAAAGAAAAAAAGAGGTTGGATTTGTCAGATCAAAGAAAATAAACTTGATGATACTTAGAGATTAAATTGTCTCAGGATGATATATGTAGCCATAAAAGCCTATAGGAATAAACTACGGCTCAGCTGCTGAGGAACTGTCAGCAGCCTAAGGACATTGTGTGGCCTTGACTGAGTAAGACAGGAGGCTAAGAGAAGAAGGGGCATTCACAGTCTCAGATCCAGGACTGAGTCACTCTATGGCTACAGACACATCACTTGTACTTCCCATTCTCCTCTCCCAGCCAAACTGATAAAATATAGAAATGAGAAAACTGATTCCAACAGGAAAAGTGCTTCATGCTCCCTACTCCTTTTGGGTCCAAGTCATCATGTGACACATCTCTATTTCAGTGACACTACTGTGCAAAGGGAAAAGGCTCATTAATTGTTTTCTGGATGTTTTGCAAAACTTTTCTTAATTCCCTGTAAGGCAAACCTTGTTTTCCCTTCCAGAGTTCAGTGAGAGAGAGAGAGAGATTAATCCCAACAGCAAGATTTCAGCCAATATCCTAAACAAGAAGGAAGGCCGAAGGTCAAAGCTAGCAAATTATATTGGAAGAAATAAGTTCACTGTCAGTGTGTTCTTTCATGAGCAGATTATGGAGGTTTGGAAACTCTGTCATTGCAGAGGTAGAGAAATACTGCTAGTTTGCTATAGGCAATGTCTAATCCCCACCCCTTCCATTCTCTTGTGAAATGAAAAATACAATCACCAAGGTTTCAAATAACCGATGAAGAAACAGTCATCCTTTTCCAGCAGTTTTGAACAAAAGGAGAAGGGCAAAATGTTGGCACTGTGAGCAGAAACACAGACCTGTGTAAGCTCAGTTTTTGGAGATGGAAGTCAGACATGAAGATAGAACTAGCAGAAGTTCAGAAAGCCATTTAACTGCTGGTACTAACCATTTGTGTGGGACTGACTTTTGTACTTTGGGAAAACTGTCATGCTAAAAGAGACAGAGCTTTGAATACTGCAGTTTTGTTCATTTTCAGGAAGCTTTGACAAAACCAGCAAATTCAAGTGATGGGAGGAGTGGATAGACTTAGATATGAAGAATGGGGATCCAGTGCATGATTCAGCCAGGAACCTGAGTGGAGCTCAGGAAAGCCACTTAGCCATGAGATCTTCTGTCTACAGACCAAGTACCTAACCTAAGCCAGTTATAGAGTTGTAGGATGGGTGAGGTTGGAATAGACCTCTGAGGTTCGAGCTAATGGAGAGACACAGGTATCTTCAAAACCTGCCCTCACCACTGCTCCTACAGCAGGGCATTTCCATTGGGGAAGTACCACCACCATCTTTTAATTAAATTATCCTCTCTGTACTGTTATGTCTTCAGTGCAAAGATAGTCTCTGACTTGGTCTGCTTAGTGCACAGCTCATTTAGACCCTGGGTATTTGGTGGCATTTTGCCATTGCTCCCCTAAAATCTACTAGAGACAAGTGCTAGATTTGCCTGGCTGGACTATCTTGTAGGTCAATGCATCGCTAGCCTAGTGGTTTGGAAAAGAGAAGATGCTATCTTCCAAGAGTGTTGTAGCACAGTGTACAGCAATGCAAATGGCCTGAGCATCCCAGTGAATAAATTTTTGCAGTGTAGATTGCAAGGAAAGCAGTCGAGTCTTCATCTGGATAATGAACAGGGGCTAGCTCCAGGAACTCTGAACTTGGTTTATAGTTTTTCTGCATCTAATTCATGCAGATGAGTGCTCAACATCTTAGTGCAGCACTGAGAGCTCTGCAGTTTGTGTTGGTAGGGCCTCCTACCATGCAGACTCAGCTGTTCATGCAGTGGAAGAGAGAAATGGATATTTGCTTAGAGGAACATACCAATACATAGCAAAGGGACACAGACTCCTTTCAGTCAGTAAAAGCATCGTGGAAAAGTCTTGCAGGAGAGGCTTCTGTTGCCTTTACCTCATTTCTGCCTGGGTAACTGCATGCTATTCTTCCCAAAGAGTTCCTGCTTCTTTGGCTGGAGGAAGTGCTTTTAACCCTTTGGGTTAATCTGCTGTATGAGGTCAAGACTGTTTAAACCACCATGTTTCAGCAACATGAGATGGTATCCAGCAGGGAGGAGGGGTTTGCTACTGAAAATGTTCGTGGAATCTCATGGAAGTGTTGTGGGAGTTCAGTTCCTTATCCTGGCTGGAAGGAGCAATAAGTACAGAGGGAATAAAGCAATCTTGGACACTTCTGGATTTACCTAGTAAGCTCTGTGCTGTGGGGTCTCAGATACTTATTAGATCTTATTCTGGAAATATCTCCTTCCTGAATGCCTTGTATCCTGCCTAGATTTTTCTAGATTTAGCCTTTGATACATGCGAGAGCACGGACAACTGGAAATGACTCAGATGCAGAGCTGTAGAAAGCCATTGCCTCTCTATTTCACACAATAATCCCCTGAAGCTTCACATCAGAGAAAATCCATGTGATTTCCTGCGATGTGGTGTCACATGAAAAGACATCTCCCCCAGTGCTGCTTGGAAATACAATAGTTGTTTTTGTTTTATCTACTGTGCCATCAGCCCCCCCAGCTGGGGACTCAAACATGCGTTAATTCTGCTTATGACTGCCAGGAGAGTTTATTATGGCCAACAGCAAGAAGCATGTAGGAATCTGTGAGGTGTGTGCATTTCTGCAGAAAAAGAGCCTTGGTCCCTGTTTGCTGTCAGCTTTCATTACAGCAGGAGAAACTTCTTGCTGGAGAGGGGATCATGTAGTAGGCAAACATTGCACAAGAGGGAGAGAGATGCCAGGACTGGCTGAAAGACTGTTGTAATTGGAGAGGAGGGAAAAGAGAAATCCAGAATCTGAAATGCAAGAGGAGAGATGAGATACAAGGTAGTCCTCAGGAGCTTCAAGTCTTAGGCTGACAAGATGGTTAGCTCCTTGAACGAGGGCTATGTAATTTTCTTTCTTTCCCCCTCTTCCCCCCACCCCCCTTACTGAGAGAAGCTCTTTTGTGTTGATTGGCACAAGTTTTGGGAGGATTAAATAAACCCAGTAAATGGAGACTGCCTTTTCCACCTTCGCTGGAGGCAGCTGTCTTTCAGCAATCAAACCAGCACATTGCTGCAGAGGCTCATCATATCAGTGCCTGATTGCATCCCAACAGCAGGAATGTTGTGGCACATCTCCAGCAGTGGTTGTCCCCTTGGAGGGGCTTTGTCTCTGTTGGTATAGTTTAAGTTAAAAGGTGCTTCAGGAGGACTTTAATCCGAACTACTGCTCAAAGCAGGGCTCACTTCAAAGTTAGATCAAGTTGCTCAGGGCCTTACTCTGTTCAATCTTATGTTTTCTTCTTCAGGTGGGCAGGATAACACTGGAACTTTACAAGCTGCTGGGAAAGGCTGGATATGTGTAAGTCTATGCATCTCTAAGAGCGGGCCAGAGGGTTTGTCTAGCAAGGGTTGGCAACGTTGACTCTGTCCCAGTTGCAGACCGGGAGTGGGTGACTTGTCAGAGGCATTAATTTCAGGGAGATTTGTTGTCTTGCTCACCATGGTTCCTAAAGCAACAAGACTACACTGTGTGGCTTTGTCTTTCTTCCCCCATAACACTGAATCCTTAAGGCTGGAAAAGACCTCTAATATCATTAAGTCCAACCATTAACACAGCACTGCCATATTTACCACTAAACCATATACCCAAGAGCCACATCTACACATCTTTTACCTCCTTTTTTACCTCCAGGGATGATGACTCCACCACCTCTCTGGGCAGCCTGTTCCAGTGCTTGACCATCTCATATGTATTGAATCATATTCTGAGAGGAAAAATTGGCTGAAAAGGGAAACTCTTTCACTTCCTATGTCTGGAGAAAGCTCAGTCTTTTCTAATACCAGCTAATTGGGATGGGTGATGACTCATGAGGCACAAAGCCATAGGAACCCGGGATTCAGCAGTCATCCTGTCTGCCAAATGACCTGCTTAGCTTCGCATTACCTCCTGGCTAAGCTAGCCTGACTCCATCCAGTGGTGCCAAGGATAGGACACTTGCTGAGACCTGAAAAGCTACAGAGTTGTGTTTGGTTTTGCCTGATCAGAACTGGCACAAGGTAGATATGATGAAGTCCAAGAGCACTGTATCAGACCTAACCCTTTCTCATCCATCAGGTATGTAACACCTCTCCTTCTGGAACTCTGGCCATTGCTCTCACTGCTGCTGACATGATTTCAGACATTCAGACATGCAAACAATCAAACACAGTTTGATGACTCTTGTAGAATGATTTCCGCATCATCCATTTCTGAAATTCATGGAGTTGCAGAAGGTGCATTTTCCCTCTGTTTCCTAAAGATTATCTTTAGTCAACTCCTTTTCAGAAGGAGTTAGTCAGTGGGAACTCCTGCGTTCAGGCGCCCACATTGCTCTGTGGATCAGGCCTTTACTGGAAGGTTACTTTCCATCTCCCAGTAGTGAGCCCTGGAGGTACAGCTCACACTCCCACAGTGCTGGCTCCTTTTCTCACTTGGTAACTGTCTTGCATCTTTGCAGTTTCTCCTCCTGTCGACATGGTTTCAGTCTCCTCTTTGTCCTGACTTGCTTCTGTGGAATGTAAGGCTTTTATTATTTTTTTCACTCTGTAAAACAAAATATGAACCTAAGCAATTCATGTCAAGACTTCAAGCTTGCATTTTCTGTCCGGGTTCTTCATAGAAAATAAAGAGCATCACCTTGTTTTTCCTCTTCTTTTTAACTTCCCTTTGTCTTCCTGCTCTCAGGAGATTTATGTCCTGTTGTGAAAGCACTGCACCTAACAACAGCCAGCTCTCACAGTTTCACTTGCTGTGCAATTCCAGTATGATCTTGCTTCAATGCATACTTGATTCAAGAACAGTGGGGTGTGTTCAGATGGATCAAGCATGAGCCAAACTCTTATTTTATTGCAGTTTATTTCTTTAGGAAGAGCCAGGGTTGAGCCAGGAGTTCATTGAGTTTTAAGCTAACACATATTCTCTCTCAGCAGGAGCAGGCTATGGGCATATATGGTTATTTACAGCAGCTCAGCTGAGGGAGAGTAACCCATAAATAGTAACTTCTTGTGTTCACTCACAAGCACATATTCTTAGAGAGGGCAGAAACCTCACGTTGCTGCCCATTCGTTAACATTCAGCAATAGGATTTTTGAAGGAAAATGTCTCCCTAGGTAGGATATCCTATAACTCCTGACCACAGGGGTTTCCTGCAGCTTCACCTCCAGCATCTGGTGTTGTCTGTATGTGGAGACAGGCAGATGGGGTAGACCGACCCCTGATCTTATTTGGGAGGACAGCAATTCCCATGAGCCAAATGCAACACTGGAGAAATATGTCAGATACATTCCAGATGGATATCCCTGGAGAGCAGTGCCTTAATTCATAGACCAGGCAAAGAAACTCTAAAAGGAAATGGCTTTCTCCCATCGCGGTGGGGAGCCTTGAGAAAGGAAGGGTAGGTCACCTTCCTAGGCCCAGCTCACAGGCTTGGTCTCACAGCTTTGGTGATGGAGTTGTCTGTAATCTGGACTGAGTAATCTCTTCCATCTCTTCCCTGGTATATTTCATAGGGATGCCTACAAATAGTCCTTACAGGTGTCCTTTTTCCATTACTGCTTAACTCAGAGAAATGACTTAACATCCTCTGCTATGAATGAACTCTATCCCCAGTGAACTCTGCCTGTCCTGCATTTTCAGATCAATGATACAGCCAATTTTTGTGGTACAGTGTACTAAGGCCAAATATATAGGCAAAGTTCTCTTTTCCCAGGATGTCATATTTTTCCCATACTTACAGTGACAGTACTTCATTTTCTGTGGGATGTACTTCTTGTCTGTGGGAAAGAATTTTTTTGCTGCCATCTCTCTATCTAGCCAATATATTTGTTTCACAGATCTGTGAGATATTCTAGACATCACATCCCCTCATTCTTTTCTCTAGGCTACATATTTGTGCACTTTATAAACAGAGTAGGCACCTAAATTTGGTCATCTGACCAGCTCTCTGGTCATCTATTGACAGTCCATGTTATATTTTCATTAATTACTTGGGACCTTAGTCTCATGTTTTACATGTAGAGACTATTTAGGGCTCCACATCTTTAAGTAGCATCCCACCCTGAAAATACCCAGGCCATCCCCAAAAGCAATCAAAGACATGATAAAGTATTACGATATTTACATAATAATTAAAAGCTCTAGTGATCTGAAAGCCCCACTGTGCTAAACCTTGAACATAACTAGGGAAAGAAACTGAGCTCTTCATCTCAGCATTTGTTAAGAAAACTGGTGGAGATAGAGAGAATGAGGTTCAGAGCAGCACTGCCAAATTCTGCTGCTCTGACAGAAACAGCACTTACCCAGGGAACAGTAAGGTTGTAAAATTTATGATCTATTGCAAAAGTCCACCTCTGTCCAGTGACAAAAGTAGAAAAACTCCCACATGAAAGAAGTACCTCCAGTAATCTCATTGCTATCTTCCAGAGGGTTAAATCATGATCCTGGCAGCTGACGATCCACATCCATTCCTACAGAGAGGCAAGGCAAAGCATAGGCTCACCTTAACATTGTGCCATTGATGAAGAACACATTTTGCACTGGCAATATTGATTCAAGCCGTGCTTTCTGCTTAAAGGGGAAAGAACTGAGGGCTCTTAGGAGGCATGTACTTTGGAGACCCTCTTGCTCTGACTAGCCTTGAACTAGTCTTGAACACGTTTCAGTCCTCTCTCCTGATGGAAACACGTTTTTATGTGTAGCAACAATGTGTTTTCCTTCCCACAGTGTATTTACAGATACGTGCTGCTTTCTGGCAGGTTGGTTGTGAATGACAGATTGGGAAGGATTTCACATCGCCTGTGTTTTCTCTGTGGGGTTAGACAGCATGTGGGTGTGGTGTTAGATTCCCCATCTCTTCACTTAGACCTCGTATTAGAGTATCAGGAGGATCTTTGACAGGTGCTACAAGACAGTCCTCTAAAGGGGATTCTGTTTGTGTAGTCGTCAGGTCAAGTGGTGTTATTTAAGCATATGTACTACGGTGGGTGTTGCAAACAGTTCCTTTAAGTTGCTCACAGCCACGAAACCATTTCAGCTGACTTGGTAGAGCTGCAGTCAGGCCATCTGCTCACTCAAAGCTCTTGACTAGGCTACAAACATTTTAGGCCTTTTTTTAACAGAGTCTTTCTCTCTGACTTCTCAAGTGCCATGTTACCCTGTTAATGCCCATTTTCAATGCCTTTGTGGAGGTCACATTTCTACCTTGACCAGGTGGCTGCTCCATTCAGAAGACAAAGGGACAAGAGGTTATCTGCAGCCTTACCCCACCATACACTTTGCAGCTGGTCAGGATCTGTAAATGTTAGAGGTAATATGGAGATAACTGGTGATTTAGTAAGATGAATCTCTAGATCTTTGGGTAACATAATGATGATGTGTGATGTGTGCTGAGCGCCCTGGAAGATCCTAAGTCAGGATCCCATTTTATCAGATGCAGGTAAGTTCATGATTCAGTTAAATTCACAGGCTAACAAACTGCATGTGTGTGCGTTTGTGTGTGTGTGTGTGTAGGAGGTGCCCATCTCTTTTTAATCAACTGAAAACATGACAGTTTACTGTTAGGCAAGAAGAAAAACTGAGGAAGTTAAAGATGCCTGTCTAATGCCATTGTATCAGGAACTGACTTTCTGTCCATATAAATTCCGAAAAGTACTGATAATTTACCTGTATGACTTTGCTCTCATAAAGTACAGAGTTTTCTGTGTCTAAATGGACCTTTTCAAAATGTCTCAATAAATGCATAGAATAGGATCCTTGCAACTGCTGAGATTACTAGGGTAAGGTGTGACAGCTTAAAGAAAATGAAGGAAATAATTACTGTCTAGAGGAAATAGCAAAATCAACAGGAAAAGCTCTTTTTTTCAGCCAGCCTTGATGACAGCCAGGAAAATTTCATTAGTCTTGAGAGCATTGCTTTACACTTTTATTTCCACTAGAAAACTGAATTCCCCCTGCTCACTTGTGCTTACATTTCTTTACTGAAACTACACTGTGCTTGTGGTACTTTACTATTTCTAGTGCTGAGGAGCTAGTGCCTCTTTGCTCTGCATGGGGAACAGCTTTAGCTGCCAGACACTGGACAAGCAAAGCCTTCATCCTCTGCCCAAAGATCTCACATACAACACCTGGGGCACAGGACAGTCCTGGAAAATGGTGGAAACAGGACAATGCATGAAAGGGATACCTGCAGCCCAGTATTTGTCATGGATCAGGAGTTCCTTTCACCACCACAACGAAATGTAAGAATTAGAGCCTCCTTGGCATTCAGTGGAGTGATTCCTGTGGACCTCTGTTAGCACTCCAGAGGAAGAGTAATGATACCATCCTGTCTGTTCTCCCAGGGAGCTGGAAACACAAATGCAATGTGCTTAGATATGACTGTCTTGCAGCCACCTGCAGCCATCCTTCTACTTCAAGACTTGGACATCCCAGTCCGATGCTCTGTGCAGCCTGTTATACTGTTTTTGATGGAGAGCCAACGCTGTATATTACAAAAGACAAAAAGCCCTTTTCCCCTACACTACTCAGCATCGTAACTCAAATCCTTGGCACCAGTGCTGCATGATGCAGGGGAGGAAACTCTTGCTGGATCCCAGCTGATGGGCCGCCCAGACCTAGAAATAGGAGGATTGATGGCCTCCATAAACGCCTTTGCAGCTAGCACTGCTGCCTGTGCTGCTGAGTGATCCCCGCCTGTCCCCTCAGGGCCTGCTTCTCCCCTTCTTGCTTGGTGCTGACACATTTTAGCAGCTGATAGATCACCATTTCTATACCTCTTGCCCCAAGTGAGACATATTTCATTCGTGGGGGATTTCAGCGTGAGGAAGGCTCTGAGACCCAAGCCTCATTCTGCAGGGTACTGTACTGCATCTGGGGTTATTTTTTCCTCTCTTCTCTTCTCTTCTTTTAAGTAGTGCTTTTAAGAGGGATAGGAGATGAGCCCAGAATGTATTTATTGAGCCCAGGGGAAGTGCAAGCATCTGCTAAATATTATGAAGATATCATTGATGAGTTGGTTTCACCTAAAGGCTGGGAGAGGTATGATGTTTACATGTCTCTTGTGGGATGCTGTAGAGAAGGGGAGAGGGATGTGATAGCTCAGTGATAGCTCCCCTTATCCAATGGTGGCATGTCACATAGAGAGTGACATCAAAATGGAGTCTTCTGTGTCTTCTGGTTGCACTGGATGTGAGGAAAGACTATGTGCTAGGCTTATCAGCAACATTCATAGCAAGATTTTAGTCACTTTTACTCTCAGATAAAAGATTTGTCTTTGCTCCAATGCTCTTGTGCTTCCTACAAAGATCTCCCTGCTTCTTGGTCAACTTTGGAGATGTTTTGGGATTTAAAGGCACATTTAGATTTCCTCTTTTTCAGCTGCTTTCTTCCCAATGGTTATCTTGCTGAGCATGACAGCAAGCCTCACTGGTCCTGCTTCTCTAACAGCTGGGAGGAGTCTATCATCCCTCATTGTCTGTGCTTATCCCAAATGATTTCCCAGGTGGGGTACACCTGACCCACCTCAGTTCCAGAGACCAGTCACTGGTCAAATGACTGCTTCACTTTTGGAAAAGAGTGCAGAGAGGTCCTGGATCCCAAGCTAAGATACAGGGCAAGCTTTTCTTGGGTGAGACCATCATATAACATTTATGCATTCAATCCCTCCCCTGAAAGTTAAATAAACAGTAACTGCAGTCCTGTTGTGACAGGAAACAATTCCAGCCTTCTGCTCAGAAGGGAAAATGTTGTCCTCCTTTGGGATTTGATTCTCTTTATGTTTATGTAATGACCAAAGATTCTGACAATAAAGTGTGATATCAAAACCAGCGAGAGGTAGGAAAGGAGCAAGAAATTATTTTTTCAAAATGCTCTCAGTATTCACTGGATCCTTTCAGTCCTCGTGGGGGAGGGGGCCCCTGCATCCTGTCCCACACCTGACATTGCCCCTAGCAAAGTTAGTCACGATGGCCCCATGCAGGTTTGGGATTTATTGTCTGCAAATTTGGCTGGTCTGATCACTGGTCTGAACACCTGTGGAGTCTCAGAGTCCAGACTATTAGATTAATCTGTCAGTCACTCTATATAACAGCCTGTCCTCCTCTCCATCCCAGTCCGGCACTCCCTTCCCAATTTTGGTGTATAGCTCCAAGATCCAGTTTCACTGGAATGTAAACAGTGTCTGAATCCCCCAACTTCCCTGCTTTGCTTCCGCTGTGAGTGCACGTTGGGTATATTGGCTGCTTGAAAAGTAATTATCCTCACTTTCCACCTGATAAATTAAAGACCCCCAGGTTCTTTGCTTAATGGTGCAGAGCAATCCAAGAGTGATTCTTCTGCAGAAGCTGTTAGGAGAATGTCCTAGCAACCTCACACCCTCTGGTCCTCATTGTGCTGGGACAACAGCCTATTAATCAGCCTGACCTGGCTTGGAGATGGCAAAGGTCGTGCTGCATGAAGTCTAATCGGAAAAACAAATTTCACCCCTCTGGAGCGCTTCCTGGCAGGGACGAAGGGGGAGACTCGCTTGGTTTCACACTTAAGCACTTTAAGTATTTTTCCAAGGCTAGAGGACAACTGATATGAAGGGTTTGTACTTCAAAGAGAGGAGCACAGATCCCAAGGGCTGTGTCTGCATTGCACTGAAGTCTAGTTTTGGGAATGATTGGGAGGATGATCCCAGATCAACCCACTTCACATCTGTTCAGCCACTTCTAGGGGAAGCGGGAAGCAAGCCTGATGGAACGCATGATACCCCAGTCCCAGATTCAGTATGACCTTGGACAATGCTGGCACATCTACTGCCTACAGATAGAGATGAGAAGTCTGATCTCAGGCTCAGAATGGTCCTGAAAATTCAGTGTGACCTGTCAGTGGTTTCCATATAAGAGAGACTGAGCCATATCAAACAAAAAGTCCAGCTGCCCCAAACTTTCTCTCTGGTAGAAGCCAACAGTGTGTGCCTGGTGAAGGAAGATGCATCATAGGCAACTCTGCTAACATCTGGTGGCTCAGAGATGCTGTATCTCTGTGTAGGACCCTTTGATGGATTGTTTTTCCATTAATCTATCCATTCAGTTATTAAATCCATGCAAGCTTTCCATTTTCTCAGTATCTGGTGTCAGACATGAACTGTTCAGTGATGAATTATGTGGAGGTCTTAGTTTTCTGTTATGAGCCTGTCTCCTTTTCAGCCTTACATTATGAGGGCCAAGCTACAATCATCTCCTATTAATCTTCGTTGTTTAGACCCCTGTAATGCCCTCTTGCAGTGGTAGAGATATGCTCTTGTCCTACTTGCAGTGGTATTGAAATTTTACACCCTTCTTGATTCTAGTATGTACTTCTAGGGAAACTGGAATAGTTTATTGCAGTGGTCCTAGTAACCATGAATCTAGGAAATATAAATTGTGTAATCTGTCTGTGAAAACATCTCCTCCATCCTGGCAGGTGTTGATGTTCACAATTTGATAAGCCAATGTAAAGACAAGCCAGGAAAAATAATGCATAAACTGCAATTTATCCTTGTGTAGGCTTAGTACAAGAAAAAGCCCCTCAACATCTCTGGTTGTTAAATATCATGCTTGACCATTCTGAAATCCAAGAAAGCAGTCCTGTAGATGTAGGATTGATTTCATTGGCAAGCAAAGAAATTACTGCCATTTGGCTCCACAACAAGAACAGCACTGTGCTGTAGTTTATTATTTTCTTATAGACTCTGCAGTAGCTGTACACAGTTAATCTTCTGATCCTTTGGTGTGAAATGGCATATACCTTCTTGGGCTAGAGGAAAACTGTATAGCACTGACACCACTACAGGTGCATCACTCTATAGCACCAACTTTACCTCTGGCAAGAGTTTGCATGTATTTAGCAGTGAGCCAGCAGTGATGTTTTCATCATTGCTGTAGAAAACACAGATCAGCAGCTTGTGGCTTGTGCTGATAGTTTCAATTTACACTTTTCCTTTAGTAGTTACAGACTCTATTTTTTTTTGCTGTATGTATACTGCTGTATGTATAATGTAATAATAATTGTGTTTGTACCATGAACATCTCTATTGCTAGTTTGTGATAGTAAGGTGTGTTTCATCTGCATACATTCCAGTAGTATAAAAATGATTTTAAGATAAGACACAGGTGCTACTGCTCTCTGGGTTTTTTTTGGCATATGCAAAATCCTCTCCTCAGCCTTTTAATTCAGAAGAGCTTCCAACTGATTCTGACTGATTTTATATTTTTTCTATCTCTATTTGTACCAGAGGTACTTCTGTTTGGCTTTGTGGCCATCTTGAATTAAGCCTCTCCTTGTGTACATGAATATAAAAATGCTCAGGAGATGTTAATAACCTCCCAGCTCTAGAGTGTTTGAGATAGCAAGGCAAGGTATGAGGACCTTGACTGCAACAATCAGCCTTATCATCAATCCCAGACGTGATTCAAGTTCCCCCAAATCCTTGATGGCAGAAACTTTCAGTTGCTCTCTTGAATTTTGACATCACAGTAGGACTTAAAGTCTATTTCAGGGGCTGTGCGAGGCACTTTGGATCGGTTCTATTGTGCCTCAGTTTCCCTGGGTTAGCAAAAGTCCCGTCCTGTATTATAAAGAAGTTGAGAAGACCTGTCCCAATGCAAGCAGTGACATATTCAGACAATACTGTTGAGAATCAGAGAGAAATATTCTGTGTCCAGATGTAGCCATGTCCAAGTGCCTTGGCACAGCATTATCTTTGGAGCTTAGGGCTTTGCCACTCACCATGCAGGGGAATGAACTGAGGGGAGAGAAATAAGCAAGGACCAGAGTTTGTTGAGGTATGACATGTGAAAATAATGAGAAGGAAGAGGCTTTGTTGGTTCGGTGGAGGAGTGGCTCATGGGGAAATGTGCCAAGAAATGGCTCTGGCTAGGCATAGTTTTCCTCTCCCTGCTGCAAAAGTTTAGTGGACTGGGTTTTAGTGGTACTAGTAAGTGGTGGATGTAAGGAAGTGCATGTGTGACTCCTGGTTCTGTGCTTGCCTGTTTTGCCCCTTTCCTTGTTCCTGGAGGTTGGAAACATATTTGTGTCTCTGGCTTACAGCTGTACTTTGGGCTATTCCAACAGTCTTTACTTTTTAATTTTATGTGAATTTCTGTCTCATCCCCAAAGGCATATGTCCTCATTGTTCTGAGCTAAAGCACACATAGGCTGTCTTAATCTGCCCTATTCCAGCTAAAGGACAGAGGTGAAGCATAGGAAGCATGTTGTCTTGAAAAGAAAGAAAAGTTATATTCTTTTGTTCTGCATAACTGGATTCCCACTCCACATAATTTCTGTGGATTGCCACCCCAGTGCTTGGGGATCACAATCTTTCTTGGCTAGCAAAATGGTCCCTGTTGGACTTCCAGCAATTTAGAGCATGTTCCAGGTGTACAGAGTTTAGACCCTGGTTTGACCCTGCTGTAGAGGCTTGTTTCTCTGCTATGCGTCCTGCCTGGCATTGGGATCATCTGGGCAAAGTCTCTTCCTGGCCCTAGGGAGTGGCAGTAGGACCTGTTCTATGGACCAAGCTGAAGATCCTCTTCCTCTCTCCCCTCAAGCTGAGTTGAGGCCAGCAACAGCTTTCATGACAGTCTGCTACACAGTGTGCTCTAAGTGTCCTGGTTGGAGGCTGATTTTTCAGTGGAGTGGGGATATTAATCCATGGAAATGGCCATGCAGCTCCTGGGGAGAAGCAGATGGCGCTCTCTGAGGCTTAACTGATGAGCTTTATTGGTGAGGCTGGGCTGAACAGATTGGAAAAAGAACTAAGCACAGGGTCCTTGTAAGCAGCTGCTGAAAAGAGATCTTCTGGAGGGAATGGGAATCAGAGACAGTATATTGGCTAAAGTAAAAGGACTGTGGCAAATTTCTCAGCTGGAAAGGGTGGAGCTCTACAAATTCATGTTCTCCTGCAAGTGGGGAGAAGAAAAGCCCCTGCTAGATACAGTGACTTCAGCTTTTCTGCTATATTCTCAGCCTCCTCATCATGTTGGGATGTTATTCTATGCTAGTAGCATCGGTGTCCACAGCTTGTGAGGAGGGTGTGGAGTTTTGGAGTTCATGATACTGATACTGGTCAGTACTGGCATGAAAGGAATTAAATCATAGGAAACTGAGTCAAAGATTGTATTCTCTACTTCTGACTCTCACAGCTGATGGCTTACAGGCCACTGCTGGTCCATGAGAACTCAGATGATGACTTGTGAAACAGCAGAGAAAAAAATGAACACATCAAACCTACAGATGCTTTCTTGCACAACCAACATCCTGTTTCTGTTCTGGGAAAAAAGCAGAGGAGGCTGCAGACACATTGGAACCTGCTGGACACAAGGGGCAGCAGTGAATGGGTGAAAATGCCCTTCTTTGTGGAGGGCATTGGCACCAGCTGACCGCAAGAGAGAAAGAAAAGGGATGTGGTGAAGTGCCTGCCAATAACTGAGGGAGCCAGAGGGAGATTCCTGAGAAGCCCAGAAAATATTTTGAAAATGGGGATCCAACCCAGCGTGGCAAATGCAGCATGACCCTCCCTAACACAGCATGGGGAAAGCAAAGAGCATCCCAGCTGCTTGGATACTTGACACCAGTATCACACTCAGCAGCTCTGTTCTCTGGTGCTGCTTGCAGTTGATGACTGAGGGTCATTTCCAGCCTGGGATTTCACGTGTGAAGCCTATTCAGTGTACAGCAAATGCTGAGACTTTCAGAGGGCATGACTCAAGTTAAAGGCTGGGAAATGAAACAAGGAACTGTTCCTTGAAACCAAGCTGAAGTACATGAAGATAATAAAATGGATGTCCAAACTGGGACCTCTTTTGGGGTTGCACAGCGCTGACAAGCTGACATGGATGTGTCACATCTCTCAGCTTCACAGCTCCTGACACACAGCACCAAGCTCTCCCATATGTCAGGAGTCACATTCCCCACTGCTGGAATGCAGCCACCTCTGGAGCAGAACCCAGCAGCTGTTTAAAGAATTGACAGAAACAAACCAGGGACAGGATGCAAAGACACAGCCAAAGGGCAGAGAAAAACAAGGAAGGAAGCTTGTCAACCAAGTCCACAGGGTGAGCGTGATGGTCTTAATCAAATGATAAAGAGCATGGCAAGTTACCAGGCATCAGCAGAGCTAAAGGAACCACCTGGGTGTTTCCTGTTGGCCTGAACCAAGCAAAGGGTAACACAGCTTATCTGAGATCCTTCTTTTACATAGGTTGCCATATCCCTTGTGTTTGTTACACTGAGACTGCTGATGTAGACTGATATAGTAGCTTAGCTGATGCTTAGTAATCCATGAGGCCATGATAAACTGGAAGGAAGCATGACCCCTTTGTGTCTGATGGATAAAGAATGTGAGGTTTGGTTTCTCTCTTCAAGCCAGGCTCCCCATTGGGTCAAGCTGTTAAACATTTCCGCTCTTCGAACCCTGCTACTCAGATTGCCGTGGACACTCAGAGAGGGATAATCTAGAAAATAACCTTAAAATGCTATCAGAAGAGTCAGGAATGATTAAAAGTCTCATAAGCCTGTGGTTCAGAGGTTCTTGTGTGAGATTTATCTACTGAGACATGAACTGTGCAAGGGAAGGATGAATCCATGCAAGTCCTATTCCTCAGCAACCTTCCCCAGGCCTCTGTTGCAGAGATGACACTTCACTGGATCATCAGATAATTCAATTACAAGAGTCCTCAGGAGTCCTCAGTACTCAGCCTACTTGTTGATTTGGGGGCGTCAGTGGAGTGTTTGTCTGTCACAGCAGAGCTCCTTTTACTTCCTTCTCTTACAGCCCAGTACTGAGTATTCAGCTGAGCTAGTCAAGAGTATCTGGACTGGCAATTACCTCCAGACTCCAGCTTAAAAGGAATTAATTGGAACAAGCCACCAGCTGAACCCACCAGGGAGACTGAAGTGCGGAGACATCCGGGCTTTGTGTGCTGGCACCCATCTGAACAGGCTGGCCCTGGTGGCACAGGGGAAGAGAAGCGGAAGGTTTTGAGGTAGATAAAGGAAGAATGAAGAGATAGGAAGCTCTGAATTCCCACACTGCCATTGCCTCTGCCATTTCAGTCCAGAGAAAGCTCTCTGCTCCCCACACACAGATTGCCCCTTGCTACCATTGTGTATGGCTTCTTGGAAAGCCACCTACAAGCATCCCCACGTTGCATTCACTGTGCAGTCACAAAAACAGCAGCCATCTGGATTCTCTCCAGCTGTCCAGTAAGAGAAAGGAAAAAGTATTTAGTAGTAGCACAGAAAAGGGGGTAAAAAAAAAAAAAAGAAAAAGAAAAAGAAAAAGCCAGAAATCATTTTTTGTGGCACACTATGACGCACAGATTTGGGAATGAGGGTTGTGAAAGCTTTTTGTTTAGCTTATTCTTTTCTGTTCTGACAGCTGATAAGTCCCATAGCTCAGAAACATCTGACAGGACTGGCTGAAGTAAATTCATCTTTCATCTGCCCATCATGCTCCTGAAGTGGAGAGTGACAGAACTGTTTCTCTTCTGTCTGAATGTTGCTCTCCTTTCTTCTCCCTCTTTCGCGTGCTGTTGTTTGGAGCTTGGGAAAACCAGTTTCCTTCCTGCCTACAGCCTTCTCCCCAGGTTCAGGGCAGCATCCGTCTGCCCTTGCACCTGCTCCCTACAGCTGCAAGCTGCCTCTGCTGAAACCATTTGCACCCGACCAAGCAGCAGGCTGATGGGGCCCCTCTGGCTTCCCCTTGACTCTTTTCCCTGTCATATTTTCCTTACTGCTCTTGCAATTAGCGCGCTTGTTCACTGCTCTTCTTGCTAGTGCCTTCTGCTTTCCCAGCAGGCTCTCCTTTTACCGCCTCCCCAGGTCCTTGTGCACTCACTATAACAGGGCTTCTCAATGGCAGCTTTTGAGATACAGCTCCTCTTCTTTACTCTGTACCTGTCCCCAAAACTGCTGAGTATCCACTTCTCAAATGCAGAGATGTATTCTTCATGTCCCACTCATTTAAAATGCCTTTAGCAACTTCCACAGCTCTTCATTGGTGCTGGCCCTGCCTAACCATCACATAGTCACTTGTCAGTGGGGAGATACCCCTGATGTTGACCAGCCACTACAGTGGCTCACAAAAAGCAGAAATTTGGAAAACAAAATAAGGGAAACAATTGAAAAAAAAAAAAAAAAGAGGCTATCAACTATTTGGATTACAAATGGCATTGTATTCTGATGTGAATTTTAACAGCAAGAAAAAACATGAATTCTAAAAAAAACCAAAAACCCAACCCAAACAAACCACTCTCCTGGCTGCCGGAAAAACTTACTGTGCTTCCTGCAGCAGAAAATCAATGATCTAATTCACTTGAACTTGACAGACTTCATCTCCCAAATAAGGCACACCATTGGACACACTTGAAGATGCAAAGCTGTTTCGGCAAACTCCCTCCTTTGCATCACAAGACTGTCATTTTGACCTACATTAATTTGTTTCTTATGTATGTGAAGAAAAACCAGCACCTGTTTTCTGAAATGGGACCTCTAACATTTTATTCATTCATCTCTTACAAAAGGCTGCACATAGTGATTTTTTTCTGCCATGGGTTCTGCAGTGCTTTGCTCCCACAGCTCCCCGACTCATCTCTTCCCAGATTCAAAACTATGTGTCCGGGTTACGTCTGGCCACCAGCTGGGCCCCAGAGTCTGTTCAAGAAGCTTAGCTGAATCCTCCCCATATCTCATGGTTGGTCTCACAATATCTGTTTATATCCTGTAAATTAGTGCAATGTGGCCCCTAACCAGAATCCTCACAGTTTTACAAGGAGTTACACAAGTCTTGCCAGGCCAGTCAAGAACCTGGATGGGACGATAAAAGCTCTGGTAAAATTGCTCTCAGCTTAGCATGCCTGATGGATCTTTGCGATGCAGCTGAAAACAGAGGAAAAGAGGGAAAGAAAGAGAAGGGGGGGAGGAGAGAGAAAGAGTCTCAAGTATTTTGTTGGGTTGCCGGATCTGGTTCAGCACCATTAAGAAAGGGGATATTGAAGAGTGCTTTTCATTCCACCATTTTGTAGTGGGTAATTGCTTTCCACACGGTGCATTGGGTTTTGATGTGAGTCCAGCTGCAGTAACACAACTTAGAGCAAGGGCTGTTCCAGTGCCAATGTGTTATTTGAGTGTCTTTTTGCTCACACTATGACTAAACAGAAGCAGCTGTGGCCAGAGGGCCATCAGTGCTTTGTATCACACAATCTGGCATTTAATGGAAAGTTTTCATGTTTTCAGTTGGAAAAACTTTCTTTCTTCCATGGCTGGAAGTTTTGAAGAAATTTATATTTTGCATGATGCAAGAGTGCCCTGAGAAACAGTTGTCCTTTCCAATACAAATATAAGCCTGGCACCATCTCTGCCTCCAGTGACTCTTACATACTATGAACCTTAGCATGCCCAGGAGCCTCCAATGCACGTCAGCCAGGGAAGCCACCTGTACATTTCTGGAGGCCATCAGTTTCAAGAAAATGATGTAAAGACAGTTTGGAGTAACAAGACTACATTGCTAAGCCAAGACAAGAAGATGCCATCAGTCTGCAGCCTTATGATCTGCAGGGATGAAAATTTCTTATTACTCAGCTATTCAAAACTAGCCTGAAGAAAGCACCTAAGGGGAGCAAGATTGCCTTAGCATGAAAGGGTAATAAATGTCTTTTATCCTGCTTCTTTTGGGACTTGCACAAGGCTTTAGCCATCAGCAGCAACAAGAAGGTCAGAACTTTGGGTAAGCAGCTTTGATTGATTCCAGAACAGTCAGGTAAGTAGGGCAAAGGTATGTGACTGTGGTAGTTTTAAGGTCTAGGGCTTACTCACAAGGACCAGCAGCCAAATCTTCAGGCAGAAGTTTTGTACATGAAGCTGGGCATCTCTTAAAATGTTTTCAAAATTGTTTTCAGGTTATTCTCAGTCCCTCAGGAACAAGCTCTTCCTAATGGGGCTACTTGCAGCCTGGACCACTTGACAAAGCAAGAAAACAAAGAAGTAAACAAATGGAAACATAAAGATAGACTATCTAAATAGGCCCATTTCATCTTTACTGTCCTCGTCAGAAATATGGAAGAAAACAAGAAAGATCTACTCATTAGGAAACATGGTTCCCCAAAGTTCTCATATTCCTTAATTGCAGATAGAAGCAAGTGACTTTCTCAGGTTTGGTGCAATGAGCCTTTGGGAACCACTGGGATTAAAACTCAGGATCTTGAATCCAACTTTTATTTCCCTCTTGAAATCATAGACCACACAGCTTTCTGATTATAAATGTATGGGCACATCTATGCACGTGGAGGGGAAGCTCAGCATCACATAGGTGGTCTGCTCTCTTTCTGAGAGGACACACGTGGTAACAGAGATGAAAACCATGAGTCACTTCAGAGAAGAAGTATGCTGGTTATGACAAGCCTGTCAGCTGCCCGTAACTGTCACCCTCTGAACTTTATGTCTTTCATTTTCTCATTCAATTTGTTTTGGTTTTTTTTTTTTTTTTTTTTTTGACTGGCCTTTATGCTTAAACCATAATTTACCGAAGGGTTTTCTTGGTAATTCATTTCACACATTCATTACAGTTCGTTTGGCTATAAACACATGTGGATTTCCTTTTTAACTCTTCATTTCCTAAGTTTTCGATAGAGAGGTTCTAAAGCTAAACCACAGGAATGGTCTATGCAGCTCCGGTTTATTAAATCTACCCCACTGTGTCAAGTGTCTACAGCGCATACAATTATTTGGGCTAAGCTACAGTTATGAGAGAATTCATTTGACCCAAGGGTAGATTAAGTCTGTAGGTGTTTTGTATCAGAATGGTGATACTTATGCTGCAAAATGAGATGGAAATGCTAAATTCCCAGGTCTCCTTAGATCCCAGTACATGCGCTAGAGTTCATGACTTCCAAAGCCACGTTCAGCGAATTACTTCCTTTCCACACAGGCTACATAATCTCTGTGCATAAGACTACAGTAAAAAACCTGTGTAAGTGCCAAAGGTCAAGGTCCTTTGGGTCCTGTATGAGAAATAAAGCCAAGGTACAATTAACTCCGAACAGGCAGTATGTCTGAGTGCAAGAAACAACAACAGATGGAAATTCACACAGTTTTATCACCAACCTTTTTTATACCTTCAGGTGATGGACATTTCAGACTACACAGATAAAAATAGACAGGAAAGAGAAGCAAGGGAAAGTTGTTAGTATCCGTCTGTTCATATATGGTATTAAGAATCCAGCAGATAATTGCAACTGCAGCTTAGAGAAAGGCCCAAACTTCAAGAGAAGTTGTGTGCTTTGTGTCTGAAGGTGATGGAGCCCCTCAGGAGTAAAATAGTGAAAGATACAGTTGACACCTCTGCTAGCAGATGTTACTGTATAAAGAAGATTTTATCAAGGTCTTTCCATTTTGTACATCTGCTCTGTAAAATAAACTGATAACAAAGCAGCTTCTTGCAGTGGATACTCTCTACTGAGAGGTAAGTACTTTGTTTTTCCTCATTTAGCTTAGTTTTGTTTTCTAAAGACATGTCACAGAGTCAGATGAGAAGAAAAAAAGACTCATCGGGGTTTTTTCCTACTCAGAGAAGTTTTCACAGGAGAGTTTCTTCAAGGACACTTCTGAAAGGAGGCCTCCTGTAGTTTGTTAGATCAGAGTGGATGACAAATCTAGAGATGGCTCCTGGCTAAACACAAGACTGAGACATAGGAGATATAGACTCCATGAAGGTCTATCATAACAGACAACCAAAACAGAATCAGACAAAAAAAATCTCCTTTTGGAAGTTCTCCATGGAATCCAGCACAATTTATCCGCTGGGATTTTTGGAATCTGGGAAGATAGATTCCTCCTGTTAAAGGATGTTCACCAGCCTGCCCTTTATGCTCTGAAGCTGGTGGACATCTCAAGCCCAACCTCCTGCCTCTGCCCTTCTTTTGACATTGTTTTCATGCCCTCCAGCCATCTCGGAGGCTCTCTACTGACTCCTCTTCACCTGCTCTATATTTCTCTCATAATTGGGGCCCATAACTGTCCAAAGTATTTCAGACGGAGACTCTTGATTAAAGAATTTAGGGAAATTATAACTTTCTGTAATAATTTAAAACTATACTGCCTCATTGCCTCCTTTGCTGTTTCTGCTTTCCATAGACAGTCACTCAGAGCTAAGTGCTGAGCAAATCTTTTCTTATTTGCCCCTGAACTGGACCAGAAGAGAGTCTCTGTCTGTCATTATTACAGGCTGGCAACACCACTGCAAAGGCCTGAGGATTTCCCAGTGGTTTTGATGGTCTTAGCTGGGCTGACTTTTACTGTTTATTTGCTGCATTAAAGCTATTAAATCAATAGCAGTGATTCACGAGGGAGGAGAGACACTAGCCAGTTGTCTAAAACCTAACCTGTAAATATCATGAGGTGTGTTTTGCTTTGCTTTTAGCTGACAGATGAGACAAATAAAAGGCTTTTTTTCCTCTATGTTATTGGAGGGAGAGAGATTCCTACAGGCAACCCATACTACGTAGAAGTTAACCTTTCCTCTCAGTCTGGACAAAGCTTTCTGATAGCCAGAAATCATCTCAACAGCTCCTTCTCCCCCTCCCAGACACATCTCCGAGTCTTCTTGAGAGCCTGCCCTTCTTGTGGGAAGTGTCCCGCTGCCTGACAGATACAAAACATTAAAGAGACAACATGTTCTCAGATAAAATGTTTCAGATATAACAAGTCTATTTCTATTAAATTTGACCAAAGGCCTCCCTGCTTCCTAATCAGAGAGCCTAATTTGCTGAGTCCCCCAGATCTAGCTGCCCTGGCTCACTACAGCTGTATCGTGAGATAGAATTACATTTTCATAATGACTCAAATCTTTTCCCAAGTCCCTAAGTATTTTCACAAAAAGGAGAAAAATAAGGACAGTGTTTTAAAACAAAAAACCAAACCAAAACAAAAACCAATAAAAAAAGAAGAACCCCCCCACAATCTCCTGTAAAATCCAGGCACCAACCTCAAGTTGTGTGTGGTCTCTTTTGTCTTTTCTTTTGGTTTCCCTCAAGACATGGCTTATTACATTGGTCTGGATGCTGTCCTACCAGCACGGTTCGCTGGCCAAGCACAGATCCCAACAACAAAGTCACCTTGGCAGGTGCCAAAATAAACACCAGCCTCCAGCTACCTGCACTGACTGCTGACGCCTCTGTGTGTGTTGCAGGCCATGAGGCTGGAAGGGCAACGCCTTTTTCCTCCACTCCTCTGCTCTGTATCAGCCCTCAGCCCTGATCTTTTTTATTCAAGGGAACCTTTGACAGAGCTGTTAAATGCTTTTTATTTAGAAAAGTGTGAAGTTGTCCAGAGAGATCTGGCTGTGAAATGGACACAGATTGAAAAACGTGTATGATATGGAAGCTTCATGTCTGCAGTCATGGTTCATACCTCCTGCTTCAGGTTTTGTTGTAGCTTTAGCTCACGTGTGTGTGTGTGTGTGTGTGTGTGTGTGTGTGAGTGTGTCCTCATGTACAGAGTGTGCAGGGTGTGTGCCTGTGTGTTAGCTCCAAAGGGATCCATTTTTGGTGTCAGGCGTATTGCTCACAACCAGACTAGCTCCTCTGGGAGCCAGTCCAAGGTTTTCTGATCACACAATCACTTCCACTGGATTTATAAGGTGCAACTAAAATTAGAAGGCATTCAAATTCATGAGTGATGTAAAAGAGGAAGTTACAGGTCATACTTAAATTGGTCAGAAAATTACAGGAGTCAAGTGGGGAAGGGGTGCAGTCTGGCCAGTTGCAGGCACCAAAGGGGCAGGAGAAGCCAGGGCTGGCAGGCACACAGGAGTATTGCTTTGTTCCCCTTCTTTTTATTAGCTGCAGTGGTTGTTTTTCCACATTCCACCATATAAAACAGATTGGGTCTCAGAGACCTGCTTCAAAGTCAGTTGAAAGGCTGCTAATGACTTGCTTGGGCTCCAGAGCCTGTTCTGCTCAATATGCCTTCAGCTAGAGTCCTACTTTTGGATTATATGAGTGGAAACACCTGACCAACTCAGGAGTCTTCTCCTGCCCTTGATGCATGCAATGCATGCCCAGCTGTGTCCTTCAGTGTCCACTAGAATTATTCCCTACAGAAGATGAATTTGAATTAAAATAAACAAATGCATAGGGTCTGGAAGAGCCCAGCATTTTCTCTGCCTGCACCGCAGCAGATCTATTTTAGATTCCCCCATTTCAACATGCAACGACAAAAGTAAACATTGAAGACGACTTCCAAAACATATGCTGATGTTAAAGCCCAGAGTATAAATAATTAGAGATAAAAGAGAATAAATAACTGCCCAAAAATGCAAATTTGAAAAAGGGAGAGGAAGAAGAAGGGAAGAAAGAGCAGTCCTTCCCCCCCCCCCCCCGACTTGTTGAACAGCTGACTGAAATGTCAGAGGAAACAGGTTTTGGAAGTTGTATTTCAGCTCCACAAACTTGTTTCTGAGCCCTTTTCTGGTTCAACATCTGCAATCCATATTTCATCCCCTCAGTGCTCGTTGGAGGGCTTCATTTCCCAAGAGTGGGGAAGGTGACACATTATGCTCAGGATACACGGGTTCAGATGTTGATTAGAGTTCACAAGGGGAACAGCTTAATGGTTTCAGATGAGCAACAAGACCCTCGGCTAATGCTGGGTCTAAACATAATGCTCTAAAAACAGTTCAGAAATCGTGGCATGAGTGAATGCTGTTGTATGATTTACACTGGGTGTATGGGTTTTACTGGTTGTTTTAAGCCTTGTTTCCTAAAGAAGCAAAGCCTGTGCTACCTGGCTCTTTCTGTGCATGCATGGCTGTGTGTCTGTCTGTGCCGTTCCCTGCCTAGGATTTTCAGAGTCCTGGTTTGCCCTCCATCTGTGAAACAAGCACGGCTACCATCAATGCTACATTCCTAAAAGCTCAGAGAAAACTTGGCAGCTGAAGAGACCCCGACTCTCACTGTGGTACAGGCGGGAGCATGAGGATGCCTCTTCTCACACACAACAAAGACTTTTTGTTTCATCCACAGGGAAAATTGTGATGGGAACTTGCACCTTAAGGCACAGTGATGGAGAGAAAAAGTACATGAAATCAGCACTAGTGTCATCTCTTACAGAGCTGCTGTGAACAGCACGTAGCAGGAGTTACAAGAATACAAGGAAAATGGTCTGGGTACTCAGCCCAGGGAGTGGATGGAGAGCTTATGTTCCCAGGCCACCAAGATGGTTTGGAAAGATTTATTGCTGGTCCCTACTAGCCTAGAAGCAAAACTGACAGGATTTATTTTCTTCCTGGAGAGGTGCGAAAGAGCAAAATCCAGAGGCAGTTAACCTGGAGACACTTAAAAAAGATAAATCTGTTGAAACTCAGTATTTCCCCAAATCAAAGGAGAGGGATGTTTTTTTTAAGTAAAGCAACAAAAAACAAAAAACAAAAAAACAAAAAACACACAAAAACAAACAAACAAACAAAATCCATTTTACCATAACAGTACCACTCTTTGTTTAAAAAAATAAAGTTCTTCTTAACCTGATTTTTACCATACTTTTTCCCCCTTCCCAGCAAAATAGAAAAAGTTAGTGTTTAAATACATGTTTTAATTTTCTGGAGTATGAGGGAAGAAATAATTCAGTGTTTCATGACAGGAAACCACAACAATTTCTGGGGCAATCAGTTTTCTCCCTAAAATGAAATATAGAGTATAAACATAATAAAACGATCCAGTATTTTCACATGAAAAAGCCCTGAGTTACTTCCTGATCAGAATGAACCTACAGCTTTTCTGATGGAGAGAAAACCCTACAGAAAGTTTTTGCTAGACACTGCTGGGCTTCCCTCCCATCCCACCTTTAGCTCAGATGCTGCATCCTTTGTAAGGAAGTAGAGTCATCCTGGCAGGTGGATGTGGTTAGTGGCAGTCACGTCATAGGCAAGCGTAGTGTGTCTTTGGGGAGCAGAAGGAAGGAAAGTTCATTTCTGAGACAGGAGGCAGCTGGCAGGCAAAACTGAGGAATAGCCATACTGTTTTCTCCAGGAGAAAGTTCAGACTCTCTCTTTGCTTGGCTTGTTGGGTTTGTTGTTGTTATTCTTGTCTGAGAGACCAGGAGAGTCCCAGAAGGACAGAGCAGAGCTATGATCAGGAGCCAAAGCAAAAAGCAACAGTAAAAAGTCCTGCAGAATGGAGAGACGTTTACAGGGATGTCCAGGTTTTCAGAAGTGCACACAAAAGTTTCTGTTTTGGGAGTTGGGTTTTGGGAGCCTGGGCTGGCAGCTGTGCATCCTGCGTGTGCTGGTGGTTTCATTTCTCTACCCAAACATGGGGTTGTCTGCATTTCTGTAGTGAAAGCTGATATTGCAAGAAAGGAAAAAACAAATCAAAAGAGGGAAATGTGTTTCATTTGACAATGGGTCTTTAGAGCCTGCATTTTTTAGAATTAGACTCTTGGAGTATAAAAAACCCCCAACAATCCAAGTCTGAGGTATGTGCAAAATACAGCTCAAATCTAAAGGCTGTAACTGTGTGAGAAAAGTCAGATGTTAAACAATCACAGTTTTATTCCTCCCAGCAAGACAGCCTGTGCACCTGTAGCCATTATTGTCTCTACTGTATAAAGTGAAAATGAATATCACATTGTATTGAAAACCCTCATGGAATACAATTACTCAACAGGAACTGTCCTAAATCCATCAGCTGTAACTCACTTGTAATTTTGTGGGACTAATGCAGAGAAATGTTTCTCCATGCATAGTTTGCCCCTAGCCTTTCCCCCCATTAATACATTTCATCCCTTTTTGCTTACGATGGCTAAATTGCTTGTAAAAGATTAATTACCTATGGGAAGTGTCTGTCTTGGTCTGTAGGAATGACATTATGCTGAACATTAAAGGCTGACACTATTAAACTCTGCCGGACATATTTTGATATAATAACTCTGCCGACCACAAGTGAAAAGGGTCCCTCATCAATTCACTACCTCATTGTTTTTCTGTCAGCAGCAAACTTTGGGATATAGTCTCAGCTGACATAGCTCAGAGTTTCATTCATGTCAGCAGAGAAGCTTATTATGGCTTTTTATTTCGTTGGAAGTTTTGCTGCATTTCCAGCTGCAGATGGGAATCTCTATTCATCAATAGCCTTGACCTGAGATACAGGAGCTGCAATTTTCCAGACAGAAATGTGAGCTAGTTGGGAAACTGAGGCTCTATCAGCTGTATTTGACTGTTCAAAACGAAATATATTGTTCTTTTTGTTATTTTGTCACCTTAGGCAACAGAAAGTAGTTTTACTCTGGTTTGTAGAAACTGCAAATGCGGTGGCTAGATGTTTAGGGAACTTCTGCACACTTTTCCCACTGTAAAGAAAAACAGAAGAGATCTGAAAGAACTGAGATACAGCAGTGGTGAAGAGACCTTCCCACAGTGAGAATATTATTTTTAAAATCTTAGGACATTTTGAAATCTGATTTCTTTCCCTCGAGGTTTTATCCATCTATTGTTTTATCATTCACTTAGAGGAGTTGTTTTCAACCTACTGTTGATTTTTGACCTCTCAACATTTTCTGTGAAGGCTTGAGCCCTGCAGACCAGCCTTAGCCCACTGGATTTTGTCTTGTCTTTTTTGCTGCTAATGGTAAGATGCACATGTGGGTCACAAATTGACTGACTTACACCTGACAGCCCAGGCTACACTCCCACACCTTATCACAAGGCTCTGCCTTCAACATGAGCTGGAGGAAAAGATCATCCAGATACGTCTGTCTTTGTTAGAGTTGTCACACATGGTATGTAGCTTTGTCTTGGGGGTCTCTCTCCATCATGGACCAGAAAACAGGATAGTTTCAGCTAAATAACAGATTTCTTGAAGCAAAGAGGATCTATATACCTTCCTTTGGAATACTGAATGACCACTGCGTGAGTTGGGAAAA